>NC_072492.1:35686367-35989397 GCF_027574615.1 Eptesicus fuscus | reverse complement strand
TGGATGCTGCCGGGACAGCAGACCCATCTGGGCCAGCAGGGCAGCGAGAGGGGTAGGGACGGAGTGGCTGAGAACCTTCTGGAATCTTCTCCCAGGAGCAGAAGCAGCAGGCAGTCCAAAGGCCCAGAGCAGATCATTACCTGGAGGTAGGGGAGGTGAGGATGCAGCGCCTCCTTCCCCCAAAGCCCCATACAAAGCTCCAAGCACCCTGGTAGGTGGTAGGGTCCTCCCTCTTCCCTCTTCCAGGCTCTCTGCAGCCAAGCCCCTGCTTGTCCCTCCCCCTCTCCTGGTCTGTCCCCCACTACCATCCCCTCCAGGGCACCCCTGCCCCTTTCCTCTGCCTGCAACCTCCTCACCTAGTTTCTGTCTGTTCACCCCTCCTCCAGCACCCAACCTGGAGGAAGTTAGGAGATTGGCTCCTCAGCCCTGCAGGCCCTTTCAGTGGCTCCTGCCCCTCTAGCTCCTGCCGTTGGCTTCAGGAAGGAGGACAGACACTGGACAGAACAGCCAGGCCTGGAGCCTCTGCTAAACCTCCTGGTGAGAGGCAGCGCCTGGGCTGGAGGGGCCCTCTCCTGCTGAGTTTTGTCTAGGGCAGGGGGCACGGGGAGGGTGAGTGGGGGCTGTCTCCTTTTAATTCATTTGGCCTTGTTTCTTTACACATCTGGTTTCTGCCTGGGAATACAAGTACAAGACCTCTCTATACCAGCACTTTCAGGAATTATCTCAATTAATTCTTACTATGACCCATGACATAGGAATCATACCCATTTTACAGATAAGAAAACAGACTCAGAGAAGGTAAAAAACTTGCCTGAGGTCCCATGACTGGTGGGGGCTAAGACACAACCCGGCTTTCTCCCCATCCAAGCCTGCCTAACTTCTACGGCTGCAGACAGGAGCATGGACTTGAGGCGTGACCCTGGCCAGCTCTGTCCTCATTCTGGGAGGTTTCCAGGTCCGGGTAACCTGGGCAAACAATACGCCCACGCCCGCCTGCAGCACCAGCTCCACTCCCCAGAACCCCACATCCCTGCGTTCGCAAAGGAGAGAGAGGGAGACCATGGGGACCAGGCCTTTATTTCGGGGCAGCTGGAGACGCGCTGAACTCAGGGCCCCCTAGTTCTCCCGCTCCAGGCTCCGCCTGAGCACCTTCCGGACCCTGGGCGGACTTGTCACCGAACACTGTGCGGTGCATGGCGGCGACATAGCTGCAGCCGCTGGGGTCAGCGAGGCGCAGCCGCACCAGGGGCAGGATGCGCTCGGAGGCGAAGTAGCGCAGGGCTGGCTGCGGGGCGCGCAGCGCGGTGAGGAAGACCTGCGGGGGGTGCGGGAGAGGAAGCTGGCTGGGGCTGGGAGCCAGGACTCGGGTGCCGCCCCGCCCCCGGAGCCCTGCCTGGCACCCACCTCTGTCACCTCCTCTGGGTCCTGCGCCGCTTCGCGGAAGACCTGCTCGAAGTGGCGCTGGTATTGGGAGAAAAGGTCTCGGGTCTGGGCATCTGCACTGTCCAGCACCGCGCCGAGGCCGTCCTGGACTTTGCCCTGGAAGGCGGTGCGCACCGGGCCGCACTCGATGAGGCTCACACTGGCGACCGAGAGCAGCGAGTGGGCTGGGAGCCAGTGAGAACAGAGCCCAACCTGGCCACCAGCCCCAGCCCCCGCCCCCAGCCCCAGCGCACCGCCAGGAGGGAGGGTAGGCGGGGGTCTGCACACTGGCAGGTGACGGGCACACAAAGCTAACCAGAGCGCTTGAAAGTGGCTCACTGCCCGAAAAGCGCTCCCACTTCCATTTGTGGGTCTGAGAGACTCTGGCGTCAGAATTCCAACTTGGCTGGGTCGCATCAGAACTTGAACTTGGCTGGGTCACATACTGTGTGACCTTGGGGCAGTCAGCTAATCTCTCTGGGCCTCAGCTTCCCAATAATAACAGACACCTCACCAGGTGGGTCGCACGCATGGGCCCAGTACAGTGCCTGGCACACAACAGACACGGGCCGCAGTAGGGAAGGGCAGGGAGAACCCTGGGCGCTGCTCCACCTAGACGGGCATGGGAGTTCCCAAAGTCAGGGTCAGAGGGTGGGCGGTGACTCACTGGATCCCGAAGGGGGGCAGCAGCACCGCCAGACTCTCGCATAAACCTTCGATCGCGAACTTGCTGGCACAGTAAACAGCGTTGAAGGGCAGCCCTTTGAGGGGAGATGAGGCCGTTGAGACTCAGATGGGAGCGCGTCCAGGGAAAACCTGCTGGGGTGCCCGGTGCCCGGCCCAGCCCCCCTCCACTCACCCCACTCACCCATCAGGCCTCCCATGCTCCCAGTCACCAATATGCGTCCTGAGCGGCGGCGCTTCATGTCCGGCAGGAAGGCCTGAAGCATCTGCACCATCCCGACCAAGTTCACGTCCAGCACAGAGCCCACGGCCTCCGCCGAGTGCACCTCGATCGGCCCGTGCAGGCCCCGGCCCGCGTTGCACACTGTGGGGAGAGGTTCGAACCCTGTGCCTCCTGCACTGCCCTCCGACCGGGCCATCCCGCGTTCCCGGGGCCTCAGGACACCTTGGTGTGGACACAGGGCAGGGAAGGCTCCTGCATGTGTTTTGGGGAGGCTCACCCAGCACGTCCACGCGGCCCTCAGTCACACGTGCCCTGGCAGCAGCCACGGAATCTGCGTCCTGCACGTCCAGCTGCAACGTCTTCAGGGAGCCGGGCGGGCACCCCTGGGACCCGGCTGCCTCCCACAGTGGGCCCTGCGTGCTCAGGTCCCGTAAAGTGGCATACACTGGAGGTTGGGGACAAGACGAGGACCTGAAAGTCCTGCTTAACTTACCGAGGTGCCCTGGGACCAGGACGGCTCCCATCCCAATGCCCTCACATACCTTTGAAGCTCCGGGAAGGGTCTGCCGCCAGACGCAGGGCCAGGTGCAGGCCGATGCCCGAGGAGCAGCCGGTGATGAGCACCACTGTGCGGTCCATGGGGAGAGCGTGTGGGAGAGGCTCTGGTCTCGGGACTAGATATCACCTACTTCGCTCCGCCCCTGCCCCCAGAGAGCCTCACCCCTTGTTGTGTCTTCAGCACCACCTCAAGGCTGAACCCTCCAGAGGTCCCTGGCCTGCTCTCCCCACTCTGCTCTAGGTCAAGGCAGAGATGAGGCCCCTGCTTGGAAGGACCTGCTTTAGCTGCTGGTCAGAGGTCGGGCGAAGCTTTGCAAGCGGGAGGCGTGGGCTCCCCGTGGGCACCGAGTGCCCCGCGCGGGTCTTTCCCTGGGCATGCCTCTGTCCCACGGGGGACAATTATAGTTTCCAAAGTTTGCTGCTGAGGGTATGAAAGCAAATGCTTTGGGAAGGCATTCTTAGTTCAAAGGTCAGGGATTAGTATTAAAAACGGGGAGACAAAACTGGTTTGGCTCAGTGGATAGAGCGTTGGCCTGCGGGCTGAAGGGTCCCAGGTTCGATTCCGGTCAAGGGCATGTACCTTAGTTGCAGGCACATCCCCCGTAGGAGGTGTGCAGGAGGCAGCTGTTCGATGTTTCTCTCTCATCGATGTTTCTAACTCTCTATCTTTCTCCCTTCCTTTCTGTAAAAAAATCAATAAAATATATTTAAAACAAACAAATAAATAAAAACGGGGAGACAAAAGCAAGGGGACAGGGAGAGCTGGCCTCACACCGGTGTCCATGCTATAACTCCGAGGCCTCCCAGGCACAGGAGCAGTGACATTCAGACAGACAGGCCCAGGGGATTCACCAGTTTATTAAGTTGTATGAAGACAGTACTTTGGTCCCAAATTTGGGGTGGCGGGGGAGGGCAGCTCACTTCCCTCCAAATCTCCTAACCTCGATCCAACCGGCAGGTCTGAGTCCCTTCGCCCAGGCTTGGGGACCTCCAGTGCTGCTTGCCCAGCTCCAGACCCCAGGAGCCTGCCTGGCTTGGAGTTTGGGGAGAACATGGCCCAGGGTGGTTAATCTGTCACAAGGAGCCTGCCACCCAGCGGGGGTAATATTTGAGGAAGAGCTTCTTGGCCAGGTCCACAGTGTCGCCTTGGGGCTGGCTGGGGTACCTCCGTGTGCTGAGGGCAAAGGTCTGCTCCAGCTGGAGGGCCTGCTTCTCAAACTGGTGCTGCTGGAAGGGGGTGCCTTGGACCAGGCTGTCAACCAGCGTCTCCAGGAAGAGTCGCCAGCGGGGGGCGTAGTAGTCGGCCACCAGCCCTGCCAGCTGCTTGTTGGCGTAGTCTAGAATGTTGCCCTCTGGCCCCCAAAGGGTTAGCTGGTAGCGGCTGTTCTGTTCATAGAAATGGGCCTCGGCCTCACTGACCGCGGCTGCCCGGGCCTGCTCCAGCCAGCTGCCCAGCAGGAAGTGGCTATCGCTAGCCAGTATGCTGTCCAGGGAGGGCAGAAGCTCGTAGGCCAGGATGCCTGCCGCCCTCAGCAGGGGGACCAGCTCCTTGTTCAGGTAGGCGGTCCTCACCTCCTCATAGTACAAGCTGACCAGCTCCTGGACCGCCTGGCGAGTGAGGTCCACCAGGTCGTAGCGGAAGGACGGGCTGGTGGCCAGAGTGGGGGAGGCTGTCAGCAGCAGCCGCCAGGCCTCAAACACATCCGATCGGTTGTACCAGACAGTGGTTACCATCTGTAGGGACGGCCGCCTGACCAGTGGGCTGCGATTGTGGCCACTGCAGGCCTCGCCGGAGCAGTTGTAGACACTCCTGAGAAGCAGCCTCCATGCTGCCTCTGCGCCTTCATGGGAGACCCCATACCGCCGGGCCGCAAAGCTGGTCACCCAGGCCCCCAAATCTGCCACTGGGCCCTTCCGCCAGCCCAGCTCAGCCATGAGGGCATAGACCACTTCGTTCTGGCCAATGCCTTCAGGGGCCATGCCCGTGCCTACCATGGTGGAGTTGGGGAAGAGGCGGGCGGCTGCGGGGCCTCGGTTCACGGCCTCCAGGGCCCCAAACAGGCCGTGGTTGCCCCCAAAGTTATGCAGCATGCACCAGATGAAGGGCTGGCCCTGGAAGGAGGCTGAGCGGACGTACACGGGCTGGCTCTCAGCAAACAGGTCCAGAACGAGGAGGCGGCCACGGGGCACTGCCCGGAGCACAGCCTCCACCTGGGCTGGGCCCCAGAACTGGGGCTGGTGCTGGAAGAGCCAGCCTTGGAGGAGCCACACGGCGTCAGGGTCCACTGTGGTGGGGGTGGGGGACAGAGAAGAGAGGTGATGAGAAGGGAGGGCGTCAGAGGAACATTCACCCCCACTCTACAGAGAGGAAACAGAGGTCCAGAGAAGTCAGCTGACTATCACAGGACACTTCCTTCCCTGGACCCCTCCAGCCAGCAGGGCTACTTCATCACACACATCCCTTCCATCTCCTCCTCCCCCATCGGAATTACCCAGAGGCTGGTTCACACACACATTCATGGGCTCCAGCCCTGCTCATTCTGACTCAGGTCGGGGAGGGAAGGGAAGGAGGCTGGATCTGCAGACCTGACAGGCTCTGGGCTGAATCAGACTTGAAGCAGCGCTGCGCACGGTACCCTGAGCCAACCCGTTCCCTTCCTGCTGACACAGAGGCCTCCCCACCGCCATTCCTGACCTGGCTCCTCCCCACCCTCCCCTGTAAGTGGCAGGAAGGAGTACTAGGTTCACATCTGTGCACCAGGAAGGGCACCTGCCAGCTTTGGGCACATTCCCTAACCTCTGGCCTGTGTTACGTACCTCAGCATGGAGGTAGAGACCCAATAAAATACGGGGTGGGCAAAAGTAGGTTTACAGTTGTAACAAATAATAAAACAAACAAATAAATAAATAATACAAGAACAAACTGTGTTTCACGTACTCACATCTGTAGACCTGCTTTTGCCCATCCCTGTCGTTTTAATACCCAGCACTTAATGACACGTTACTCTGGGCCAGGCATCATCCTACTTAGAGGGAGCCCCATTTTATAGATGAAGCAACTGAGGCCCTGGGAGGGAGGTAACTTATTGCCGTCACACGGGCAGGAAGTGGCAGTAGCGGAGTTTGAGCAGGCTGTCTGCTTCCGGAGCTCACCTCTCACCAGTGTGATTAAATGAGATGGTGTGTGTGTACAAGTGCTCGGTAAACTGAAGAGCGCTATGTGTCACCGTCAGGTGTTGTTATGCCCAGTCCCTCCTCCCCTTCCCCGCCTCCCCTGGCACCAAACCTGCGACCATGGCCTGGTAGACGGCGGCAGTGGCTGCGGCGAGGTAGGAGGGCTCCGAGGATGGGGGCTGCATCTCATTGAACGTGTCGGCCCCGTAGATGTGATCTGTGCCAAACTCTTTGGTCAGCTCCCGCAGGAAGAGGCTCCCCACGACAGGGAACAGGGGGTCTTCAGGAGCCAGGAGGAAGGAGCAGGAGTAGGAGCAGTTAAAGTGTCCCCAGCTGCCCATCTGGGTGACGTTGACCTGAGGGAACACCCTAGTTTGGGGGTGGGAACAGTTCAGACATTTAGTGGAGGCTGACACAGTCATTGCCAGTTTCATTAACTTATCTGCGACTCCTGGACCTCATCCTGGTCTCTCATGCCTCCGTGCCTTTGCACATACTGTGCCCCTGTGCCTGGAGTCCTTTCCTCCTCTCTCCCTGCTCATCCAGCTGGTTACTCCTTGATACCTTTTAAGTTTCACCTAGTTTGGAAAACTCTTGCTATCTCCCCTCCCACTGATTGAAACAACACTCATTTTTCAAGGGTCTGGCCCAGTAGTGCCTCTCTCTGAGTCCTTGCAGCTCCTCTTACCCAGGCAGAAGTGACCTTGACAGAGAAGTGGGCCCTATCACTGTATTATAACCCCCTGCCAACCTATCTCCCACCAGGGGCAGGAACTAGGAACTCGGTGCACTGTTATCGCTGCCTCCCCAGGCCCCAGCACAGAGCCTGGTCTGGCGGTCCCAGACCCCCGACAAGCGTTCACTGAATGTATGCACGAGGCTCCTGCCACCCGGCTGGAGAGATGAAGGGGTGGCCAGCGGGGCCAGCAGCGTGCGCGAAGTTCTGTGAGAGTGGTGGAAACCAGGGGCTCACGGGCCTGAAGGAGGTGGTGACCGGTGCTGGGAGCCCCAGCAAGGCCTCCTGAAGGAGGGGAGGTCTCAGCTGGCCTTGAAGGCTTTTCCCAGCCACAGGAGAGGATGGGTGGGTACCACAGAGGAGCAGGGAGGACAGAGGCCAGTGCACCCCTACTACCACTCACAAGAGCTGCCTTTTGCTAAGTCTCGGTGCCAAGCCATGTATATTTTATACGTGAGGCAACTGAGGCACACAGCAGTCACATAACCTGCCTGAAGTCACATGGCTAGTGGGTAGCAGAGCCAGGAATCAAGCCAGCGCTACAGGAATCAAGCCTACAGCTCTTTAAATCATGTCTTGCAGGGGAAAATAAATCCCATCTCTGAGCTGAGTGGGAGGTGAGGGCCGGGGAGCCTCACCTGGTTATAGCCTTGGGGACATGCCCTGCGAAAGCCGGCAGCACGGGAATCATGCCGAAGGAGCGCATCCGGTCCAGGATCCGATGCTGGGGGGAATGGGAGGGGGAGCTGGTGAGCGTGGCCCGAGATGGGAGGCCCTCGCTCCCCTAGGGCACACAGAGTCCCCGGGATCTAATTAGGAGCCTTGAGACTGGCCAAATACCGCCCTCCCTAGCCTGTGACTGTCCAGGACCAATTCTACTCCTTCCTGTGACCAATTCCAGGAAGGAGTAGAATTGGTCACTTCTGTGACCAATTCCAGGACCAATTCTACTCCTTCCCTTCCCCTTTATTTTACCTGCAGGTAGAGCTGCTTGAGGTGCCAGGAGTGGGGCAGGGGGCCACCCCAGGTGTGCAGGTTGCCCATGCGTTCCCAGGCCAGGAAGGCAGGACCAGTGAAGTACTCGTCGATCTCGGCCTGGGTCAGGCCCAAGGCCAGGTACACCTGAGGAGGAAGGCGATCCCCACACACACATGAATACATTCATCTCCTTTCCCCGATTCACTGACATTCACTCATCTCTTCTCTGTGCTGTGCCCTACGGTGACTGAGACAAAATGCAACCTCCGCCTGCAAGGAGCCCACAGTCCAGTAAAACAGATGTGTGAACAGGTGAGTTTACTGTCACCCTCATCGCACAGGTGAGCTGAGGCACAAGGGGGCTCTCCCCAAACAAGGAAGGGGCCTTGAAGGCTTCACGGAGCAAGGCTGGCTAGAGATCAGCTCTGCAGGGAGCGCAAGCAGCCCCAGGTGCAGCCAGCCCTCAGGGCCGAGGAAGCTCCCAGGCCCCGCAAAGGCTGGAGGCAAGGCTGCACTCCTGGGCGTTAGTGGGAGGGCTTGCCCAGATCTGCATTTCAGAAAGGGCTCTCTGGCTAGCAGAGCCTGGAAAGCCAGGAGTCCTGTTCAGAGGCTCTTGTGGGGGTGCAGGGAGAGGGCGTGAGAGCCTGAATTAGGGCCGTGACTAAGGATGGAGAGAAGAGGGAGGTCAAAGACTGCTGATGACATAGAATCTGCAGACGCAGCAGACTGACTGGACTTCTTAAGCGTGTACGGTGGGGTGCTGGGGTCCAGCTCTCCGTAAGCACTCCTAGTGTTTGTCTCGGCCGCGGAAGCCCGTTTCCAGAGGGCTGGGGCCACTGTGCCCCCCGCAAACACTTCTGGAGCCCTTGTTCTCTGTGTGCCAGACACGGTGTGCTGCGGGGTGGGGGACAGGGACACCTGGAGTGGCCCGTGTGGTGGGCACGTACCCGCTGCCAGATGGCCTCCTGGCCGCTCCAGGCCAGCGCCAAGTTGATGCCATTCAGTGCCATCCAGTCAATCTCCTGTTCCCAGCGGGCCCAGTCCCACCACACGAAGGAGTAGCTGTGGGTGCACACGTTCTGGTAATAGCGGTACCTGTGGGCAGGGGCATGAGCATGAGCTGCGGTGTGTCCTTCAGCGCAAAAAGGATGTTCCTCACCCTGACACCCATCGTCCTGGAAGAGCTCAGAAGGCCGCCTGATTCCAGATCTGGCCCAGAGGGAGGGGTTCCAAATGTGGTCTCTCTACTGCTTCACTTGGGGATCCACCCCAGGCAGAGGTAAGAGGTTAAGAATGCAACGTGAGCCGAGACCGGTTTGGCTCAGTGGATAGAGCGTCAGCCTGCGGACTCGAGGGTCCCAGGTTCGATTCCGGTCAAGGGCATGTACCTTGGTTGCGGGCACATCCCCAGTGGGGGGTGTGCAGGAGGCAGCTGATCAATGTTTCTAACTCTCTATCCCTCTCTCTTCCTCTCTGTAAAAAATCAATAAAATATATTTAAAAAAAAAAAAAAAAAAAAAAGAATGCAACGTGAGCCCAGCCAGTGGGGCTCGGTGGTTGACCATCCGGATATGAACCAGGAGGTCACAGTTTGATTCCCGGTTAGGGCACATGCCCTGACTGACCAATGGTTCTTTCTCATCATTGATGTTTCTATCTCTCTCTCTCTCCCCCTTCCTCTCTGAAATCAGTAAAAATGTTTAAAACATTTAAAAAAAAGAATGCAAGCTGATTCTTTTCGAGAATGTACCTTTTACGTCTAGGGCCATACTGCCCAGAACGCTTCCGATCTCGTCTGATCTCGGAAGAATGTACTTTTTACTATAAGAACACAGTTTTTTTCTTCTTCGGAACATTCTATTGCCTAGTTTTGTTTCCGGTTCTAAGACCCTTGAATAAATCCTTGCCATGTCTTTCCAGCCAAAGCCTCTAGATTTTTTTTTGTCAGTTGGACAAGGCAGAGCGGGGATCTGAAGCCAGAGTTGCGCGACCCAAGGGCTAGCGCTTCCCACCAGCCTAGCGCGGGGGTGGGGCGGGGCTTCAGCCAGGTGAGCGCGGGCTGCGGGCAGGAGGCGGCTGCAGGGGAGCCGAGGGCGGTCCCGCCGGTACCTGTTGGGCGTGGCCTCGGTCAGCTCCTCGGGCACGGCGGGCAGCGGCTGCGGCAGGTGCAGCTGAGAGCCCGACCAGGCCACGTGGCAGCCGCAGAAGTCGCGCAGGTAGCGGTGCAGGCCGGCGGCAGCGGCCACGCCCGTGGAGCCGAGCACCCGCACTCGCGCCCCGGCGCCGCCGCCGCTCAGGCGGTAGGTGTCCAGGCCGGACTCGGCCGCCAGGGCGCGCTCCACCGACACCGAGAAGGCGGCCGCCGGCCCGGGTCCCAGCAGTCGGGCCAGCAGCGCCCGCACGGCCTCCGCCTCTCGGGCCTCGTCCCCGGCCGCGGCCCCCGCCAGGGCCAGGAGCAGGAACCTCAGCGCCGAGGCCGCCTGCATGGTCCACGGTCTCAACCCGGCCGCGGCCCCGCGGGAAACCTATTCGGGACGCGGGCCCAGGGGGCGGGGCGCCCCGGGCCCAATCAGCGGCGAGTCTTAGGTCACGTGGAACCGAAGGCAAAACACCGCGGGCAGCCGAGAGACTGGCTTCCGGGTCCCGGACAGCCGCCCGAGGGTGTCCTCAGACCGCGCGTGGTGCCGGAGCGCGTGACCCGGTAACCTCAGCAGCCTGGAGCCGGGTGTGGCCCGCTAGCCTTCACCGGCGGCTTCAGGTCCGACGCGCTTTCACACGCGAATCTCTTTCCTTCCATTCATCCAAACACCCAATAAATAGTTGGAGTTTATTTAGTACCAGGCACTGCCACCCCTCTCTGGAGGAGACCTAGGAACCATGTACAATTTACATTATAGTTGTGATGGTGTGAAGATATATAAGGGCACCCAGCCTAAGGCTTCCAAAAGGAAGTGATATTTAATCGGAGTTAATGGGGATTGACTAGGACAGTGGTCGGCAAACCGCGGCTCGCGAGCCACATGCGGCTCTTTGGCCCCTTGAGTGTGGCTCTGCCACAAAATACCACGTGCGGGCGCACACGTACAGTGCGATTGAAACTTCGTTGGCCTGGGCGAGTCTATTTTGAAGAAGTGGTTCTAACACGAGCCACACTCAGGGGGCCAAAGAGCCGCATGTGGCTCGCGAGCCGCGGTTTGCCGACCACTGGACTAGGAGAAGAGACAGGGGAAGCACCCAAGGCAGAGAAAATGTTTATATGAAGATCCCTGAAGGATAATGAAAGAGCTGGGCAGGTTTGAGGAATTAAAAGGGCATGCACAAAGCTGGAGGGGCCATGGGCCATGGAGCGTGGCCTGGCGGTGGGGCAGGGCCTGGTGGACCTGTTGAGGTCTCCTCAGGGATCCTTAAGGGGCGGCAGCGGCGGCTGCAGACAGGAGTTACCTTCATTTCACAAATTGGGGAACTGAGGGCCAGAGGAAGGAAATGACGCAGACAGGATCACTGCTGGTAGGAGAGCGGGTCTGGGACCAGAACCGGACTCCTAAGACCAGCCTTCTTGCCACTATTGCCCCAGTGCCTCTACTGTTCAGGCTGCCTCTCCGGCAGGGAGGGGGTGAGTGGGGGCTTTGTGGTGGGCCCTTTAGAAAAACGTTTCTAACAGGATTTTGAATCCTTTGGGAGACAGGTGTAGATTTTTCCAGATTGTCAGGCCTGAGGGAAGCCGTTTAGGGACAGGAAGGGGATCAGAGGAGGATTGCCAGTCCAGAGCATCTGGAGTCTGGACTGAAAAAGAACAAGGGAGTCCAATGAGGTTGCCCGGCTCCCCTGCTCCCTGCCCCCGGGCACAGCAGCAGGCCCTGCCTTGCTCCTGGCTCTGAACAGCTCTCAGCGGGTGCAGCCCCTGCTCTCACCCAGTTTCTAGTATCAAAAGGTTCTCAGCCTTTCTCAGGGAGCGCTCCAAGACCGGCCCAGAGAGATGCACTCTCAGGGGGCTACCGCCTGCAACCCCACCCCCAGGCCCTTCTCTACTCTCCAGCATCCCTCACCCCCACCCCATTTTCCCTCGGAACACCCCTTTCTTCAGGTGAGCCTTGTCAGATTCTCCTCCTGCCTGGATAATGAAAGAGCTGGGCAGGTTTGAGGAATTAAAAGAGCATGCACAAAGCTGGAGGGGCCATGGGCCATGGAGCGTTGGGTGCTTCCCCTGTCTCTTCTGGGCCTGTTTTACTGGCATTTCTGGATCTCAGGGAACACGTGGGTGGGGGAGTTGGGGCTCTCTGTGGGGTCTGGATTCACCCCGAGTGGTGGGGGGGCAGTAGGTTGGGGACACCATCCAGGGGGTTCGTAGTACATTTAAAGCCCGAGTTCGTAGATGCTGGGCAGGAGCTTCAGGGATGACTCCAAGCATGTCACAAGCTTTTCTCATCTTCCCCATCAGGCTGGGAGCTCTTTGACAACAGGAGGGGGCTGACTGAAGAAATTAAAGCATGAACTGTTGAGCATTTACTGAAAAATGAGGAAGATGTGTTGTTAGTGATTTGGAATGTTCTGCAAATGGTCAAACCAGTGGGTATAGTACACTCGCATTTGTGTGTATATTTTTTATTTGTTATTAATCCTCACCTGAGGATCTATTTTCCAATAATTTTTTTTTTTTAGAGACAGTGGAAGGGTGGGGGAGAGACAGAGAGAGAGAAACATCGATGTGGATATGAGAGAGACAGATTGGTTGCTTCCCGCACGTCCCTAACTGGGGCCAAGGAACAAGCCTGAAACCGAGGTATATGCCCTTAACCGGAATCGAACCTGCAACCCTTCAGTTTGTCGGCCGATGCTCTAACCACTGAGCAAAACCGGCTAGGGCTGTGTGCATCTTTTTTAAAGGCTATGAAAACAGTGGTTGCCTCCCATGGAGTACTAGGATGCTGGGAGCGGGAGGACTTTACTTTTTCAGTTAATGTGTGGGAAACAAGTAGGCCTGGCTCTCCTCTCTCCATCTCATCATGTTCTCTTCTGTTCCTGGCCCCTCTGCCTATGTACCCCAGAATACTGCCCAGCCAATCCAGTTGCCTGCCTGTCACAGCCCAGCTAGGATCGCATGGCACTCACCTTGCCAGTGAGGAGGAGTGAGTCCTTCCCTGTCTGGCCACCAGGGAGCAGCCAATGCCTAGGACATGCCTTGGGTCGGCCAGGGAGCTGGGAAGGCAGCCAGGTCTCTTGGATCGAGGGGAGCTCCAATGTCCCTTCTATCCATGGCTCCTGGGACAGAAAGAGGCACAGTCCACCCAGGTCCCCAGTGAATAGGACAGAGAGTGGGTCCTGAAGGTGGTGATGGAATTGTCCCATCTTTATAGCACTGAGCAGGCCCAAAGCCACCCTTTTCGTGCTGGTTCTAGGACCGTAAGATAAGGGGCATTCACTGGACAGAGCACAGACTCACTCAGCAGATGTCTGGGGCCCTGGGGTCCTGGGATTTCACGAGAAGGGGATCTCCTATTTTAATCCTGCCCCCAAATGCATCCAGCAGCCAGTCCTAGGCATTACCCATCTACTTTCTGTCTCTATAGATTTGCCTACTTCACAGAAATGGAATCATGTTATGTGGTCTTGTGTCCTGTTTCTTAGCATCATGTTTTTGAGGTCCATTCATAGTGTTGCAAGTAGCAGTACTTTATTCCTTTTTATTGTAGATGAATACCTATTATATGGATAGACTGCCTTTTGTTATCCAACTGATGGGCATTTGGATTGTTTCCATTGGGGGGACTATTATGAATAATGCTACTATGAACACTGTGTACAAGTCTGCGTGCGCATCTTTTCATTTTTCTTCAGCGGATACCTAGAAGTCAACTTGCTGGGTCTTATATTACTTCTGTTTAACGTTTTGAGGAACTGCCAGACTGCTTTCCAAAGCAGCTGCACCATTTTACATTCCTACCAGCAGTGACTAGGGGTTCCAATTACTCCACATCCTTGCTGGCACTTGTAATTAACTTTTTTATAAACCTTTTTAGTGGATGTGAGGTGGTATCTCCTCATGGTTTTGATTTGCATTTCTCTAATGACTCATTACGTTGAGCATTTTTTCATGAGCTTACTGGCCATTCAGCCTGGGGACATAGAGGGCTGACTGCATATTTATTGAAAAATAAAATCCAAGTATAAGTGGACCCATTATTCAAGGGTCAACTGTATGGTTTGCAGATATTATCTCCTGGTGTGAATGTCTTTATTTTTCCCTTTGAACCAAAACATTTTTTAATTTTCCTAAAGCCCAACTTATCTTCATCACTTGTTATTTTTGCTGTCATATCTAAAAATCATTGCCTAGCCCAAGGTCAGCATGAAGACTCATGATTTCCTCTTAAGAGCTTTCGTTTTAACTCTTACATTTTGGCCTGTGATTCATTTTGAGTTAACTTTTGTACACAGTATGGGGTCCTGGTCCAAATTTGGTTTTTACATGTGAATACCCAGTTGTACTGATATCATTTGTTGAAAAGACTGTTCTTTCCCCCATTGGATTTTCTTGGCCCCTTTGTCGAAAATCAATGGACACCCTACCTGGTTTGGCTCAGAGATAGAGGGTCGGCCTGCAGACTGAAGAGTCCCGGGTTTGATTCCGGTCAAGGGAACCCACAACCTTAGTGTATCAGGACGATGCTCTAACCAATTGAGCTAACCGGCCAGCGCCCAAATATGCATTTCGATTAGGCCTCCCTTTTTGAGTCAGTAACAGAGCAGAGGCTAAAAGAGCTCATTTACCTGAATTTCCACTCTGGACTTTCGGAGGAGACAGGTGGAGGTGCTGCACCCAGGCCTATTCCAGGGCAGCTGGCCTGTTAGGGAGGCGAGGGCTTGAGGCTGGGGGGACAGGAACATGAAATGAACAGGGTTTCCTGCCCCTCCTGGAGCCACAGTTGTCAGCCTGCTGCTGGAATTCCTGCGCAGCCCCTGCTCCGAGGCCCCGGGAGGGAGGGCGCTGGGAAAGAATGTGGATGCCTTACATGGCAGCGAGGAGGGAGAAGCCCTCCCTGCCCACCCCGCCTGCCTGGACAGTCGGCAGGCTCTTCAGCCACCTGCCTACCTCGGCACCTCACATTCTCCAGCTGCCCCAAACCACATGCTGAGCCTCCATTTACACCAAGGCCAAGGGCATCAGGGCTCAAAACAGCCAGGCTGCTGAGCCCCAAGAGCACAGTTGGAAAAGAGGGAGAGGGCAGATGCCCAGACTCCCAGGAGCCTCTGCTGTTTGGGTGTGTGGAGTGTGAAGGGGAGGCGAAGCCGGGTTCCTAAGTCCCCGCCCCATCATGGGTAGTGCCTGCAAAGCTGCCTTGGCTCATGCGAGGGGGAAGGCGCCTGTGAAACTTGAGATAAGGCGAGAATTTCACAAACTTACTGCCTGGTCAGGGCCTTAGTAGCTGTGGCCTTTGATCAGAGAAGCAGAAATGCTAGAGGAGGGCGGGGGAGAGTGTGCGAAGCAGGGGCTGTGGGTACAGAGACAGCCAGCCTCCCTCTGTAGACTCAAACACACTTTATTCAGCACAGGAATGTCTGAACAGAAGGGCCTTGGGCAGGGTTCCTCACACAGAGAACTCTACTTCAAGCCCTGCTGTAAACAGAACCAAGATCATCACATCATGTAAACCATGGGGGCCACAGGGGAGGGGCTCTGCACAAGGTCTGGGTCAGGTCACACTGGCCAGCACATGGGGCGGCTGGGGCAGCCGGGGCGGATGGCCCACACCCAGGGCCAGCCGCGCCTGGGAGGGTTGAGGGAGCAGCTCTAAGTAGCTCGCTCAGGAAAGTCAGGGTGGAAGAGGACAAGGGCCTGGCCAATTCAGGGGATTATCTCAGCCACTGGAAGTGACTGGATCAATTTAGCTGAAGCAGCCAGGGCTGCTGCATCAACACATGCTTAAAAGGCCCTAAGATCACAGCTGGTGTGGGGGTGACAGCGGGGCCGGCCCCTTGGGGTGCTCGTCATCAGCTCACAGGCAGGGCTGTGCAGCTCTCACAACCACATGCCCGGCAGCCCTGCCAGTCGCCTCCAATCAGCAAATGGTGAATGACAGTGACCCTCCCTGCCCAGGACCTCACGCCCCCTACTTGGGCTCACTGTGGAAGTGGGAAGGGGCACTAGTGGCAGAGCAAGGCTGGCCTGCCAGAGAACCAGCCTTGACGATCACCGTCCTTCACTCAAGATTCATGATTTGGGGGTGGGGAAAGGTCCCGGTCTGCACCAGGAGGAGCATCAATCTAAACCCTCTGCCCAGAGGATGAGTTAGTGCCAGGGCCCTCGAATGGCCTGAGAAGCAGCTAGCCAGGACCTCTGTTTTGGGCCTCTCCCAGCTGTGCTATCATGCAGGATACAAATGAGGGAGCGGAAGAAGGGGATTCTGGGAGGGAGGAGGAGAGGTGTGAGTAGAGAGTGGAGGTTAGGGAGGTGGTGTTGGGTGCCCTGGGACCCTTGTGGGTGACAAGAAGCCATGCACGATGGCACAGTGCGGTCCAGCTGGAGTCCTGATAACAAAGGCTCTGAAGGCCGGAGGTGGGAGGCGGAGGACCTAAGTACCATCTTCCTGGATCTGCTCCTACTGACCCAGGGAAGGGTGCCAAGAGCACCCCCATCACAACCAGTGACTAGAGTGGCAGGAGCAGAAACTCAGAATCTGGGTGTGGATGGCGAAGGTGCTCCTTCCCTGGGCGTTGGGCTCATGTGGAAATGCACACAGTCACCAGCAGGTGACAGGGAGGAGCGGGCTGGCTCGAAGGAGATGGAGGGCAGGGCTGGTGTCCATGGTGTGAGTGACAGCCAGAGCCCAGCTTCTCAGGATCACTACACTACAATATGCACAGCTGAGGAGGCCGGATCTCACACGCAGCTGGGGGAGGCTGGCAAGGATGACACAAATGCCCCCAAATCCAGGGATCACAACCAACACGCGAGAGGAGCACAGCTGTCACCATGGAGTGGGTGGGGAGGACAGTGGGCACGTCCCCGTGAGGGCTCACTCGTCTAACTTCCCTTCCAGGATGTGCTCGAAGGAGAAGGGTAGGAACTTGAAACCGGTCCCGCTGTAGAATTTATTCTGGAACTCGACCCTGGGGAAAAGGAAGAGGGCAGTCATCATCCCACAGAGACTTTTTGGGATTTCACAGCTGGCCAGAAAGAGGCCCGACCCCACGCTCCCGAAGCCTTCCTCTCCTGGGTGAGCATGGGAAAGCCGCTCTGCCTCCTGCGGCCTCTGCCAGCCAAGCCCAGAACTCGGCCTCCTCCCCGTGCACACAGCTCTGCCTCTGCAGCCCAGGGCGGCCCTCAGCAAGCAGGGCACCAGTGCACCGGCGTGTCCTCCGTCCTGCTCTGACCGGCTGAGCAGAGGGCCATGTGCAGAAGGTCAGCCGGCAAGCTTCTAACAGCAAAGAAGAGGAGCCCCCCAAACAGCCGTCCCCTGGCAGGGCTCACAGCGGACCCCTGAGCGGCTGTGAATTCAGCCCCGGGAACCCTGCAAGCACCGCCGTTTTCTTGCTTATTGTTCCCTTGGGGGCAGGAAGGAGAAGGGAGGTTTGGGAGTGAACAGTCAAGGCTTTTGAGTTAGGGGAGGAAATTCTCAGGAAAGGGGGGAAGTCAGGAGGGGAAGTCTCCTCAAAGCCATGGCAAAAATATGCTCCAACTACAAAAACATCTGAGAAAGAATTCTTCTCTTGGGGACTGAAAGGAAAAACAGAGCTTCAACTCCCTTCCCAGGCAGCTCAGCGTCCATGCCTGCCGGTCTCCCTGGGGCCCTATCGGACTCGAGGGGAAGAAGAGCTCGCTCCTGTGAGCACTTGGCCGGGCTTCCCCAGGCAAACTCGCCCTGGATGGCTGCCCAGCAACCAAATCAGCACCAAATATGGGCAGAAAAATGCATGATTCAGAGGCTAGAAAAGCCAAGGAGAGCTGCCCTGAGGAATAGTTTCCACTGGGGCTGAGTGACCCTGGGGGCACCAGAACCCCTGCAAGAACCTGCGGGGGGAGGCAGGCGGCAGGCAATGGTTTACACACAGGGCTTCCTCCTCGCCCAAACCCGGAGGGGAGCAATTAGCAGAAAGGAAAGCGTGGGGCGTGGCCTGGGCAGCCAAACCAGGAGGACTGTCTGCAGGTGGCACTGAGAGGCCCTCAGAAGCCCCTGCGGCCTTGGGGTGCTGGCAGGGGACACTGACTGCTGAGCGTTCAGCTCCACACCTGGGGAGACGAGGTGAACAATTTTCAGTGAGGCCATCTCTCCCCCAGCCCCACATTCCAGGGCCTGGGCCTAGGTCCCCAAGCATCCCAGACTCTGGCCAAGCCCCCAGGTAAAACAGGATCCCGGAGGGGGGTTTAAACTCAAGTCAGTGATACCAGGACCGGATCTGCCCCACATCTAACCCTCCTGAGAAGCCCTTCTGCCAGAGGCAGCTACTGGGGGAAGGTGGGGAGGGTGTAGGTTCCTGCTGGGCGCCCACTGCTGTCAGGTCTGAAGTCTTCGTGTTGGTGGGCTGTGTTTGCGTACGGCAAGAGACTGCTGAGCAACTGAAAATAGATGGACTCGTCCCATTTTCACCTAGGAATCTGTAGCCAGATCGTGGGCAAGTCACCTTCAGTACGTGAGGTATCAGAATTCTGACCTCCTGGCTGGCTAATCACACAAACAATTCCAATTCCAAACTGGGTGAAGGGGGAAGTTCGCAGATACCCGTGGGGTCACCACCCTTCTCTTGCCATCCCTCTGTGTGACTTAGGACATCCTGGGCACCTCTGGGTTAGCCCGACGTCACCCTCCTTCTCAGTTGTGCTCACCCAGCCCCCTGGCACCGAGCTGGAAAGCCGTTTCCCTGTCGGTCTCCCCACCCTCCTCTCCCTGTAAACCAGGGAAACGTGCTTCCTGAGAAAGTACAAACATGAAGTTCTCTGTGTGCGGGTGCAAGGGGGCCCCAGGGGCCGCCCTGCGAGTTTTTCCTTCCTTAGGGGCTCTGCTGGGGGAGCCTCCAGGCCCAGCCATGCTCCAAGCCACTAAAACGCACCTCAGAATCCCACAGTTGTGAGGGAGCCCCAGGCAGGCAGCGGGCTGAGCTTCTCTATCACCCCTTCCAGCTCCAGCACCTGGCAAAGGCCACCTGTGTGTGACCCAGAGGATAACTGGGAGTCCAGAGAGAGATGGCTCCTGCTGTGTAACAGGAAACCTGTTTCCTGGAGTGAGTGAAGGGGACCGGTTCCGGGGCCTCCCCGCTTCCTGGCAGGGTGTGACTGAGGGGAGGCAGTTTTAGAAAGATGATTCTAGGCCCAGCTGCTTCTCTGGCCCTTTCTGTCACTCCGAGCAGCTCAGGGCCAGGAGCGCATGCATGTCTGACGGTCCCAGTGTCCGGACAGTGATGTCAGCCTGGGACACATTTCAGGTCTCTTACTTCTGGGGCAGCCAGCCATTCACTCAGCGCTCCCAAGGTGTCCTGCTGTGGCACCACTGCATCCCTTACAACAAACTGGTCCCAGTCCCGGCCCTTTAGCCATCAAGCAGTCAGTGAGTGTGCAAGTGTGCACACCTACACACGGGTGGATACGGCTAGAGAAGAAGGTAGGCCATGGGCAACAGTCTTTCTGCTAAAAGCAGTTAGGTGGCCACAGTTATACCGACAAAGCATATCCCCGCCTTTGCCTTTCCTGTCACATTGAATTAGGGTGACAGGCAGGCCCACCCACTTTACAGGGTTGGGGAAAAGAGAGGGACAGACGCCTCAGGAGACGGAACTGGCAGGCTGGCACATTAACCTGCTCACTGTTGTTTTCAAATGTCACCCACCTCCTTCTGACCCCACACGGACCTCAGACTAGTGGTTTACGTTTGTTATCGAGTCATGTGTTGTTCTTCTTGTCTCCATGCAAGAGACCAGAGCTTGTATAATGGGACAGACCTTGCATCAGAATCAGGAACCCAGCTGCATACCAGGGGTATGAAGACGTCCAGGCTGGACACCAGAAAAAACAGCAACCATGTCCCTGCACCATTCTCAGCAGGACCAGCTGTTGCCCCCTCAGGAGATGGCCACAACTCGCAACTGCTGCCCAGGCATCCTTGAAGCACATCCACATTCGGCCAGGAGGGGGTGCACTAGCACCAATTCCATTCCCTTGGCAGGGATGAGCTCCAAACAGGCCTTCAGTAAGATGGGATTTGAAACGTTGCTGCACTAGAGTTTTCGCTGTTTTTTTCTCTTCTGCCCAATATTTCCACTACCAAACCCCACAAGTGCAATGTGGTGGGCCAGCCTATTCCTTGCAAACTACATCGGAGAGGCATTCAGATGGTATCACCTATCTTCCCACCCATTGGTCTCCCTTCTCTCTAAACAGACTAAAAGCAGTTTCTTTACCAACTACCACAAGGAGGTGCCCTGTGGGCACCCCAGTTTTAAGCAGGGCAGCCATGATCTGCACCTGAACAATGGTTTAGATGCGCCAGGGCACCGTGAGTCCCTTGGTATGTACATTGCTTCACATTTAATCATGGCAGCGTTATCCTCTCTCTTCGCATGAGAGACAAGGAGGTTCAGAGAGAAATGCTTCCCTCGGGGTCGCCCAGCCAGTGTGGGCAGAGCGTGATTCTGAAGCCTGCTCTCCGGTCGTCTGTCACTTCCTCGGGCTCAGTTATGTGGATGAGGGGAGACAGAGCACTCGGAGGCCACAGGTGAGCCTGAGGAAGAAGTAACCCTCTGGCAATAACACATAACCTCACCAACTGGGGCTCACTCTGGAGACAGGCCCAAGCCCAGGCGACCTTCCTCGACCGAGGGTCATGGTGCGCCTGCCCACGGCTCTAACAGTGCTGGCCCAGCACCGCGCGGAGCCCCATCCCGCCCGCCTCGGGGGAGGCAGCAGGCTCCCCACTTGGGAATCACGGTGGGGTGGTAACTGTTCCCTCAAGTCCAGGGCTCAGGAGACAGAGGAGTTACTAGGAAAGGAAGGAAGCCAAGAACGCAAGAAAAAGTGAGTCACCACAGGCTGCCTACACAGACGTTCCCTCACACCGTGAGGAAGTGTGCTGGGGAGAGGGGACGCTGATAAGCTAAGATCAGGGGAGTGGCCCACATCTGAATGATGGGGAGCTCCTCACCTCCTGGCTGGACAGTAAACAACAGCTGGGCGGGGAGGAGGAGCAGGAGGGAAGCCCTGGTGCTTCTCAGCTGAGCACTGAGAAAGCATGTCCCCGACCAGCAGGACAGACTCCCCTACGTGCCTTCGCTTTCTCCTCTGCAACTTACAACAACAAACAGTGGCTCCCTGAGGAGGCTCAACTATAACCAAGCCAGGAGGAGAGTCAAGATAAGGGGGGGAAGAGAAGAGGTTTCAGGTTCAGATTCTGGGTTTTCCTCAGGTTGGGATTAGTGATGGAAAGAGACATTCCAAGCCCCCTTCTGACCCTGAGATCATGAACACCACAGATGATGTCATCTAGGGGTTCCTAAGGTCGGGTCAGTGAATCTGTGACCCCTAAGCTGGTAAAACTGTGTGCTCACATGGGGGGAGGTGTTGCTGTGGAGAGAGGGTCCAGAGCTTCCAGAGCCACTGGGGTTTGAGACCCAAAAAGGGAGAATCACCTCCTAATGGAGGGAATGGAGACTCCAAGGGGCAGGGTAGCCAGAAGTAGCACAGGATACAGTTTTAGTGTAAGTATGACCCAAGCACATTTGGAAGATATTTACACTATAAGAAAAAATCCCCCAAACTGTTCATTGTTGACCTGACATTCAAATTTAACAGGTGTTCTGTAATGTTGCTTGCTGAATCTGGCAACCCTACTTTGAGGTCACAGAGTCACAGTCCAGGCCAGACTCCAGCTCTCCCACTCCCTAGGCTGAGCTCCCTCCCCATGCAGGGCCATGAAGAGCCACAAACTACATCCAAGAAAACAAACCAGCCCCAAACCTGCCCTTCTGCAGCTGCTTCGGTGCACATACACGCTAGGGAAGCAGGGGTCCCCCATCCACACGAGCTGCCAGGGGTCCTCCTCAAAGGCCCTGACACAGGCCAGAACCAGGGGACAAAACTGGGGTACACTGTGCTCCAGCATTTTCCTGGGCTTAGAACCTATTCCAGAGCTGTTCTCGTTGCTCTGAAGACAGGAGAAAGTTCTATGCCAGAGCAAAAACACCCCAAACAAACAAAAAATAAAGCCTCAGCAGATCTCTTAAGCCACTGCAGAATGAGAGGCCGGGAGACGGAGCCTGACAACACGCACCGAGAATTCGCCCTGGAGGCTCTGAAAGTGAGCTGTGCTGATCTGCGGGCATTTCCGGAAGCTCACTCCTAAGATAGGTCCTTGGGCGCAATGATGTGAAAGCAGACACTTCCTAGTGCTCTGGATTCTGGACAGGAGCAAAGCTGCCCTCAGTGCAGCCAAGGACACGTCCCCACATCGGCCCCCGCCGCCCCGCCCCTCACCAGTGTAACCGCAGTGCGTGGAGGAAGGCCGAGAGGCCCTCCATGACCAGGAGGATGGCCACGGTCAGGGTGGCAAAGGCGGTGAAGATGAAGAACAGCGCCAGACTTCCTGCCAAGCTCTTCACCCTCAGGCCCATGTGGATCACCATGGTCCAAAGCACCTCCGACAGCTCTGGGGACAGGGGAGAGACACGGCATCTGGTTTATTTTGGGGAGCAGCGCTGTGGGCCTTGTATTTGCTCTGCCACACCTCCCCTGGAGTGTCCCTTGCATTCTGGCTTCCCACGACCTGAGTGGGACCACTGTGCATCGCTAACCTGGCGAAAGCGCTGATTCTCCCATCTGGACATCATTCTCTCTGGACTTTGGAGTCTGAATAATCCCAGAAACTTTTGTAATTTTCACTCTCTTTAAGGCCCCACCTGAGAGAGTGCCCAGAGAAGGGGAAAGCCATAGTTCCCGATCCGAGAGAAATACACTCACGTGCGTGGGCGAGGCTGAGGGCCCAGAGCCGCAGGTACGAGGCGGTGTTGGAGATGCAGCCCAGGCAGTACTCGATGGTGTGGATGGCCTGGTGCACCATCGTGTCTCCAAAGTCAAACTGCGGTGGGAGACCAGAGAGAAGACATAAGGCTGGGTGTGTGTGTGTGTGTGTGTGTATGTGTGTGTGTATGAAGTCTGGGCTGTGCCGCATGGCCCTGTGCGCTCCAAGGGCCAGGAGCCCCCAGAGTTGAACTCCAGTGGTGACTTCAGCTATGCTGATCCCTGAAATCCTGCCTTGCTTAGTCCCCAACTGGGACACCCCCATTTCCCTCAATACACTACATTTTAATGAACTACATCATGAGATTCTTCTCAACAAGTCTGTTTTTCTCTCCTGGCTAGTCTGTGAGCTTAAGTGGAGTGTATGTGAAGTTGAGCGCTTGGAGAAAATGGCATTCCGGACTTGAAGGACCTTCTCTAGCCCATTCGTACCCACTGGTGTGTCAAGTCCCCAAGTGGGAACACCCACTGTGAATAAGCCAGGGAAGCAGGAAGCCCCCCGGCTCCCAGCTGTCAGGCCCTAAACCTCTAGTCACTTCACTTAATTAGCTTAACAAACTACTGCACTCAAGATAACCAACCTCCTTTTTTGGTGTAACTTCTGAAAAGATGACATGGAAATTTTAGCAAAAATTTTACCAATTCTGCCCAGCTAGTGTGGTTCAGTGATTGAGTATTGACCCATGAACTAGGAGGTCATGGTTCGATTCCTAGTCAGGGCACATGCCCGGGTTGTGGGCTTGATCTTCAGTAGGGGGCCTGCAGGAGGCAGCCGATGGATGTTTCTCTCATTGATGTCTCTCTCTCTCCCTCTCCCTTCCTCTCTGAAATCAATAAAGACATTTTAAAAAATAAGTTTTACCAATTCCTACTTGGACAGTTGATTAAGACCAGATAGAATATCGGGAAAAAAAAAAAAAAAGACCAGATAGAATATCGTTTGGTTTTTGTTTCTGTTTTCCTCATACTCCCTTTCTCCGTTTTCCTTTCAACATACAAAATTATTTCCAGAGTAAAGGGGTGGGGCTGGAACAAGCTCTCAGGAGTTCACATTTAGGATTGTTGCAAGTACAGCTGGGAAGAATACAGATGCTCTGGAAGCACCAGGTGCATTTCGTGGCCTCCCACTCTCCCAGGTGGAGAAAACAACAGTTACTCTAGAACAGGAGGTCGTTCCATTCTGGGGGCCTCTCCCCACAGCCCAGCCCAGAACCCTAAGAGCAGAGGGACTCCCCAGCCTGCCCTGCCCTTGGGTCAGAGTCTATTTTTCACTAGTTTCTCTCAGGACGCACATGACTCCACACCCAGAGTACATCAGAACTGCCCCGGAAACACATGAGGGCAGGGAGAGAAGGGGCTGACCCCACCAAGATGTACTTCCAGTCCATGTCTCACGTCTAATGGTGTCACTACTCGTCCCCCAGGAACCCAAGCCTGCCAATCAATCTTGAATGCCCATCTTCGCTAAGGAACTGGGACCTGTAGCTTTTGCATTCTTAGTCTCATATTGGTCCCTTCCTTTCTAACTCCCCCTGAAAATGTTTGCTTCTCCCAGGCCTCCCAATTTTTTCCTGACTCATAGCAGGCTAGCTGGTCCCCATGCCTCCAGACTGTGCCCCCTCCCCAATCCAGTCCTCTAACATCTCCACTTCAGCAATGCACATTTGTTGTGTCACTTTCAGCTTCACCACCCTCTGATGGCTCCTTGTTGTCCGAACAATCTGTGGATCATTTACTGCCAACCTCTAGTCTTACCTCTCACGAGTCCCCCAACTCCTGACTCTGAGCTTCAGCCAAGTTGAATACCCATTGAATCCCAAGCGTGATGGGCTTGCGGGCCTCTGCGTCTTTATGATAACTGTTCATACTGGTGGTTCTGCATCTCCCTCTCCCTCCACAGAGACTAAGCCTAGCAATAATTTCCTTAGGGAGCCCTTTCCTGGTCTCCGCTTCCCCACCCCCACTCAGTGTTTTTCAGGTGCCTCCTTTCTGTGTTCCCACAGCATCCTGGGCACATTATGATCACAGCATCTACCACCCAGACTGTTTCCTCAATTTGTTTGGGAGTCCTTGAAGGCAAGGACTATGTTTTCCTTCTTTCAGTTTTCCTTCTGTAGCATTAAACAGAGGCTTGACACGTGGAGGGTGAATGAATGGATGGATGGGTTGGATGAGCACACCTGGTGAGATGACACAGTAGGGAGAGGTGCCACTGACCCCTGTTGAATGGCTAGTCTTCAAAGGTTTCCTAGACAATCACACGACCTGGCCCTGGTCTGCAATTGTCCTGAGTGCCCCCCAGGGAGAGGGACCGCTGCTTCCACTGGGCTGAGCAATGACCTGTATGCGGCAAACAGGTTTTCACAGCCAAGCAATATGGGGAAGTTCTGGGGGAAGTAGGCTGGATTTTTTTAAGAATTCTGTTTTGTTTGAAATCTTTAGATAACTGTGACAGTTATCCATATTTGTCTGTAGCAAACTAAACTGTGTATGTGTCTGATAAAGTGTTATGACTACTTAGGAAGCTATGAAAAACAGAACCCTTAGGGATCTCGGGGGGCCAGAGACTAGGGCAGCTGAATTACAGTCCCTCTTGTTTCGATGTTCAACTCCCCTGGGACATGGCTACAAATAAGGGCTGTTCTGGCAATGACCATGGCATTTGGGTGCTCAGTTAGTACGACATTTAGAAAGAGCAGTGTTGTTGGAGGCGATGTTACTGGGAGGGGGCTGGGCTCCTCACTAACATGGAACACACTCCCCATCCCGTCCAGGCGGCCCAGCCAGAGACTGCACAGAGGAGCGTCCAGAGGAGCCTCTCAGCCTTTAGGAGGACTGAGCACTGTCTGTTTTTACACAAAACAGCAAAGACTTTTTCCCATTCCTATCACGCTGCCCCCTTACAGAGAACAGGAGAGCCAGGGAAGGGAAGGTTTATGGGTCTAAGTATTTCAGAGAGAAATTTGGGGGGAAGATGCAAACAGTGCAGCATGGCCTTTTAAAAACCCGATTCCAAACTTGTATATTGCTAAGGGAATTCTTGCTGAGCTAGAAGGCCTACTCCAGATGCAGCCTGAACATTTCGCCAACTTTCTTTCTACTCTCTGTTGTTATGCTCTGTGTGTGGCTAATATCACAGATGGATTGTTTTTTTACTGGGATACATCTAAGAGGCAAAGCCTCCTTTTGAACGCTGTCTACTTCCCACCTGGGTCACACAGAGGTAGAGCTGACCCCAAGGCGAGGGTCCAGCAACTGTCACTTCAAGCATCATCAAGCTGATGAGGGCAGCAGGAAGAGGCTGGCTGCATCTCAGACAGGGAGGAAGGGGGAGCTTTACTCATAAACACTCAAAGGACCAGGGAGGAAACAGCTACTCCCAGTGCAGAGCGACCATACATAACATCACAGGAGAGGCAGGCAGAAGCCAATGGGATTTAACCCCCAAGGGGAGTCACTTCAAGAATGCCAATGCAGACATTACTTGTAGCTCCTTACAAAGCCATTCTCAGAGGTATTAGATCAGCGAAGTCAATGAAACAAAGACAGAGGTGACCAACGTGAGATGCAGTTAATGGAGATGAGCTTTTTCAGAACACAGATTCACGAACTGGTTAGAAATGGCCAGTGAGATGCAGGATACGCGGGTGTCCTGTGTGGCCCCCGGATGCAGCAGGGTCAGCAAAGTGATCACAAGGACGGGAAGACAAGCCCCAGATAAACATGAAGGCAAAGCCGCTTGTTTCTTACCGCTTCATCCTCGGTAGGCTTGAAAACACAAAGTTACACTTAGTGGGAAGCCGTGGCACACAACAAGGTCAAGTCACGAACACGAGACTACCATTGCTTCGTGGGGAGGACGGTTAATGTTAAGTGGGTCTAACATGGTGGAGGCAGCCTCCTCAGCATACAGGAAAGCAAAATCAGCGGAATTTAGAGCAGTTAGAATTATTTTTAAAAGGCATCCCAACCCCTACAATTTTTTTAAAAAGGTCATACACATAGTGAAAGTGGTCAGTCAGACTAAAAAGTCCAGTCACCTGGGTCCTCAACTCCTATCCCATTTGCTTTAAAAAGAATACAATGAACAGATGAGATCCAAAAGTTCAGAGGCTTTGTGCTACGAGTGGTTAGGCAAAGACTGTGAATTTTAAAAAACTGAGCTTGGAGGTGGTGGTGTAGGAAAAGTCTAGCTTAGCCTTACTAGTGTTTTTCACTCTCCCTATAAAAAGCAGGCATTTTTAAAAGGCTCCAATGAAATATCTGCAACAAGAGCACATCGGTGGGACAGGACTTCCAAAGTATCAGTGGTTACAGTTCCAGCTGGAGCCATCCTTGGAAGGCGCAAGGGATGCGGATGCTGCCCACATGGGCTGTGTTCCTGGTAATAAGAGCCGGGAAGCTGGGGCCTACTCTGCCTCAGTGCCCAGGAGAGCAGGTAGTAATTGAGATCTGCATGCAACTCAGAACTTCAGAAGTGGAACAACAGAAAACACTGCTGCGGGCTCTGCCAGCAGCACCTGGAGTTTACGGGGCCCCTTGGAAAAAGCTGTGGTGCCCCGAGAGGTCCAGAAGCAGGCTGATCATTAGGATTAGCATTTTAATTTTTTCAAGGAGAAGACCGGAGTGAAGCCAGTTAGGTGCACAGACCAGGGCTGACCCAAAGTGGAAGGAGAGGAAGCCCACACCACTGGATCTTACCTCTTCTGCATCTTCTGAATGGGTGGAGAGCTGGTCATGCTGAATAATCTCAGCATCCTCCTCTGTCGGTCCGTTGCCCACCCTGATCCCACCAAAGTTGACAGTTCCCTACACACAGAAAGAGTAGAATTTGCCTGGGCTTTAATATGACATTTTGTGAGGTGGGGAAGGGCGATGGTTAGTACATACAAACCTCAGAAACGTATATATTCTAACAACAAAAGCAAAACCAGCTGGTCAAACAGCTGAGTAAAAACAAACCACTGTTCCCACCCCAACCACCACCGCCCCAGCCCCAGCCCCAACTGCATTTACCAACTTGTCCTGATGGAAGGAAATAGGCAGTTCTGCCTGCTGCACCCAGAGACACCAACCTTGCCTCGGTCAATGCTAATTAAGAATCCTGCTTGAATGGAAAAGCTTAGCACGAACAGACTCTCATAGCAAGTGGAGCTCTATCTGCAAAGCTTTCAATGGCCTAAGTTTTTCTGAAACTGAACTAAAGAGTAGACTTTCTAAGAGGGAGGGGCACCGAATGACATGATGATTGTAACCTGGTCTGTCTGATAAGCTTTCAACAGGAGCCCCAAGAGTTCCAGCCACCTCTCCCAGAAATGTACGGGGCCTCTGCTCAGGAACAAAGGGAAGGAAAAAAGGCTTAATGTACTTGAGCTCGCTGCTAGAGAATACTGAGTTTTAAAAAAAGAAAACTCCTTTCCTCCAATGGAGGATTCTGGAGTGTGAAAACAACTCTTTCTGGGCACGTGGGCAGATGCTGATGGGTATTTGCTTCTCCTCACTTCCCAGGCATAGTTTTCAGTAGGGTCTCCAGAACCAGAATTTCTATGTCAACCTGATTTGGAAAAGCTTAGGTTTATTGAGGCAAAAGGACTCTGTGGCTACAAAAACTAGGCAGAACGGGGATGAAGTCTGACCGATATTAATTAGTGCTAACCTGCCACAGAGTGAAAGGAGCTGAAGAAACAGCCCCTGGCCCTGGCCGGTGGTGCTCAGTTGGTTGAGCCTAGTCCCGTGCACCAAAAGGT
The DNA here is from genome assembly GCF_027574615.1 of Eptesicus fuscus. NCBI lineage: Eukaryota > Metazoa > Chordata > Mammalia > Chiroptera > Vespertilionidae > Eptesicus > Eptesicus fuscus. The sequence continues at coordinate 35,960,874 of NC_072492.1, read as the reverse complement.
CGCTGGTTCGATTCCCAATCTGGGCATATGCCCGATTGCAGGCTCAATCCCCAGTAGGGGGCATGATGGAGGCAGCTGATCAATGCTTCTCTTTCCCTCTCACTCCCACCCTCTCTAAAGCCAATAAAAACATATTTTAAAAAAAGAAACAGCCCCTAGGCCCACTTCATATGGTTTCTGTCTACAGAACCAAACAAGACAAGAGTTGGAAGATTGCTCTCCTGCAAAGCAGCCTTCTGGGCAAGCAGCACAAACAATGTGTAAGCAGGTTTGGACAACTGCTTGGAGGTCCCCACGCACACCTTCACCTGTTCTCAGTTACTGACCACCAGATCCCACTGCTTGGACAAACGCTCCCTCTTCTAGCAGCGGTTCTCACGTGCTGGGTAGAGAACCATTGCATCAGAGTCACCTTGAAAGCTGCATTTCAGTACACAGAGACTCTCAAATACTACTCCCAGAAAGTGCAAGTTCAGCAGGTCTGGGGTGGAGCCTAGGAAATCTATATTAAAAATATATACCCTCAAGTACAAATTGTATAATCATTTTGATTGTTTATCAAAACTGAAAATGCATGCACCCTTTGAGACTCAGCAATACAATCCCACCCACTATTGGGAACTTGCTTGTGAAATTTTATCAAGGATGTTCCCTAAATTGCTACTTGTAATAGCAAAGAACTGGGAACAATGAACACATCCATTAGTAAGAAAGTGATCACACAATTTTAGCACATCCAATAGAATGGTCTATGGAATGCTAGGCAACTATAAAAAAGAGTGAGAATAACTATGAAACAATCTCCAAGATACACTAAATTTTTAATAACTTAATAAATCAAGGGACAAAATAGTGCTACAGTTTAAACACAATTCCTGATGTGTCTTAAAAAATATATGTACATCCACATATGCACTTATCTCAGAAGATGATAGATATATGCTGACATACACAGAAAAAAAATTTGGAGGTAAAATGCTGTTAATAATACCCTTAAGGAGGAGAAGGGTTCTGGGGACAGGGAGGCTTTCGCTTTCAGTATTATTTGCATTTTCTTTTCCCCCCGAATTTTTTTTGGAGCCAAACCGACAGCACATGCTGGGGAGCAAGATCTCAAATGTTCCCTTATTTGCATTTTCTAACCAAGGTCACCTATTGCTTTAATTGTATTTTTTAATGTCAGTAGGGGATTCTCTGGGTCATAGAATTATAGACCATTTTTATTTTTTCTTCCACTTATTTGTTTTAATACCCTAAGAAACAGATGTCAAGTTCACCAGGTAATTCTGATATGAAGTCAGATTCAGGAACCACTGAAGCCCTGGGCACCTCCAGGTCACACAAATATTAACCTGACAACCCTCAAAAGATGGACTGAAAGGGCAACAAAGGGCATGGGTGACAGGAGAGGACTCCTGGGATGGGTTCTAGGGCACAGGAGGCAGGCTTCAAGGCACCTAAAGCAGAAGGCCAGTTCTGAAGCTACCCCCCGCCCAGAGGATAGAGTGGGGCAGACAGGTTAAGCCTCCCAGCTAGATACTAACGAATGTCCTTTCAGAACACAGGGAATGAGAGTCACAGGAAGGGGGATGAGACACACACACACCAGCAAAAAAAAAAAGAAAAGGAAAAAACTAAACTGTGACACAAGGCTTACAGGCAACCAAGAGGACACAGAACAGAACAAAAACAGATCCGTGTTCATATCCTCAGCCCTTGGGGTCAAGAATCCAGAGTCCTTGTTATAGAGTTATCATCCTGATGCCTTTAGGCTGCTCTCCAGATGTTTGGCTAAAAAAAAAACAACAAAAACACCCAGTGGGCTAAGAAGACCCTATGAATGTGGGGGTTTCTAGACTGGGGACTTTTAACTTGGATAGTATGAAAGAAGAGGATGCCAGATTTAAAAGCATCAAGATTGATGCATCAGAAGCACACCTTAAAAACATTAAGACTAGCAGAAAGAGAGCCCATAGAAAGAATGTAAATACATGGATAGTTTGTGCTTTAAGGATTTTTAATATTTTTTTCTTATAGGAAAAGAGAAAGTTCCTACTTGAAAATAATGTAAGCAGCAATATTAAAATACCTTCTTATTCAAAATATCAGCCCTCTTAGACTAGTTCTAGAAGGATGATCATAGTTTTCAAAGTTTAAAATGATCAGAAACACCTAATGAAGGAAATGGATATCCATCTAAATATTTCATTTTCTTTTAAAGGAGTACGATGCTACCAGAACACAACAGTACATGAGTGATCACTACTGGTGAGACTTAAAAATCCTATAGATTCATTACGTAGAATAGATTGTACTAGTTTGATATTAGGGCACTGTAAGATTTTGGTTAAGAGATGTTTTTAAGGACAGATATTGAAATGCTTAACATTCAAATTGCTGATTCTGAATAATAAGCTAGTATTGGAAGAAGGAAAGACCAAAACAGAGATGACTCTGGTTATTACCCCAGATGTACAACACACACAAGACACACGGCAGAGCCGGGTTCTCACTGGAGCAGCTGAGGACGTGAGGGCTTCGGAGTCTCTCACAAAAAGGAGACATGTATAAGCTTCCAATGGAGGGAGACTAAGTCACAGCTAAAATGGACCGAATGTCCCAGCATCTGCTGAAGCAGAACTTTAAGTGTCGGGAAATCAATTCCAGAATCACAGAGACGTTCTTGCTCCGTGCTGAAAAATCATCCAATACATGGTCACAACATACAGACATGAAAGTGGGTGGGTCTAAGAGCTGCCATCTTGGATGAAGATGATGGGACCCGGAGAGGGTACAACAGCCACTCTGCTTCCATAACCATGACTGGACTTACATATCTGAACAGAAACTTATAGGCCAAGGGTCAAGATGATATCAGAATCTACTCATAAGAGGTGGAACTCTTTTCTGTCGTCTCAATGAGTAACAAGGACATACTTCCCAAGAGCACACATGTCCCACGCTCTCAATACAGTTAAAAAGAATGCTGCTGCACTGTTTGCCACCTCTTTACACAAAATGTGATGGTTTGTTGGTTTAAATTCACTCACTGTTGCAGCCGCTGCTGCCTCTAGTCCCTGTTGGCTCGGGGTTGGGCTGACTGGGGCCTCCACAGGTTGCCCTTCCTGATAGTGAAGGGAAGAAAAGAGGAAGGGAGAAGAAAACAAAAGAGGGAGGGAGTGAAGGGGGAGACGAATGCAGGGGACATGGAAGGGTGAAGATGGTCAGAAAAGGGAGAAGGAGGGTCTTGTAACTCAGCTGCTCTCCAACAGGAATAATAATCTAACAGCCATATGAGAGTCATGCAAAAAGATCTTTTGGATTTTACCGCAGTGTAATAAGTAAGCATTACTGCATAGCTAGAAGTGAACATGTGGCAACTTAAGCATGTGTGTGTGTGTGTGTGTGTAGAATTCACATGCACACATACATTAAGTAAACACAAGTATGTATGCTGCTTTTTAAAAAGAAAAAACAACATGCTTCAAGCCAAATTTCCCCCGGATGTTTTGGCTGGTTGGAGTATCACGGTCTTATTTCAAAAGAAAATGTCTCAGTGTCAGCCCTGTGGTTGCCCAGGCAAACCACATGAGTGGGTTCACACGGCTGCAGCTCTTGCTGCCTTGTTGTGTCTGATGCTGCATCTAGACAGGCCCAGACCTGGATTTTGCTGAGCACAGCATGAGCAAAACACGACCAGGAAAGGTAAACACTTATGACTTATTCTCTATACCCGAGCTACTCAAAGCTGCATCCACATGTCCAGGCAGCAAAAACACTTTTTGATTTCAGCAGGTCCAGTGCTCATGCTGGGATATGACACAAACGCATTTTAAGAGTATATAGACTTATGCACAATTCATTAGATCCAAGGAGGAATTGTCTTGATCTTAAAAAAATATGTAGTAACTTTCAGCAACAGAAATACACCCACCAAATGCTTCCTCCTCAAATACTGATGGCGAAGGACCAGTGGTTTAAGCAGTAGCATCCACGGTACACACAGCAATGCAACCACAACCAGGAAACACTGAACTCCTTTCTGCAAAGAAGGACAAGGCACATCACATTAATCAAACATGCAGTTTCCAATTCCAGCACAAATTACCCCCAAAACAGTACTTTCTTACTGACTTGTGAATAATGCTAACCAGATTCTCAAAATAATTAGCAGATGTGGCAAAGCCCAGGAATTGTCCCATAGGATGAGAGTTATTATTCTACCCTTTCTGGATACAAAAATTATAGTAGACCCTCCCAAGTAAGGAGGACAGGCTGAATTTAGGTCTGGATGCATGAATTGAAAACCAAATCCTACAGAAAGGGATTTAAGTTTTTTTTAGGGTAACAGAAACATCTAACTTCCTGACCTAGGATAACCACCTAAGACCGTCCACGTCTGGGCTGACGCACCTGTCCAGAATATAGCATTGAATTATGAATGTCCTCGTAGTTAAAGACGAACATGTTTATGAAATGGATCAGAAGGCTTGGTGCTTTCTCAGATGTAAAAGCGTCATAAGCCGTCCACTTGTAAAAAATAAGGATAACCAAGTAGCCAAACAAAGAGGTCATGAAGATTATTTCAGGAATAAACCCAAAGTAGATATTCAGGGGCTTCTTGAAATAGCTAAAAAGGAAGAGAGAAAAAAACGTGAGAAGTGAACAGACCCAGGGCCACCCCTACACCAAATGGAGCCCTCACTAAATTTTCTCCTATGACTCCCTCAATTCTGTCTTTATTACTTTAAGAAGCAAGAGCCAGAAGCACCGGAGGCAACAGAGACAAACGGGATTAACGATGACTTCCAAACTTTTGGACCTTGAACAGTTCCAGTACCATCCCCTCCATTCTCCCATGAGAGAGAGATTGGAAAATCTAGTCCATTCACAGTTCAAAATTTCATGCGAGTTACACATCAAGGAAAAAATAACTCACTCATTTTGATGAAAATTACACAAGGTTCTTTCAAAGATCTTCACTGCAATTGTAAATTTTTAAGGGACTAATATTAAGTAAGCCCCATTTAAGAACATTCAATTTCTTTTTTTTTTTTTTTAAATATATTTTATTGATTTTTTTTTTTACAGAGAGGAAGGGAGAGGGAGAGAGAGTCAGAAACATCGATGAGAGAGAAACATCGACCAGCCGCCTCCCGCACACCCCCCACTGGGGATGTGCCCGCAACCAAGGCACATGCCCTTGACCGGAATCGAACCCGGGACCCTTCAGTCCGCAGGCCGACGCTCTATCCACCGAGCCACACCGGTCAGGGCAAGAACATTCAATTTCTTAAAAGCACTTTTTAAACACAGAACAGGGTTCTGAGTTACCAATCCCTCCCCCAAAATGCCATGAATTCCTTAGGCAAAAGCATTATCTAAACTATGCACATTCTTATGACAGAAACAGAGCGACTCACATATGGTTGAAAAGGCTCAGACCGACTCCAAACATCATGTGGATGATACCAAGGATAACGGACATCTTCATCTTAAAGGAGTTGAGGAAGGTCAGTTTATTAGTAGCGATGTTCCAAATCTGTCACAACCCAAGGAAACAAAAGGGTATTACAAAGAGTGCTCAAATGGGAAAATAGTCACCCCTTTAAAAAATAGGGTTGTTTTTTAATTATGGAAAATTCTAACCACATTCTTAAGTAGAGAGAATAGTATAACAGACAACTCCCTCATAGACATCACCTAGTTTCAACAATTATTATCCACCTATGCACTCTCGGTCAATCTGGCTCCATCATAGCCCCAGCCCACTCCCCACCTCCATATTATTCTGAAGCAAAATCCAGGAACCATATAATTTTACTGTAAATATTTCAGTGCAGATCTCTAAAAAGAAGGATTCATTTTAAAAACATGACCACAATGCTATCATAACACCCGAAAACAGTAACAATGATTCCTTAATATCATGAAATATATAGTCAACATTCGGACTTCCCTGGATTGTGTCCAAATGCTTTTTAATAACTCATTTATTCAAAGTAAGGTCCAGACAAGGCCTATACACCGTGATTGTTGATATAGCTGTTAAGTCTTAATCTAGAGGTTTTCCCTCCAACTCTCATTTCTTATTCCTTACAAAGTATTTGTTGAAGAAATTGGGTCAGTTACCCAGTTATCTGTAGATGTTTCCACAATCTTGTGTTTTGCTTATCATGTCCCTGTGGTGCTGTCGGTCCATCTACTTTTTTTTTTTTTAAAGAAGCTTTATTTGTTTATTTTAAAATATATTTTTATTGATTTCAGAGAAGAAAGGGAGAGGGAGAGAGAAACATCAATGATGAGAGAGAATCATTGATTAGCCTGCACTCCCCCCTTCTGGGGATCAAGGCCACAACCCAGGCATGTGCCCTTGACTGGAATCGAACTGGGACCCTTTAGTCCACAGGCCAACACTCTATCCACTGGGCCAAACTGGCTAGGGCAGTCCATCTACTTTTTAAATATTAATTGCCTTAAGCTTTGTCCCCTAAGGCCTGGATGCCTGTAATACTTTCCTGACAGTTCTGCTGCCAGATAACATGGCCATCAGATAACATTTCCTAAATTGTGACTCTGACACAGTCATTTCCCTGAGCCAAAACCTCCCCCCGAATCCCCACCATCATCTCTAGGCCAAAGTGCAAAATCTGTAGCCTGACAAGCAGGATCTTCTACCATCTAGCCCAGCGTCGTTTTTTTCTGAATTGGCCTCTTCGTGAAGAGCTGATCCTCGGTGACCTCTAACCTGAAAAGTTGTGACTGGTTCTCTCTCCAGCCCCAATCTCACCTGAAATTCAGCTCTACAACTCCAACTGCCTGACAGACATTTTCCTGGGTGTCCCCCACAGTCACTTCAAACTCAATATCTACCCTGTAAGTATCCAAAGAAATGTCTGCATAAAAACGTTTTAACTACAGAACACTATATAAACGTGAGGAAATATTATTAGACTCTAAGCTACTTGAGGGCAGGAATTATGTCTTAAAAGTTCTGTGTTCCCCCCAGAAGGCACTATGCCTTGCAGATAATAGGGATTCATAAACATTTGTTAAATGCATATGTAGCATGCTATTAAACTTCTCCAAGCCTGTTTCCTTATCTGTGTAATACGGATAGCATCATCTAGTCAATAAATTAAGGATAAATCAGATATGCTGAGGGCTCAGTACGTATTTCTGGCCCATAAAAAGCATTTCAATAACATGAACTTCTCTAATAATTAAAATAATCAACTCTGTATTTCCCCACCTCTATGTTTTTGCAAACACTTCTCCTGACCTATAACAATCTGAAGTATTTTTAAAGGCCAGATTATTTCCCATTTTATTATTATTATTATTATTATTATTATTAATCCTTACCCAAGGATATTTTTCCATTGACTTAAAAAATTTTATATATATATATATATATATATATATATATATATATGTTGATTTCAGAGAGGAAGGGAGAGGGAGAGAGAAATACAAACATCAATGATGAGAGAGAATCATGGATTGGCTGCCTCCTGCATGCTCCCCACTGGGGATCAAGCCCTCAACCTTGACCGGAATCGAACCTGAGACCCTTCAGTCTGCAGGCTGACGCTCTATCCACTGAGCCAAACCAGCCAGGGCTCCATTGATTTTTAGGGAGAGTGGAAGAGAGAGGGAAAGGCAGAGAGAAACATCGATGTGAGAGAAACACATCAATTGGTTGCCTCCTGCAGGAGCCCTGACCAGGGCCCCGGGCGGGGGAGGAACCTGCAACCAAGGTATGTGTCCTTTATTGGAATTGAACCCGGGACCCTTTGGTCTGCAGGCCGATGCTCTATCCACTGAGCCAAACAAGCTAGGGACAATTTATTTCCCATTTTAATAAGAAACCTTAATCTAGCCCTAACTGGTTTGGGGGGGCATGTGCCTTGGTTGTGGGCACATCCCCAGTGGGGGGTGTGCAGGGGGCAGCTGATTGATATTTCTCTCTCATCGATGTTTCTGACTCTCTATCCCTCTTCCTTCTTCTCTGTAAAAAATCAATAAAATACATTTAAAAAAAAAAAAAAAAGAAAGAAACCTTAATCTCTCTGGGCCATGATGTTTCCCCACCTGAAATTATATAATCGTTACTCTCTAACACTTATTCTTCAGTTCATCCTACTCCCTTTCTTAGGCACACAATACAAAAGAGTTAACCACACTTATTTGCCTAAGTACTTGAAAAAAATAATTAAATTCTTGGATAAGTTCTTATAGTATGTAAAGATAAGACTGGAAGTTGAAACCCAGAGAGAAGAGCTATTTCTGTTCTGTGAAAAAGACAAACAAATTAAGGTAAATAAATTAAACTGGGAAGGAGTCTTGAAAATCAGTCTTCCCAGAGTAAATATTACTAACCACCTCTGAAATAAGCAGTGCAGGAAAAATCATTTTGGCTTCCCAAGGCACTTGCGTCTTTTATGGCTTTGAAGTACACTGAACAGATAAACCAAGGTTTTCCAAAAATATGTATGTCAACTAAAAACCAAATAACTATTTATCTTCACTTTATTCTCTCACTTTAGGGTCACAATTTAACATCTTTGTGTTAGACATATAGGAAAGAAGTGCTCTTACTGGATCGATGCCAAAAGGATATGGTCCACCAAAAACTCCAGGGACAGCTGGGTCCAACTGGAGCACAGGGTTCCCCCGAAGCGTCTCCTCCCTAAATTAGGAGAAAAGTTGCATTTATTTTTTTATCAACAGAAACTGACCCCAAAAGAAACTACTAGAGCTATCTCAGTTCTTCAATAAAAAGAATAGGTACTAGCATCTGAGATGAGAAGGGATCAGAGATAACAACAACAACAAACTTAAACACATACACACAACCAAGTAGGGAATTTGGAGAATCTGCTTTTAATTCATAAAAAGAACCAATGTGCCTATTTTAGCCTCGGCTCCTTGAAACTGCTGAGCAAACCACAAAGTTTGTGGAGGATAAATAAGAGGAGACACTGCGTTCTTCCGAAACAGAGACGTCGCCAACCAGCTCCTAAAGAAGCGTTAGTTTACCAGTTGTCTGGAAAATCAGAGGTGAATATGAAAGAAATAAGCTTTGACTTTTAGCTTCTTTTGCAACTTACGTCCAATTAGATATGAACATTGGCCGTACGCTCCAGGATGATCCAAAGATATTGAGAGACTTGGAAAAGCAATCGTTGTAGATGAGGCCAGTGTAGATGGAGAACACACCCATCAACAGAATAATGTACCGTCCGCTGAACACAGTGCTAAACATCTGGGAACCAGAAGAAAGAAGTCAATGAAATGTACTTGCTATAGCTCTTGTTGGGACAATGTTGTTTAGAAAACACTAGACCCTTCCTCTCAGACCACTTAACCCCATCCTTGGGTCAGGGAGCTTGAAGTAAAGACCATAATACAATGCAAATAAGAAATTCACTTTCACAGCATGTGGCCTCTTTAAGTGTTAAAATTTACGTAACTTCTCTATAAATTCATGACAGCAGACTTCCAGATCATAATTTTCATAATGAATGCTTGAGGAATTATAAAATTTCAGTCTACTGCAAGATGTAACTTAAACATTACCTCATTCTCATTCTTCTGGGAGAGGATCCGGCTCTCCCTTAACACCATCCATACAGCAAACAGGGTCATCAAAATGCCATGGCCAAAGTCCCCAAACATCACAGCAAATAGGAAAGGGAAAGTGATGATGGTATATGGAGCTATAAAGAAACCAAAGGATGTCAGGTGGGTACCAGACTTCCTGGGATGATCACTTTGTAAGGTGTATAAATGTCTAATCACTATGTTATGTATCTGAAACTAATATAGTGATGTATGTCAACTGTAATAAAAAAAATAAATTAATAAAAAAAACAAGGGGGAGAGAATGGGAGATAGCTATAATACTATCAACAATAAAAACTATATTAAAATAAAACAAAGAGGGGCAGAATGGGGACATTTGTAATAATGTCAACAAAAATAAAGTAAAAACATTTTTAATAAAAAAAACAACAAAGGAGAAAAAAGACAAAGCACAGAAAACCGTAACAACTCCCAACTCATCACATTGCTCTCCGTATGCTAAGGTCAACATTAGGTGACTTTGGACTCCCAGAGAAAACCTCCCCTGGCTGTGCACCTCACAAGGAGCTCTGATGGCATCTGAGCTACTGCTAGCGTTTTAACCAAAGCACACAGGAAGTGAAAGCTTTGCCTCTAGCATTGGCAACAATGTGGTTTGTTCTCTGATTCCTTTTTCTAATCCCTGGGACACTGCTCCTGGACAGGCAGCTTTCTTCTCTGCAGCAACGCTTTCCCAGCTGAATAAAGCTACCGGGTAAGCAGGAGAAAGCCCAGCACCCGGAGCAAGGCAGGTCCCGAAGAAGGCTCCAGCTGAAAACGAATTCTCAGACTCTTGACTTAATAATTAACTCTCCAAACAGAGGAGAAACCTGCTTTGTGCCTAACATGGTCAATAATTGCTATATTTTCTCTAACCTGGAACAGGGAAGCCATTTTAAAATGTCAGATATCTTGGGGAAAAAACTTTTGCTTAAAGCAGTTCCTGCAAATGGTGTGCTAGAGAAAGCCAGGTGTTTTATATCTGTAAAACATAAACATAGAAGAATCCAATCCACAGAGCTCATGCCTATAAAACCACCTTTTTTTTTTAATATATAAGATTTTTCTCCTTTTGATGGGATCTTGAATGAGATCATTTCTATAATTCTTTCAAATTTTAATAATAAAATTTATGAAAATTTTACACAGTCAAATTTTGCTTAATCATCAACGAAGTTCTCCAAATAACCTGTTCTGTAAAAAACAGAGAACAGGAGTTAAATGGGCACCTCTCTACAGGAGTTACACTAGTGCTGAGGTCTTGACATCTTTAGTTTTAAGCCAGTTGTTAACAGCATTTAAAGTGAGGCAATAAAAGATAAAACAAAGAGCCGGGCCGTTGTGGCTCCGTGGTTGAGCATAGACCTATGAACCAGGAAGTCATGGTTCGATTCCTGGTCAGGGCACATGCCCATGAGTTGCAGGCTTGATCCCCAGTGTGAGATGTGCAGGAGAAAGCCAATCAATGATTCTCTCTCATCACTGATGTTTCTATCTCTCTCTCCCCATCTCTGAAATAAAAAAATATATATATTTAAAAGTATATATATGACAAGCAAAAAATAAAACCTCTAGAGGGAAACGATTCAAGCTTTTTTTTTTTTTTTTTACCTGGATTTATCTCTCGGTAAGTTCCAATTCCATAAGCATCTACTATGTTCTGAAAGCCATATGTGAACTTGTTCGTTTTGTTATAGGTTGGGGGAGTCTGGTTTGTCTGCATCCTGTTCAAAATGGAGGGCACGGTGGACCCACTGTGCTCCTGGCAAACATTAAGCACATATATCAAATTAGGTCATGCTCCTAAATGTGGTGATGGTTACACAGGTATTCATATTTATCAAAACCCATCCAACTGTATGCATAAAATGTGTGTATTTTATTTCATGTAAATTTTATCTCAATCATCCGCAGTCTTTGGGGAAACTGAAACTAGGTATAAAATTTACAATGAAAGATTTAAATTAAGTCTTGGGAAGAAAATCCTTACTGTAAAAAAACATTTAATTCTAAAATGTGTAACCACAGTAACCATGGAAACTCTTTCTCTGGAGACATCCTCACCTGCCTTCCTAGGGGTATCCTTGTTCTCTCCTCTGTTTATGGAGAAAGCAAAGTACATTCTCTGACTTTCCTCCCTCACCACCTGCTCTAAACTCCCGAATCCTTGCAGTCTAGCTGAGCACACTTATTGAAAGTGGCTGCTGGTCACCAGATTCCAAGGTCTTTTCTCCCATATGCAAGCCGCTGACTCTTTTTGGGCGAAACCCTTGATTCCATAGAGTCCCCTCCTGCTCACTAGCCATGCTTTTTATGTCTTTGCTGACTATCCCAAAACAGTGCAGGGCCCCCAAGGTCCTATCTTTAGCTTCCTACTTTCCTTCTTTGAGGTCTCATTCCCTTCCACTCTCATGAATCCCACATCTTTCATTTGGCCTTTTCTATCAAGAACCTGTCCTAGTATCTGCTTGACATTTCCGTGTGGATTTCTGTCCAGCCTCGCGATGTGACTGAAACTGAACTTACCATTTTCCCCCTAAGTTTCTCTTGCTGAACTTTTACTTCCATTAATTGAACCATTATCCTACCAGCCACCCAGTTTTGATGCCTCAGAAACATTTATGTTTATTTCTTCTTGTCCTTCTCTCACACGTTGCTAGAAACCAAGTTTACCTAATTGATTCTTCCTTCAGAATGTCTCACAAATTCATCTTTATTTTCTTTTCCTATTGTCAGTTCTTACCCCAGGGGCCCTTACAGTTTACTGCTCTGTGTTTAAAACAACTTCCTAATTGATCCCCACCTATAGACTCCCTCTACTCCCCAATCCAACCAAGATACTATCAATAGATTACTCCTTTAAAATGCTTTGGTCATGTCCTTTCACTGCTATATAACTTCTTCTACAGCTTCTCCATTCCTTCTGGAATAGAATTTAAAAAGTAATCTGGTATTTTAAAACCTTTCTCAATTAGGTTCTACCTAATCAAGTTCACATCCTAGTATTTCAGTTTGCCCATTATAATTCCGTTTTTGCCCAACCATGAATGTCGTACTGTACTTCCTGCCTTTGTCCATATTTTCTTCTCATCATTGTAAATCAGCATCTCACCCATTCTTCAAAGCCCCAGTGCCACCTTCTTGAAGCTTTTGTTCAATCATCTTAGTTGGGAAAGCTAGCACCCTCTCTCCATACACATATACCACTCTGAGTACAGACTGTCTTCTGTACAGTCTGACCATATGATTGCACATCAGCCTCTCCAAGGAAACTGTAAGGTAGTTGAGGGCTTGTTTTTTACACCTCTAACTAGATCAGTGCCTTGAACAGAGCAGTACTTCTAACCACTAAGTGAGTCTGCCAGGGTCATACCACAGGTTATACTAATGGGCCGAGAATGTGGATTAGGAAATTGACATTCTGGTCATGAGCTACCCTGAAGAATCATGGATACATGATTAAGTTATTTAATCTTTTTTTTTTTTTTTTAAAGTACCATTTCCACATTTGGAAAAAAGGACACATATGCAAAATGCATTGTCAGGACACACGATGTGTATATTGAAGAACTCTGAAAGTAAAAATGCTATCAAAATATGGTTAGTTAATGTTACTGTGGATGGGAACCTCTTTTCCTAGCTAGAGGCTGCACTGCTTGCTGTGGGGGACTCACCGTGCCCCTTCTGAGTGCAAACTGGATGGAGTCAAGTTCAGTGACAGGGCACCAGACTTCTGCAATCAGACACTTCTGGGTCACATCTATGTTGCACAGGTTCAGGGTGTGGTAGATGGCCTTCATCTTCCGCACTTTGATGAACCAGACACGGATGTTCTTAGCAGCTGCCTGCAGAACCCTCTGGCGGTGATCCTCTGTTTGATTCAAAACCTTTGAGAGAGAAAGGAACACGGGAGGGATCTTCCTAACACCAGTCTGAAGTCTCAGGATATGAATGGCAAAAGGCAAAGCTTTCTGAGAAGGGTTGCTGGGAATCTGGGTTTTTTTTTTTTTTTCTTCTTCTTTTTTTTTTCCTTTGACTAGAATGACTTTTTTTAGGGGTCAAATTACAAGAAATTAGAGTTCTAGTTCCTAACATTCATTTTTATTTAGCTCCAAGCTCAAAAGAAGCCCGATAAAATGGTTTTTACCTTTATACCATACCTTTAATCTTACCACCAAATCTATGGCACAACAATGTAGTTCACTGGCTTTTACTTGGCCCATTAAAGAGTGGTGACTTTCCAGGTGGAGCCTGTAACTCACACTCAAAGAAGTCAGCACCACAGGCCCAGACGCTGACAAAGCAACAAATCCACGCTGAAGAACAGCAAGCTGCAGAATCCCCTGAAGGCAAGCCAGCAGCAGGGAACCATGGGAAAGAGGCAGTGCTGAACACCACTGTCTGCCTATGCCAAGAGAGACCCCATAACCGGAGACAGGAGACACTGGGGTCAGGAGGACCCGGAACCTTTAGAGGGAATTTAGACTGCCACATACCACTGTCATCATGGGGCAGATAGGGCTCCATGTTCCTGTCAGGCTGGGAGGGGGCGCTGCGGGGGGATGTTTCAGTGCTGATCCTCTGGAAACCAGTACAGAGTTCCTCAGAGGAATCGCATTGCCAAGATGACAGTGTGAGAATGGGACAGGGACACTTTACAGCTACTGCCGTATTTACCACCAAATAGTTAAGATTTTAATAGCAGAAAAGAGGCTAAGCCAGAATTGGACAAGCAACCTGCTACTCACATTTCTGCATGAAAATCTATCTTAAATCTCTACATTATTTTGAAGAGGAAAAAGCTATATACTAATCATTTTAGCACAAGTGTCCATCATAGTTCTTCAAGTCAGTTCAGAAAAAAAGTAGTAACTACCTCTTGACAAACTATCTTGAGCAGTAGAATGTGACTTACATAGAGAGATTTTTTAAAAAGCTGCCCTGGCTGGTGGCTCAATGGTTAGAACATAGGCCCTGGTACCAAAGGGTCTCGGGTTCGATGCTCAGTCAAGGGCATGTACTTGGGTTGCAAGTTTGATTCCCAGCCCCAGTTGGTGTGTCTCTCACATATTTTCCTCTTCCTCCCTCTTCTTTTCCCCCTCCCTCTCTCCCTTCCACTCTCTAAAAATTAATGGGGAAAAAAATATCCTTGGTAAACTCTTACATCACTTGAGAATAAAGGAACAAAATTACTTTTTCTCCTTCTGGCTGTTGACAATTTCATAATTACTATTACAACTTCTGGGAAGCAATGTTCTATTTGCTTTTTTCTTTCTCTATCTCCCACCCCCTGGTATTCATCCCTTTTTAAAGTTTCAGGTCAGTTCATGTGGGTTACACATGCTCTTTCAAATCTACCCATAAGCCTGGGAGGGGATAAGACAGTCCTAGAACCCAGAACATACTAATATGGCCTATCGTCCACCAGCAGTTTGGGTTAAACAGATAAGAATATCTCAAAGGAACTGGAAGTAGGTCAAGTTGGTGGGTCACATACAATGGGGGTCGGAGGGAAAGATGAAGTTGAAATGGGAATTACAACATATCTCTGACAATTTTGCCACTGGAAAGAAATGCCTTTGGGATTGGAATGTTTATTAATGTTTCAAGGGGCACTCATCACATTCTTTCAACAGGAAACAACACTCCAACTGGCCACCCTTTTCCTTCCATGTACCCATAAATCATGGCTCCTTTCTCAGAACTCTGTGACAACCACGGTGTGTGTAAACCACACACACTGTGATTCTGGGAAAATCTAATGCAGTCTCTTCCTGGTACAAGAGTTACACCAGGACGCTTTGGCTAGGCTGTGTGGTTGATATCCACTGTGACCAGAGGGATACACACCAAGCGGTTGAGAGTGGCTGCCTCTGGAGGTAGAGAGAGAGAGAGAGAGAAGAGAAAGAGAGAGAGAGAGAGAGAGAGAGAGAGAGTGTGTGTGTGTGTGTGTGTGACAGGGTGGAACTGACTTTGTACACACTTCTGTATTATTTGATTTCTTTTCTTAACTAAGCATACTTTTGACTCATGATGAGGAGAATTGAATATTCTAAGCAAAGATTTCAGATGCACAGCATTCCTGTCTCTTATGAGAATGATTAATGCTTTTTTTAAGCAGTCATTCCATGAAACTTTTCCCCAGCTCCCAAGGAGACATTTCCTTTTCTGGTACCCTGAGCTACTGCAGGTGCCTAATAAACTGTTTGTGTTTCAAGGAAGGAGACTGGTCTTCTATTTTAGTATTACACAAAAACAAATTCCCATCAGCCCTCTACGTACCATTTGGAGATCCTCAATCCTGGTATTAACTCCAGAAGCCATTTCCTTCCTCTCCTGGGGTGTCTCAGGACAGGGATAGAGTGAGGCCCGGAACCTGAAATGTATAGACACAGCCTGAGGAACACAGATATTTCTTAACCTATCCAATTTAAATAATCTCAGAAAGTAATCCTCATTTACTAGAAGGACCAAAATAGGATTAGTTCAGACTGGTATAATAATCAGTAATAATTATTTATGGTAAGTAGCCTACAGATAGAGCAGTAACATTTGAACTATCTTGGTATTCTCTGTAGCTATTAAATTTCCTTAGATTAAAAAACAAAAACTAGCCCAGCGGTGTGGCTCAGTGATTGAGCATCCACCAATGAACCGGGAGGTCACAGTTGGATTCCAGTTGGGGCAAATGCCCAGGTTGCAGGCTTGATCCCCAGTAGGGGGCATGTAGGAGGCAGCCAAGTGATGACTCTCTCATCATTGATGTTTCTATCTCTCTCTCCCCCTCTTCCTTCCTCTCTGAAATCAATCAAGATATTTAAAACAAACAAACAAAAAACAGTAATATAGAAGAGTTAGCCTGCACCCTTAGGGGAGGCATTTTTCTCTTACCCTTCGCAGATTTTCTTGACTCTGTTTTTCAGCTGGTCACCTTGGAAGAAAATGATGAACACAGACTTGTGCACGTAGTCGCCCTAGGCCCCAAACCGAAAACCAAGACTTCAGACTTGCAACCCAGAAAAAAAGTTCTTAAGTAACTTACTTTCTTGGTGATACAGGAACAACAAAAATCCTTTGAGGATACGGCAACCCTGTATTTGAACCACTATCCTCCATCCATTTCTCAAGCTCCACTACAAGAACATTTGCCCTGTAATTGCTAAGTCACAAAAAACGTCCTGTATTTGTTTTTAAACTCAACCAGGGGCTTGACACAGACTCTAAGATGATTCTTCTCTTAGTACAACTTAGCCCTATTTACCAATTCCACTTTAAACCTTCTATTGCCTGAAAGCCATAAGTACAGAGAAAGGGAAGAAAGACATTCCTGTCTGCTCCCATGCTTAGACATTCCCAGATAAAGAGAACTGGGTAACTACAAGGAACGGAGTAGTTGGGGAGAGTGTTGATGTAGAATTTCATGATCCATTCCGATTTAGACTTTAGGGGGCAAGGCGAAACGCAATCCATTCCAAATACCAAGTTTACACTTGAAGTCTGGAAGGAAAGATGAGAAAAATCAGCTATCCTGGGTGTTAACCAAGATTGTCTCTATTTCCTCATATTCCTATGGAGCTTGTAGAATAAGAAAACAAAACTTTAGAAGATAAAAGGGGATGACGAGTGAAGGAGATAAGGCTTAAGACTTAAATTCCTAAATCCTCTAGAAACAAACTGGTGCACATTCTTGGTGCAGCTGCTCTGCTGGAGCCACGAGATCCCAGGCACCCTTTCCTCAGTTTGTTGATAAAATGGTTTCTGTGGCCCAGACACCTGGCTGCACATTCCTGAGAACAGGTCCACGTTAGGTATGACTGCACACCACAGTGTCTTCACAGCCCAAGGCCAGCCTTCACTAAGACTGTAAGACTGCTCCTCTGGGTGCGGGGACGCACCGTAACCTAAGTGTCACTATGCTCCCACTCCATACTGAGGATAAAAGTCACCTACTGTCACTGGGTTTTCTTTAGCTGCAGGACCCACCCACTCTGAGAAGTCTCACAATTCAATCTCTCTTCTTAGGTAGGGCAAAGAATGTTAATTTAAGAAATCCAAAAGATAATTTAGAACAACAACAAAAAACAACAACTTCAGGCTTCTAAGTAATACTAATACAAAAGTGAAGTAAATTTTTTTGCAGAACACTTAATCTTCATTGCTTGTTATCCCTGAAGTCAGAACTCACCATACTTAATATAGGTTTATGTTAAGAACTCTGTCCCATTATGTCAAATGCTAAGATGTTAAGCTATTCCCACTCTCCAGAGCACTGGGTGGGAACATCATCCTACCTTGCACAACATGTAGTTTTAAACTAATTCTAAATCTCCCAACAAACAAGTAGACAATAAAAACCTTACCAACTAAATTTCATCAACTTACAGAGATCAAAATCAAGGAACTCTCCTTTTTATATATTGATATTACCAAACTTGGAACCAGATGTCTTACTTTAAGCTAACTTACACAGAAGGTTACTTTTTTGTTGGTCCCAGATAAGTAACACAAAACATATAAAGCTAAAGGTTAAAATAACTGGGGGAAAAACATATTTACATTCAAAATAATACACAAGCATAGCTTTAAAAAGTGCATGTGTATGTCATATATGCATCATATGTACACAAATGATGGAAGTTAAGAGGAAAAGAGCCGTCTTTCAAATTCCCAGATCAAAGCAGGGGTAAACATAAGGGCTCCTTTGTGGGAGGTTCAGAGTCAGGTGCCACCAGGCTGTGCTACTGCTCTGAACTCCCTTTACAAGACCTAGTCCATGGGACATAATTTCCTTGTCTTACAGTCACAGGATCCTCCAGAGGGTTCTCGATTTCAGCCTGTCGCAGGAACACATTCCCCCGGCACACCCGCCAAAGCATGCGCTCAAAAGTAGGGATGCGCTCCCGGTTAATCACACCAGCCACGAAGCTGCGGGAAGAAGAGCCAGGTTGGGAAATCTATTCCATGCCATGGGATGGAAGGCTCTAAGACAAAGAAGGAAAGTGAGGAGAGGTACGAGGATGACAAACATGATTACACACTGTTATGTCAAAAAGACTGAAGTTTTACTTCGGGTCCCAGAAGAGAGTTGCAAGAACACAATCCAAATCAACTGAGGAACACCTCTCAACAGGCTCAGAGGAGAGTGCATTCTGGAAGCAAGTAAAAGCCAACCTTTTGCTCTTCTGAACAGTAAAAATGAACTTGACCCCACTGAGGACGGAGGGTTGAAGTGGTACTTACCCAAGTCTTAAAGGTGTGCCTCTTCCTATCTCATTTGGCTCCAAGAGGGATGAGGACTCTTCCAACAGGTCTGGATCCGCCATCTGCTGATGATGCAATTCAGCCTGAATTCACAAATCAATTAATATCTAATGAAAATAGTTAGTGGCATGCAGGGAACGAGGAACCAGGAGATAAGTTCAGAAAATAAAGATGAGAAACAAACCACCAAAAGAGAAGATGTACCCACAAAAAGAAGATAAGAAGAATAAGGAAAGAAAACAAAGAAAAGAAACAAGAGGTAAAGAAAGCATAATTGCCCCAGTAAATCATCTGGGGAAATGGTTTAAGAAATAAGGAATAAAAACAAAACAAAATAAAACATTAAATGATGGTGACATGTATAAATCTTACTTGGTGGAAGCCATTTTTTCTCTTATATTTTCCTAAATGAGCCATGAAAGTACCAGGAAATACCTTTTCATGTGGATAGAAGCTGAAGTATTTCTTCCTTTTGAGCAAAAAGGAGGCAGCTCAGCAGAAACTCTCAACATCCAATTTCCAGGCAGTTACAAACTAGAATTTTCCCTGTGTGAGAATGTGAAAGATGGAGACTCTCTTCCCAAGGAAGAAAGCAAGGCATCGTCACTGTCTCACGCACAGTGTGTGATCTGGAGAAAGGCAGAAGAGGCATCTCCAGATACCTAGGTCTTCTGTGCTCTTAAAAACGCAGAACATGAGGACTTTCAGCCATTGTATAAAATGCTCCATGGGATAAAAAGAGTATTTCTTTCTCCAAAAGGATAAGAAGTACAATAGCTGGAGAGGCTTGGGCCTCCACTGCATCCATAAAGGGAAGAAAAAGTGAAAACATATCAGAATGTCCTAGCTTTTGAGCAGGAATCTAGGAATATGGAAAAGTTCATGTGGGCTTTACAGTTGCAGGATTCTTGAGAACATAGCTAATCCACTAATCTGAACAAGTGAAGAGAGAAGCAGATATTAAGCCGAAATACAGTGTGTGGGCTAGTATAATTGTTTAGATTTAAAATGATTTCCACCATGACAGTTTATACAATGAAATGCAGGAGGAAAGGGACCTTTTCAGATGTGCTAGGTCTATATTTCCTAGCCTCTCTTTACACAACACGTCTTACCTACCACCTTTTACTCCCATCAGGAAGGGGAAGCTGCCCTAAAAAATAAAGGCCAATTGATTTCTCCACGGCCTGACCTCTCCAACTTTAATATCCATGCACTTCTTGTGTGGCCAAACAAAAAATCAGTAACATTTTTCTCCATCATTTTCATTCCAAATTTCAAGATTCTACTCCTGTCAACCCATTATATATTTATATCTCCTCATGGGAACTTCAAATGTAAGTCTGGAAGCCTTAATATGTGAAGGCAATTGCTTTGGAAAGTAAATTTTAAAAGCAGAATCAACTTTGATTTTTTTTTAAAAGGGAAGGGCAGAGAAATACTGTCATGAGATTTGGAAAAGCTTAAGATGAGATAATGGGCCACAGGTTACCACCTGCTGTCAAATGCAAGTTTAGAAGTTCTTCTTGTTTCTACTTAAGGTCAAACCAGCTCACTCCAAGCTACAGGCAATTTATTTTGAGGGTCCAGATGACTTCCACATTTCAACGTGCTCTTGGGATGTCCCTTGGCAAAAACCAGTGAAACTTACTGCTACTCACAAGATTCCTGCCTACTTCCCTGTGCGGTTCATGAGACTTGGTTTAAATAAACCCTAAAGATCAGACTCAAAGCAAACATGTACTCTAAGGGGACAAAGATGAAACAGCAATTAAACTACTCCAAAGACTGTATCTGGGACTCTCTTGATATAAAAAAAACAGAATTAAAGTTAAATAGAAACTTGCAATAATCTTCTAATTCATAATTACACTACTTCATACTTACGAATCCCAAGTCTTGCCCTGTCCACGTGGCTCCATTGGTTGGAGCATCGTCCCGTGCACCAAAAGGTTGCGGGTGCAACTCCCAGTCAGGGCATATACCTAGATTGTGGGTTTGATCCCTGGTCAGGGTGCACACAGGAGGCAACCAATCGATGTTTCTTTCTCTTTCTCTCTTTAAATAAAAAACAGCCCTAACCGGTTTGGCTCAGTGGATAGAGCATTGGCCTGCGGACTGAAGGGTCCCAGGTTCGATTCTGGTCAAGGGCATGTACCTTGGTTGCGGGCACATCCCCAGTAGGGAGTGTGCAGGAGGCAGCTGATCGATGTTTCTCTCTGATTGATGTTTCTCTCTCTCTATCCCTCTCCCTTCCTCTCTGTAAAAAAAAATCAATAAAATATTTTTTAAAAAATAAATAAAACACACATATCCTCAGGTGATGGTTAAAAAAATGGAAAAAAGTCCTAAGTCTTAGAGAGGAAAGTAAAATATTTTTAAATAAAATAATCGTGCCTCATGAGAAAATAGGATGACCAGAAACCCTAACTGAAGGCCTTTAAGCAATCTCTAAAACCATGCCGTCGAGTAGCAAAATCCTAACTGGGTTCTCTAGTAACAATAAGGACACTGCCAATGTTCCTCTAAGTTACTTGCTATGCCCTCAGGTTTACCCCCTGCCCCAATCAGAACACTGAAACCATGCCTTGAAAAAGGAAGTAGCAGAGCTTCAGGAGGTCTATTTCTACTCTTAAGTATAAGCAGCACAAGTCCAGTTCAAGCTACGTTAATTACTAAGAGCAAACACTTTTACTTCCATCTATGTTAAGAAAGAAATTACACTTCCTTCTTCTCTCTCTAAAAATCAATTTTAAAAATCTTTAAAAAGAGAGAGATATAGAGATAGAGATAGAGATAGAGAGAGAGATAGAGAGAGAGAGAGAGAGAGAGAGAGAGAGAGAGAGAGATTACACTTCATCACCTAAGGTATTCACCCAAACCCCAAAGGAGATGGCAGATGGGAAAGAAAAGTAAAGAAAGCAGATGAATGAAAAACTCAGAAGGAAAAGAAGGCAGGGATCTGCATGCCATTAACCATTACTTTTCCAGTCTTCTTTACGCTCTCATATGTTATGGTGCTTATGGTAAAGATGCAGAGAAATCTCTCCAGCTCTTACAGTTCTTCATAAGCAAGAAGACTGAGAAAAGGATAATCATTAACAAGTCATTTTAAATGCTCTGGATAAGAAATGGCTAAGTCAAATTTGTAATCATCTTAAATCATAAGAATATTCAATGTGTTTACCTTTCCCCTTCCACACCCCTCACCAATCAGAACCCCTATACCAAAAGATGGAAAGAATCATTCTCTGATTTAGCCATTTCCTGCTAACTCATTATTATAAATTATTAATCATAGTCACCAAAAAGAAGGCTTTGAAATTGGTAGTGTTTTAGGCCATTTGCAAACCTTCTAGTTTTAGGCATGGAAGAAAATCTCATGAAAAAAATCTATGTTTCCAAGATTTGAGGGTCTCAAGTTTTCTTATCTTTTGCAGTCTTTAAAGTGTGCCCCCCCCCCATGTGCGCATGCGCTTACTCTGTGAGGTCTGGTTTCGTGTCATGGCCTGGACGCCTGAGGTTGCTGTTTAGTGACAGCAGGGCAAGGGCTATTGAAAGGGACCTGGCTGAGGTTACGAGCTAGTGGCAAGGGCAGGCAAGGCACTGACTGTGCAGTTGGAGAGAAAAGGCAGAGTGGTTCTTGCCGGATTTCCTGCACGGTGGTGAGGGTGCTAAGAGTGAGAGGGACTGATAACAAAAGCAGTGGAAGAACCTCTCATAGTCAAGGCCTTGTGTTCAAAAGTGAACAACTCACCACAGATTGGGCATGAAGGTCATGAAGATTTAAGCCTGCTTTCTCAGCATGGGCATTTCATGTTTAGACGTTTTAAGCACAAAGAAATTCCAAAATCCATAACTTATGATTTTAAAATCTTATGTCATTTTTCCAATTGGTTCCTTTTTATATTTTTACTATTTTTAAAAATTATAACATTAAAGTTTAAATAACTATTTCCCTTAAGGGAGTCCATTTGTCAATCTTTATTCAGAATTTTTCCCAGAATGAACTAGACTAAGAAGCCCATTTCAATTCTTAAATTCGGGAGGTTCTGAAAGACATTTTCATACTTTTCAGCAACATCTGAGCGGTAAACAAAAGACTATATCAAAAGGAAAAAAGAGAAGCGGTGGTGGGATTAAGTCCTAAATGTTGCTAAAAGTAGCTGAGCTTTGATCCTGAGACCAGGTTTATAGTGCATCTGTGGGCAGCAGCTTGAACACATTCAGAAAAGCACACATCTGGGATCACTGGAGGCACTGTGTTCGGGATGTTTCCTCATAACTACGGATACACTCCTTGAACATAGGGACCATGTCTTACTCATCTTACGCCTCACAAAGAGTAGGTGGTTTATCAAATGTTCAGTGAATTAATGAAGATAAATACGATGTGTAGGCAGTGAGCATACTGGAATTCCAGATTACCTGTTCATTAAAACCATATGCCTAAGTGATCATGCCTGTTGCAAAAGCCCTGAAACACTTGTAAAGAGTTAATCACACTGCCCCACACCCTCTAACGTGACGATAATTGCGGACTAGTGAAAGAAGTTATCAGTGGTCTCAAATTCTCAGCTCAGTGAGCAAGCTGAATATTCACACTAAACCTCTCTTGATAAATACTGCCAGATTCTAATCCTTAGGAGGACCAGGCAATTAAATTCATAAGACCTTTCCCCCTTTCCCTTGCCCCAGCAGATCTTTTTAATTAGCATGGCTTCTCTAAGTCAAAGCCTTAGCTATTGAGGAATGTATCACATCTTCAGCTGACTTTCTCTAGCCCGGTGGTTCTCAAACTAGCCTGCCGCCCCGATGATCTTATGAAAACAGATCGCTACGCCCACTCTTAGACTGGTAATTTGCATTCTGACAAGTTCCCCGGCAAGGCTGCTGCTGCTGGTTGGAGAACCCCTATTCTAGTGTAAGAACAGTGGGAAGTGGTTCTTTCACCAAAACACAGAAATTAAAAGTGGAACTGAGAACAAGAGCAGATACTGACTAAACTGGGCCTTCTATTTTTTAAAAGTTTTGCCAAACAAAAAAATTTGTTTTGAGCAAAGGAAATAAAGAACTTTATGGGAAGGCACACTGAACGGTGACTAGAACAATCTCTGAAGTGTCGTTATGTTGCTAAGCAGGTGGCAAAAACGCCTGTAAAAAAGAGAATTATCCAGCCTGGCCAGTGTGGCTCAGTTGGTTGGGCATTGTCCCCGTGCCGGTTCGATTTCTGGTGAGGGCACATGCCCGGTTTCAGGCCTGATCCCTGGTCGGGGGCGTGCAGGAGGCAGCCAATGAATGTTTCGCTCTCACATTAATTTTTCTCTTTCTCTCTCCCTCCCTCCCTTTCTCTCTAAAAATTAATAAAAATAACAAATTAAAAAAGAGAGAATTACCCATATTTTAAGCCATCAGAAAAATCATGTCCAGGTTGAAAGCTAAGACTCCTTCCCAGTTTTAATTAGGAGAAGGAAGCTTTTTGAAAGCCTTGCTCCAAATCCTTTCCATGGGGTCACCTCAGCAAGCTGTTGGCAACTTAGTCACCTACATTTTTAATCCAGGAACTTACTAACATTTTTCCCTATCTGGTAATGCAGTTGAGTTTATATGAAAATCCAGGGATTCCCAACAAGCATCCTACCAATATTTCCATATAGTATTTTAAAAAAACCACTTAAAAATTAAAGTGTGATATGTGCTATCTAATGTAGGTAAAAGTGTGTTTGAAGGTTGATGGTCAAACATAGAAATAAAATTAAAATTTGATGACAAAAGGTTTGGAGATTAAACCTTTGTTATAATTTCACATGTAACCGAATGTTTCTTGTTGCTTTGACTTTAACCTTGAACATTTACTTACCTTAAAATATAATGTAAAAATTTTAACTAACTATGTTAATACCACTACTTTAGGGTTCCTTTCCCCATCTTGAGATGAAAAATTACAGAAAATGCAAAAATATATAAAATTATGTCTGGCTATGTACTGCATGAAAAATGGAACATAATCTGACATTTCTTCAACTAAAATGTGAAAATGGTATTGCTTTCAAACTAGCAAATTAAAATAATTACTGGAATAAAAATATGGCCCACTTGTGCAGGTGTAACATCATCAGCTGCTCAAATACTGAAAGAAATAATAGTCTGACCTCATCGAAAAACTGCTGAGTTTTGCGAAGTATAAATTTTAATTCAGTCAGTTCCAGGAAGTTTCTCTTCAGAGCTTCCTGGTTGGTGTTGATTTCCTTCAGTTCATTTTCAATCTTCTCAAAATTAGCCTACAAAAAAAGAAAAAAATCAAACTATTAACTCAAACCAAGCTCAATGAGCTTGCTCTGAAAGACATGAATTCATCCATTCAACAGAACTCTAGCTACTATGACAGATATCTTATATCTACCCTGCAAATAGGTGATTTTACCAGGGCAATTTTCTTCATTAAAATTTTTGCTTAAAATCGTCTTTATTTATATGTTCTATTATACCCTTGGTTGAATTCTCAGGAGACTTCAGATAGATAAAATAAATATGAAATCCACTGGCTATTCATTTATTTAGTCAATGAGATTAATAAATTACTAGGTAAAGTGACATTAATCCAATATGGTTTCAATAAACCAAAAAGCATTTATTTAGTGGCACATGATACTGTTCAACATGCTGTTCTATACCATAAAAAGGAAACTTCATTTTAATTCCAGCTACAAGAAACTTACAATCAATAAATAATGCTGACAAAGACAGCTAGAATTACTCTACTTTTTATCCATTCAGAAATTTCTACATTTAAACAGCAAGACACTTATCTGGCATCCTCAGAATTGTTTACCTCTAAGTCAATCATGTCCCGGGGGAAGGGCACCTCTGGATTTTCGCCAGTGTCCATAATTGGGATATTAGCTTTTCTTATCTCTTTCTCAACAAATCCTAAAATGACAGAATCAAAACATTCGTGTATAGCATATGCCTGGAACTGCCAATATTTGAGGGGGGGAAGGGGAAACTTCATTCTAAGAAAGATACTTTCACACAAAAGAAGCAGAACATGTAAATCCTTTTTTCTCTATATTCCTCATCCCTCTACCCCACAATCTCTAAAGCACAGCTACCCCAAAGAGGGTTATCATCCCATTACTGTCCTCATTTCCTCTGCTGGTCTTCAAACTAGTCCAATCTGCTTCAGCTCTGCAACCCCTGTGACTGCTGCCCCAGAGTATGATGGCCTCATCACAAGTACTGCGGGCAGAGCAGAGCTACGGAAGAGCCAATTCAATAGACTATTTGACAACTGACACACTAGTAAGACAACTCCAGATCAAAGGGTTTCATTACATTTAAATGAAACAAAACAAATAAGAAGCAAGAGGCAGAATAAGGCTCCAAGACACCAGAAGAGAAAAGTGTTTCATGTGACAACTACCGACTCTTTTTAGGATGGGGACCAAATTCACCTATCAGCTAACTGAGAGCTGGCATAGTATAATAGCAAGACCTTGGGTTTTAGAGCCAGACAGAACAACCTGAATTCAAATACTGATTCCATCATGGCCACTTACATTCTTGGTCCATGTCACTTAACCTCTCTGATCTTTGGTTTCCTCACTTATTAAATGAAGTTAATGCCCATTTTGAAGGGATGTTGTAGGAAATGAATGAAAGAAAGCATATGAACATCCTAACTCTCAATAGAGCGTTAACTGTTAGTTTCTTCCCTCATACATAAATAGCGCAGATTAAAAGGTGGCTATGCTGACATCTAAAATTGATGGTGGTCTGGGTTCCATCTCTCAGAATTCTATAATGTAATTCTGCTATAAAACCCTTCCCGCACGCACACACACAAAAAGCAGTGTTTTCAGCGTACAGCCTTGTCATCTCACACAAGGTTTCCATTAAGCACCACCTGGTCCGAACACCACAAAATCTACTTGTATACGAGAAATTCATCTGAACATCAGGATCACAAGACTTTTTCTCCTTTCTTTTTCTCCTGTAGGATTTCCTCTCTTTATTAAGAGCACTGGTGTCTCTAATTTAAGATAAATGACTCATTATAGGAACATCATCAAGACCAAACTGCACATACGAAGCTTTCGATCCATTTCTTCACATCTTCTAACTTCATTCACAAATTTCCGCTGGAAAACATTCACATCTGGATTTAACTGCAAAATAAGAACACAATACCAAATATTCAAACACTGCATCTATTTCCTCTGTTTCACAAGCAGCACATCCTGCAAAGTAAAAGCCTGGTGTTGTGTCAATGCATGATGCAACACTAATGAAAACTGTCTACTGGCCCACTTTGGAGCCAGATGCACCAACTAAAGATACAAACCGCTTCCTTGCTCTGCAACATATTGAAATGGAGGCAAATTACACAGAGAACAGAATGTTCTTCCTAGGCCCCCTCCTCCACCACCACCAAATACCGGGCCCACCAACGTAATAGCTGCTCTGCCTGCTCTGCCGGTTTTCCCTCCTTCTTCCCAATCAGAAGAAACAGAAGGCAAACTTCTCTTGTTCTTCTTTTCCAGGTTCTTCACCTTCTAAGTGGCAGGCTGGTTCGTTCATTCAAGTAATTTTCAAAGCAATGTGAAATATAAACAAGAATAAAACAAGTTCCTACTCATTGAGAAACTTGCAATATAGTAGAGAGGAAACATGAACATAACCAATAAGATAGCATGTGATAAATTCCATAAAAGTAATACAAATAAAGAACTACTATAGTTACTTTTTCAATGTTTATGGAGCAAGCACCAAATATGTGCCGTACACTGTATTAGGCACTTGTGTAAATATAAAGAATAAAAAATGTCCTAACTTTTAGGAGCTCAGTTTCACGCACAATAAATACACTTTGTTGTGACAAATGCTATTAAAAAGTAAGTAAAATATTGTTGGCAGTTTTTAATACAATTAAACATACCTACCCACCACATGTCTAGCATCTACTACTAGGTATTTGTGTAAGAAAATGAAAACACATTGACAGAGACTGTACAAAAATGTTCACAGCAGCTTTATTCATAATAGTTCCAAACTAGCAATGATCCAAATGTCCATCAATAGGAGAATGGGTAAAGACATTGTGGTATATTCATACAATGGAATATTACTCAGCAGTAAAAAAGAATCACCTATAGCTACCCACAAAACCAGATAAATCTGAAAAAACATTAGGCTGAGGAAAAAAAGTAAGACCTAAGAGTTTGAAAGTATGACTCCATTTACATGAAGTTCAAGAATAGGCAAAACTAATCGATGATGCTGGAAACCAAAACAGTGGCTATCTAAGGGAGCGTGGGGGTTGACCAGAAGTGAGCACAAGGTAACTTTCTGGGCTGCTGCAAATATTCTGTCTTGCCTGGGGTGGTACTTACAAAGGTGTATAAATTTACCAGCATCATCAACCTGTACTCTTAAGGTCTTTGCATTTCACTGAATACAAATATTACCTCCATAAAAAAGATGTGTGTGTGTAGGGAAGAACACTAGTTCTACTTGGAGATAAAGAAAAAAAATGTGCAAAGGTAACCACCTGAGCTGGGACGATGGCGGATGAAGCAAAGTTCACCAGCAGAAATACACAGAATGGAAGGAGGAAGACCATGACATGCCCAGCTGGTGTGTCTCAGTGGTTGAACCAAGAGGTCATGGGTTTGATTCCCCGTCAGGACACATGCCCAGGTTGTGGGCTCGATCCCCAATAGGGGGCATGAAGGAAGCATGACTGATGTTTCTCTCCCATCAATGTTTCTATTTCTCTATCCCTTTCCCTTCCTCTCTCCATAAAATCAATAAATATATAAGAATACATATATATGACAGACCAAATGATCTGACTTTTTAAATATATTTTTAAAAAATTTACTGTTTTGAAGAAGAATATTGTGTGTGAAGAATGAAGTGTAAGAGAGAAACTGATGACAGAGAAACTAGTAAGGAAATTATTGGTATTATAATATTAATATTAGAAGGAATCCTATAGCAAAAAGCATTATTAGAGATTAAGAGAAATGCTACATATGATAATAAGAAAAATTCCCATGAAGATGCACAATTCTAAACTTGTGGGTCCCTAATAAATTGTTTGTTTTTCACCGACCAGGCAGTACTTCGGCTTCTCATTCAGAAATTTCCACTTCAATAAACATGAAGTGAACTACTGGTTTCACAATCAAAGGCAAAGTTCAACTACGGCCACCCACAACCTGTTTCGGACAAGGCATCTTAAAAATATTTCAAACAAAAATGAACAGAAGTACAAGGAGAACTGATAAGCCTGTCTATGTAGTGGGAAATTTTAGTGTAACTTTTATATTACTGATACATCAAATCTACTAAGTAAGGATAGAGAAAATTTGAACAACATAATTAGCTTAATCTAATACATACACACAGAGACATGTGTACATCTACTCCCTTCATCCAACAGTTATCTCTTCAATAATTCATTTGCAAAACTGACCACAAAATAGGTCATACAGCAAGTCTCAGTATAAAACTATTACTATACAGACAATGTTATTTGATTACAATGCAATTAAATTACAAATTCACATAATACAACTTACCATATTTGGAAATTCTAAAATAGTTCTAAGTAATTCATGATTCAAAGAAGAAATCAAAATGATATTTTGTTTGTGTCTAAATTGCTGATTTTGATGGTGATATGACTAGTTCCAAATGTATTCAGTCATGCCCACATTTGAAAGAGTAAAAGAGCAATCATGTTTGCCATGAAACAGTGTTATATTTATTTTGTATTTAATATAATGAGAAGTGATTTTCATTTTTCTAAGCAACTGAAAAAGTCCAGTTCAATTGATGCTACAGATGAACTAACACATGGCTTTCTCCTTCTCAAATAACTACAAAAGAAAATCAAATTATGTTATTTTATTTAAGTAAATTGTACTTAATGAGTGACACAAATGTATATTTAGAGACAATAATGCTTCACATTTGCAAGGCTGAGTGGTTGTTTACCATGGTCTGGGAAAAGCCTAGTAATTGCCTATAAAAGAACCATTTCTGTTAACTCTTGTCCTTAATAAGTAATATGTGAATCTTGATGCAATACTTCATTCATTAGAATAATCCTTCCATCACAAAATTGCAGCTTATGTATAAGTTTAATGATTTATTTGTAAATGATGGCAATAATTCCCTATAAAAGATCTTAATAACAGTAAAAAAATTAGTATTTAATGACTGACATATATGAAGCAATTTAAATAATTTATGAAATGATAATGAAAATGCTAAAGATCAAACTTTGCAGGATGCAGCTAAAGTGGTATTTAAAGGAAAATGTATAACTTTAATTGCATATAATAGAAAAGACTAAAAATTAATGTTCAAATTTAAGACATTAGAAAAAGATAATAGGATATAGAAAACAACAAAAAGGAGAACAAAACAAGTCCTAGAGAAGATGCCCCAGATCAAAAGCTGAATGTTTTTTTAATTAGTATTTTATTTTATTATTATTTTTCTTAGCAGCTGGTTATTTGAAAAAACAAAATGGCCAAAATGTTTATAAGACTGAGAACAAAACAGGTAACTACAGCCCTAGCTGTTTTGGCTCAGTGGACAGAGCACAGGCCTGCAGACTGAAGGGTCCCGGGTTCCATTCCAGTCAAGTCTCTCTCATCATTGATGTTTCTATCTCTCCCTTTCTCTTCTTCTCTGAAATCAATAAAAATATATATATTTTTAAAAAAGGCAACTAAAGATAGAAAAGATTTTTTTAAAATATAATACTAAAATCAGCTTTATGCCAATAATGTCTCAGAAAGTTTAGATAATAAATGGACAATTTTCTAGAAAAATGTAATTACTAAAACTAACTTCAAAAACAAAAACAAAAAACAGATTAAGTTTATAATCTGTAAACACCAGGTCTACAAGGCTTCAAGATAGGTTCTATCGCCCTGATTGGTGTGGCTCAGTTGGGTTGAAGCATTGTTCCGTGTACGGAAAAGTTGCAGGTTGGATTCCCAGTTAGGGCACATACCTAGGTTGTGGGTTCAATCCCCTGTCAGGGCACATATGGAAGACAACCAATTGATGTTTTCTCTCACATCTATGTTTCTCCCTCTCTCTCCCTCTTTCTCTGTCTCTAAAATCAATAAGCATATCCTCCAGTGAGTATTAAAAAAAAAAAAAAAGATAAGGCTCTACTAATCATTCAAAGACTAGATAAGCCCAAATCTCAGAAAAATTAACCCAAAGAGGAGAAAAATGAAGAAATACTTCTCAACTATAAGTGAGATTGGCCAGTATAATCTTGACAGCAAAATAAAATAAGAATAGTTTGAGAAAAGATAGCTATAGGCCAATATAACTTATAAATCATGAAAAAATCCTAATAAAATATTAGAAAGCTGAACGCTAAAATTCTTTTGAAATACACCTCATGACCAGGTGAGTTTATCCCAGGCTTGCAAGCATGAATTTACCTTAAAAAAAAAAAAAATCATACAAACGACTGGTAAGCATATGAAAAAAATGTTTCCTATCATTAGCCATGAGGGAAATGCAAATCAAAACCACTGTGAGAGCCCAGCTGGCATGGCTCAGTGGTTAAGCGTCGACTTATGAACCAGGAGGTCACAGTTCAAGACCTGGTCAGGGCACATGCAAGGTTGTAGGGAGCGTGCAGGAGACAGCCGATCATTGATGCTCTCTCATCATTGATGTCTCTATCTCTCCCTCTCCCTTCCTCTCTGAAATCAATAAAAATATTAAACAACAACAAAACCACTGTGAGAATACCACTTCACACCCATTAGGATGGGTATAAATTTTTTTAACAGAAAATAACAAGTGTTTGTGAGGATGTGAAGAAATTAGAACCCTCATACATTGCTGGTGTGAGTATAAAATGGTGTGGTTGCTGTGGAGAGAAGTCTGGGGGTTCCGCAGAAAGGTAAACATAGAATTACCACATGACCCAGCAATTCCACTGCTAGTTATATATCCAAAAGAAGGGAAAACAAACTACATATTGTATAATTCCATTATATCCAGGGTGGGACAAAAGTCGGTTTACAGTTGTGAGTACGTGAAACACAGTTTATTCTTATATTATTTATTAATTATTGTATTATTTTCCATACGAACAACTATAAACCTACTTTTGTCCCACCCTATATAATGTCCAGAATAGGGAAATTCACAGAAAAAGGCAGATTAAGTGGTTGCCCAGGGCTAGGGGGAAAAGGAGTG
Organism: Eptesicus fuscus; assembly: GCF_027574615.1. Taxonomy (NCBI): domain Eukaryota; kingdom Metazoa; phylum Chordata; class Mammalia; order Chiroptera; family Vespertilionidae; genus Eptesicus; species Eptesicus fuscus. Next base: position 35,928,738 of record NC_072492.1, on the reverse strand, counting down.
ACTGCTAATGGGTACAAGGTTTCTTTGGGGTAATGAAATGTTCTGGAATTACACAGTGATGATGGTTTTGTGAATACACTAAAAACCATTGAATCATATACTGTAAAAGGATGACTTTTTTGGTATATCTCAATTAAAAAGAACACAGGCAGAGGAATCAGACAATCCTGGGCACTACTCTGTATGTCCTACGGGTATTTATTTTCATCTATGCCACAGGTTTCTATTCTGTCAAATGAAAATGGTAGGCTCCACAAACCAAAAGTAGGTTCTACTTTGCAGAGTTGTGAGAAATGCCTGCAATAATAATACAAAATGCTCAACATGGTATCTATTAAAAATATAAATTATCATTATGATTGTGTTAGACAGTAAGGAATTGAAGAATAGGAAAGAGTAAGAAAAAGAGAAGGAATAGATGAGAGAACATACAAAATTTTGAACAAGTTGAGTGAGGGAACATGTCTTGCTCAATTGGCTCTCTAAAACCCAGAGTGGTATCTTTTACAGAGTAGACAGAATATATAACTACTTCTTATATTGAAACCACTCATTTTAATATGTTGCATATTTTCATTCAAAGGAAAAGATGCAAAAAGACAGAAAAGTACAGATACATGTTACAACACAGATGAACCTTGAAAACATTATGCTAAGTGAAAGAAGCCAGTCCCAAAAGATATGTTGTATAATTTCATTCACATGAAATATCCAGATAAGCAAATCCACAGAAACAGAAAGTAGATTAGTGGTTGCCAGGGGCTGTGGAGGGAGAGGAGTTGGGGAGTGACTGCTTAATGGGTGCAGGGTTTCTTGGTGAAGTAATGAAAATGTTCTAAAATTCATTGTGGTGATGGTTGTACAACTCTGTGAATATACTAAAAATCACTGAATTGTACACTTTAAATGAACAAATAATATGGTATGAGAATTATATCTCAGTAAAGCTGTTAAAAAATAGTAAGACAATAACCAGGACATGTAATTCACCAAATTAATAGATTGAAGAGAAAAAATACAGTAACACCAATAGATGAAAAGGCATTCAATAAAATTCCACAACCATTTGTAACAATAACTTTAGAAAATCAGAAATTGAAAGAATATGCATAATCTAATTAATAGAATTTTCAAAAAATGTAAGAGTAAACATCTTATTTAAATTGTGAAACATTAGCCCTGGCTGGTGTGGCTCAGTTGGTTGTGGCTCTGTTGATTGTAGCATTGCCCTGTACACCAAAAGGTCTCGGGTTTGATTCCTGGTCAGGGCACATACCCAGGTTGTGGGTTCGATCCCTGGTGGGGGCGCATGCAGAGGCAACTGATGGATGTTTCATTCTCACATCAATGCTTCTCTCTCTAAAATCAATAAAAGCATGCCCTCAAGTAAGGATTTAAAAAAATTGTGAAACATTAAAAAGATTCCCCTTAAAGTCAGGAGCAAGACAAGAATGCCATTTAATGGATATTTAGCATTTTGCCCTCTTTCCTTAGTAACAAAAATTCCAATTTTGTTCAGGGCAGCAAATGCTCAGTTAAAAAAGCACATTTCCCAGACTCCCTTGCAGCTAGTGTATGCCATAATCCTAGCACCAATAATAAATTTTAAAAGTCTGTTGAGAATTTCTGGGAAAGAAATATGTACCTCTCCTTTCTCCTTGCACTTCCTTCAATGATATGCCTGGAGCTATGGGGGTTATCTGTAAGTACAAAAGCCAAATGTTCAAGGATGGTCAAACAGAGATACAGAATGATGACAGCGTGGAGCTGGGCTTCATGTTACATGAGAAAAGTACACCCCTATCATTTGGGCTTTTTGTTACACTCAGCTAAGCACAATCCTAACCAGTATTAGCTTGCTGTTTCTCTTCTTCAACATGTTACTGAAGGTCCCAATGTGTACGGTGAAATGAGAAACAGAAACAAAACGATAAGGATTGGAAAAGAAGTAACAGCTTACTCTCTAACGGTACGGTGAAAAAGATTATATCAAATGTGACAAAATGTTAACAACTGGTGAATCAACATAGGAGTATTCAGGCTTGAAATTTTTCAAAATAAGAAATTTAGGAAAAAACACACCAATAAGCAAAAAAGAAAAATAAATTTTTTGTATGACAAAATACACCATAAATGCAGGGAAAAGATTAGCGACAGCCTAGAAGAATTTATCAGTAAAGGAGTAGAAAAAGATTAGATTCCAGAAGACATGAAGAACTTTTACAAATCCCACAAGTTAACAAGCAAAAGGCCAACAACCCCAATAGTAAACAGGCAGGTGATATGGACAGACGCTCATGGAAAATGAAACCTATTATGTCCAATAAACAGATAAAAAGGTATCAGATGTACTAATATAGAAAATGCAAACTAAAACAACAATAAGATACCACTTCGCACCCATTGGATTGGTAAATTTCTTTGAGCACAGAGGTGTTGACATTGTTCCTGACACTGTGGCATGACAGGAACTCTCAACCAGCCAGGGGAGCATGACCAGGTACATGCACTGTGAAGTACACTTTGACATCCTCCAGCTAGAGATGCACACTACACTCAGCAATGCCCCTCCTAGTTACAATCCCTGGAGGAGCAGCAGGTCCATGTGATCAGTACCGCTTTCGCAGTAACAGTAAGACATTATTTGCCTTTTTCATTCTCATTGTCTCATGAGTGTTTCAGTAAGTTTTCCAGAGTCTCATGACATACATCACAGCGGACTGACTGCAGAAGCAAATGAGAAGCCAGCTATCTTCTATTAATTTAGACACTAAAAGATTTTTAAAAAAATTTTAAAAATACCATTCTTCTTCTTCTTTTTTTTTTTTTTTTGGAAAATGTAGCTATTTTTCAGGAATATGCTATTATAACATGTAGTGGATTTATAATTTTTAAATGAGTTAATAAATATTTAAAACATTTCTCAGTTTTAATTTCCAATTTAATAAGTATGAATAGTTGTAACGCACATAAAAGCTCATTAGGGTTCTCAATTTTATTTTATTTAAGAGTGTAAAGAAGTCTTTAGATCAAAATGTTTGAGAACCACTGCCCTGGAGAAACTATAAAAGATGCATACCAGGAGACATAGATAAGACTCTTCATCGCAACTTGTAATAGCAAAGAACTGCAATCATTAGAAGGAAAAAAAATGATAAATTATATATATATATATTTTTTAAAATATATTTTATTGATTTTTCACAGAGAGGAAGGGAGAGGGACAGAGAGTTAGAAACATCGATGAGAGAGAGACATCGACCAGCTGCCTCCTGCACACCCCCCACCAGGGGATGTGCCCGCAACCAATGTACATGCCCTTGACGGGAATCGAACCTGGGACCTTCCAGTCCGCAGACCGACGCTCTATCCACTGAGCCAAACCGGTTTTGGCATTAATTATATATTTTTACAGTAACTATATAGCAATTTAAATAAATGAACTAGGGCCTCCTATACCAACATGGTCAAATCTCACAAATGTTAAACTTAAAAAGTACCTGCTGAAGGATACATACAATATGATACAATGTAAAGTATACAAAATTATACCATATATTACTTAGTGATTCATACATACATAGCAAAAGTAAAAAATAAAAACATATGGGAATAATACTGTCAACAATAATAAAAATAAAGAAAAAAACACACGTAAGAGCAAAAGTCACTATACAAAGTAACCTCTAGGGAGGAGGGGAGAGAAATTAAACACAGGGAGGAAGGAGAGGCAGGAATCTTCAATTATATGTGGAATGTTTAACCCTTTAGTAGATAATATAAATTACATAGGTATTCATTATATTATTCCCCATAATTTTTGTATGACTGAAATACATAATAAGTAAAAGTTAAGAATGCTGAATGAACCCAAATGGGTATTAGAAAGGGAGATACTATATAGGACCAGATGAAGAATTGCAAATTAAGGGTGAGTTAGGTTTGATTTAGGTTTTAAGTCTAAAAAACTGGAAGAATATCAATGCATTAGCTCAAGGTTAGGAAGTGAGGGTGAAGAAATAGTTTGTGAAAAGGTAAAGTGTTGGGATTTAGACATATTAGCTTGAGAAGCAGAGGTGACAACCATCTTAGAAATTTGTATATTCAGGGGAGGTATTTGAGACGTCGAGGCCAGAGATATAGATTTGGGACTCACTGAATAAAGATGAAAGTTTTGAGAATGGATGAGAGCACTGAAAAAAGGTGACAAAGGAAGATGTGGGTGTGGACAGGCTTATCCAGAGAGCAGAGAAGAGAGCTTGGGAAACACTGACACTGAGGGCAGAGATGGAGAAGATAAGAGAGGCCGGGGGAAGAGCCTCGGAAAGGTAAAAGAACACTCCAAAAGAGAGGGTATAAAAAGGTACAAAGAAAATGAGGAATAAGACTATCACTGGGTTGTATTTGTGCAGTTTCAGCTCAGACTGAGAACTTCCTGAAAGCTTGCCAATTCCAGTAAGTCAATATTGATGAATCCCACACCTTTCTGATTACTCCTCTTTATCCATCCATTCCAACAAATATTGATTATCTTCTACGTGGGCACTAAGGATAAGATAATCACGGTCTCTGTCTTCGTGGTACTTAGATCAGAGTAGCAGATAGAGACTTGAATCAACTGCTCACACTGATGAATGTACAATCACAACTATAATGAATGCTATCAATGAGAGGTACATGGAGCTTTGAGATTGCCTAATAGGGAATTGTTACCTCCCCCCACCTTTCAGCAGAAAGTATCAGACTGTAAGCACCATAGGGCATACTTTTTATACGCTTAGACTATTCATTTTGTTTTTATTGATTTTTTTCTTTTCAGAGAGGGAGGAAGGAAGAAGAGAGAGAGAGAGAGAGAAACAATGATGTGAGAAAAACACATTGATCGGTGGTCTCCTGTATGAGGCCCCACGAGAGATCGACCCTGCAATCCAGGTATGCGTCCTGACTGGAAATCGAACTTGGGACTTTCTGAAACATGGGACGACGCTCCAACCAACTGAGCCTCACTGGCCAGGGCTGTCCATTTTCTTTTCTTTTTTAAAAAAAATATATTTTTATTGATATCAGAGAGGAAGGGAGAGGGAGAGAAAGAGAGATATATAAACATCAATGATGAGAGTGAATCATTGATCAGCTGCCTCTCGCACGCCCCCCACTGGGGATTGAGCCCGCAACCCAGGCATGTGCCCTTGACCCGAATCGAACCCGGGACCCTTCAATCCACAGGCCAACACTTTATCCACTGAGCCAAACCGGCTAGGGCTGTTCATTTTCTTTTGATATCGTCTCCAACATCCCAGCATAATGCTTCAGCTTAATAGGTATTCAGTATATGTTTACATATATACTATATATCCCTAACTGAATGTTTCAGATCTTATAATAAATATGACCTGCTGTATGGAAAAGCTATGAAAATATTTTTAAGATCCTGCTGTGGGTGTTAAGGAGCCCAAAAGTAAAGCGGGAAGCCTTGAACAGGTTAGTTTGCTGTCCTCCATTTGCATCCCAAGCAATTACTTTGAGAATGCTTAGGATTATTCTCAAAGGGGAACCAGTAAAAACATGAAAGGGCTGGCCCACGACATTCTCACCTCCAGAAAGACAACTCAAAAAAAGTGTACCAACAGTACGCGTGCTGTCATGTTATTTTTGCAAATAAAAAGCAAAACATTCATCATAAGGCAAGTGGCCATGACCAGAAAAATACAGTTCAGTGGTAATCAAGAAGCAGCCCCACAACTACTTACATCACGAAACTGAACCTTTCCGAGTTCTCCTAACTCGCTGACACAACAATAAGCAGCTTCTGACTGTAGAAAAAGCTGGGCCAGCGTCATCTCCTCACTCCGGAAAAGCTCCCCCATGGCGGCAGAAAGGACATCAACTGAGTACCCGGATGTCTCTCCAACCTAAGGCAAAAAAGAGAAAATGGCATGACCGTGGAAATTACTAAGAGGGCGAAGAGCAAACAACACTCAGTAAGGCTCTTCCGTTTTGCATTTCATGTCTTTCACCTCGTGCTGACAGGTCTTTAACAACTGTTTTGACATCCTCCTTAGAAAGATGGAAAGGAGAAATTGCAAAGGCTGCCACTGAATCCTCTCCCACAGAGTGCCTGATGAAAAGTCTCTTCCTTTGCAGTCAACATCAGGGTCAAATGACAATATTTTGGGACATCTCAATACATAAGAATGTATCTATATTAAAAATAGGAACTGGGGATCCCAAAACAGCTTTTTAATACCCTGGACACAGTATTATGAGGCAGTGACATCCACACTGCTCTGTCTTGGTTTCCATTTGTGTCAGGAAACGGAAGAGACCTCACTCATTTTCTAACCTGTACTGCCCATTTCTTTTTCTTCTTTTCTTTTCTTTTTTTAATTCTCACCCGGGGAATATGTTTTTCATTGATTTTAGAGAGAGGAAGGGAGAGGGAGAGAAAAACATTGATCAGTTGCCTCCCAGACCCACTCACTCTGACCGGGGATCGAACCCTAAACCTATGTAAGTGTTCTGACTGGGAATCAAACCCACAACCTTTTTGGTGTATAGATGTTTCAACCAACTGAGCCACCTCACCTGGCTAGGGCTACTGCCCATTTCTAACAGCCAAAGTCCCAACCCTACCCTAAAGTTACGACTACCTTAAAGGGTTTAACCTTCCGAATTCCTCAGAAAGCACCATCTTCTCACTACAGAATCTAAATACATAATCATTATCTTAAAAAAGAAAAAAAAAAAGAAAAAAGGAATCAGCTTGCTTATTAAACTCAATATCAAGTCAAGCATGGCAGGAATACACTGATAATGACAAAGCAGTTTTATCAAGCCACAGAGACTAAGCTTTCCACCTCGGAAGCTTTCTGTTTCTCATCCCCACCCTCAAGATTAACTACATTGTTCCGTCTGTTAAAGCTTCTCCTGCAGGAGTCAATAAAGGTTTGATTTTAGGGTTGTCTTATCACCGCGGGGTCATAAAGACGAGTGGCGCTATCAGTGGTCCTGAAAATGCGATTATTTATTCTCCATCAGCTATTGGGAGGCACAGATGGTACAGTATCTAAACTCGGAAAAAATCATGCGGTATTTTTAGTATCATGAGAGCATCCGTGATAGGCGAAGCTGGCATCAAAGGAAGAGTTTCTCTCCGGGAAGGCTGGGAGACATTTTGAAAAATTTGAGTGACAAACCTTGGTGCATTTGATGTTCAAAGCAGCAGAAGAACACACTCAGATACAAGCACGGCTTTCTCAAGAGATTATGTAGCTTAATAACAGCCCCCAACACACATCGCTCCTAATTATGGGGCAGAGTCCACAATCTCTGAACACATAAAAATTATGCCTGATCAGCATAGTTCAGGGGCTGCCAATAATGACAGCCTCCAATGAGCTGCCTCCCTCCTGTTTTTTTAACGATAACCAATCTCCCTAAATCCATCTCTCCGACGAACCAAACAGAAAGCCAAATAGGCCAAAGCGATTAGGGGGTGCGGGGGGAGTGGTGGTGGTGGTGGGTGTAGTGGTGTGTGTGTGTCACAGAACAAAATATAAAGAAATAGGAATTCTGCACAAGATTAATCCCAATAAGGCGTCCCCGCGCACTGCCGCTGTCATCGCGTCCTCGCCTCCTAACAAGGGAGATTCACCTGCTTCATTCCTGTCTCCCCAGCGAGCACAGGCACACCTACCGCCTGGAGTAGGGACTAAAAGGGAGACATTCTCAAACTGGGACCCCATTTAAGAAGTCCCCCCCCCAAATTTTTCGGACGTTCCAATAACCTTCAGTTCCCCCGCCTACCCCTTAAGTGGCGGAAGGGATCAGGGCCTCCAAAGGGGAGGGAACCTCGGTTCTTCTGCCCACAGAAGGGGTGCCCAAAGAGAGGTGAACCCCCATTTCCTTTCAGAGACCGAAGGTCCCTGCCGCTTCCTCGGACCAGTGAGGCGGGCGTTAGAAGGATTCCCTGTGCCCCTCGGAGCCGCTCCCCGCCGCGCTGTTCCCGCTCACCTCCAGCCGCCGGCGGGGCCCCTGCCAAAGGAGTCGCCGCAGACCCAGCCCGCAGCCTCCCCGGCTCCGGGCTGCAGCGGCTCGGACGCGCCTGCGCCCGCAAAGCCACGCCCCTGCGCCGCCGCCGGCCTCCGCCCTCGGATGACCTCATTGCAGCCGGCCAATGGGGTGCGGCCTCGGGCGGCTGCCGCAGTGCGGAGTCGCCGGGCCCCGACGGGGCCGGGGTGCTGACGCCATCTTGTTCCCCACGGCGCGGCCGGCGGGAGGACGGTCGTGGGCGGGGCTGGCGGGGCTGGCGGGGCCGGTGCTGAGCCCTGCGGAATCCCGTCTCTCCGGCCCGTACCGTGAGCGAGGCGGTCTGCTTTCTTTGTTTGTACCCAGAGAATTCATCCCCATGTTTTCTCCTCGAGGGAAGGAGCCTGAAGGGAGGGGAGAAATCACTGTGCAATGGCCTGAGAGCTGGAGGGGAGCTTGCAAGCGCTTCCAGTACTTTCATACACACACTCTCAGATAGACACACACACAGAGACACCAGACAGACACACACACACAGTCATACCCACCACACACACAGTCATACCCACCACACACACATACACACACACACACCACACAGACACACACAGTCATACCCACCACACACACAGTCATACCCACCACACACACATACACACCACACACACACACACACACACACAGACACACACAGTCAGACACACACACACACACACATACACACACACACACACACAGACAGACACACACCACCCATACACACACACACAGTCATACCCACCACACCTACAGACACACACACAGTCATACCCACCACACACACATACACACACACACAGACACACACAGAGACACCACACACACACACAGTCATACCCACCACACCTACAGACACACACACAGTCATACCCACCACACATACAGACACACACACACATGCACACAGACACGCACACACACACACAGACACACAGAGACAGACACACACCACCTATACACACACACACAGTCATACCCACCACACCTACAGACACACACACACACACACACCACACAGACACAGAGACAGACACACCACCCATACACACACACACAGTCATACCCACTACACAGAGACACGCACCACACACACCACACAGACACACAGAGACAGACACTCACCACCCATACACACACACACACAGACACACACAGAGACAGACACACACCACTCATACACACACACAGTCATACCCACCACACCTACAGAGACACGCACCACACACACCACACACACACACAGACACACACACCACACAGACACACACAGAGACAGACACACACAGAGACACACACACACACAAGACAGACACACACACACCACTCATACACACACACACACACACAGAGACAGACACACACAGAGACAGACACTCACCACCCATACACACACACACACACACACACACACACACACCCCACTTTCCTCCTTAGTTTACAGAAAAGAGCATTTGAGCCCTAGAGTGCCGAGTGACTTGGGAAAGGTGCTAGATCCTGTAGTAGAGCCTTGAACTGGAAGGGGCTCGGCACTTAACTGGAAAACTCGTCTTTAAAAGGGGACTTGGGCCCTAACCGGTTTGGCTCAGTGGATAGAGCGTCGGCCTGTGGACTCAAGGGTCCCAGGTTCAATCCCCGTCACGGGCATGTACCTTGGTTGCGGGTGCATCCCCAGTGGGGGGTGTGCAGGAGGCGGCTGGTTGATGTCTCTCTCTCATCAATGTTTCTAACTCTCTCTCCCTTCCTCTCTGTAAAAAGTCAATAAAATATATATTTTTTTAAAATAAAAGGGTACTTGGGCCCGGCTGGTGTGGCTCAGTGGTTGAGGCCACAGTTTGATTCCTGGTCAGGGGCACATGCCTGGGTTGTGGGCTGGATCCCCAGTGGGGGGCATACAGGAGGCAGCTGATGGATGATTCTCATCATCGATGTTTCTATCTCTCCCTCTCTCTTCCTCTCTGAAATCAATAAAAATGTATTTTAAAAAGTAAAAAGGTACTTGGTTTCGTTCCTCAGACAACTGCACAGGGTCTATGTTTCTCCAGTTAACATTAGGGGGGGGGGGACCCTAAGACTGTTTGTGAAAGTATATTTGTATCTTGTTTGGTGGATTCCTGCGGACCCATTTGACCATATAAGGGCTTTCTATTTCTCAAAAAATTTAAAAGAATAACTCGTTTTTTAAGACGCACGTGTTGCCTACCTGTTTTTATAAAAATGCCCTTCTCAAATATTGATCTCGATTCCTTTTTCTTGACCTTCTTTTAAAGATGAGTAGGGATCCCAGGTCGTTTGTAATAACCAAAACTGTATCAGGAAAAACTCGGAAAACCGGTTCTTCAGCCTCCGTGGGTGGGAGAACACAATTGAGATTCAAGTGTAATGAAGGAGACATTTCAGATGAAAACCTGCTGCTGATAATTGTGTCTACCTGACAGTAACGTCACCGATCCTGCTTTACCAGCCTAAACAAAATAACGAAGGGCAAAAACTACACATTTTATTTGATTTTTCTGTTTCACATTGTGAGTGAAGATAGAACTTAACTGCATTACGATTTCGTTGAGAAGTAGCACCTTGGAGAGCCCCGACCCTCCTTTTCCTTTGTGATCCTGAATGCTCCCTCGCTCTCCCAACTTTCCAGGCAGCGTAGGTAGAGACCCACATTTGAAAGCCTGCCAAGTTTTAGAAAACTATTGCGCAATGACTGTCATTTCCTTCCTCCGAGTCTTAAAAAACCCCCACACATTTAAACTTCAGAGTCAGCTGCTTCCTAACCACACATTTTCATACTTCACCTTTAAGACAGCCTTTCATCTGGACTCAGCGCAATTCCCCTGAACTCGTTTTTTTCATGACTTCCTTGAAAGTAAATCCTCCAGGGCTCTTTTTCTGTCTCCTTTCATTTCCTGCTGTCAATCTTTCTCCCGTGTCCTATTTCTTTCCCCTCTTCCTTAGCAGTCCTGCCTGTTGTCAGGCTTAAATGTCGATGTGTGGGACTCATACCTATTTTTCCACTCACCTCTCTTCTCCACGGCTCAGAGATGGAATTTCAGGCTGCTTGAATAATGCCATCCAGGCAACAAATGCTTGCTGAGGGCCTACTGTGGGGCAGACATGGTGCTAGGGTAGGAAAATGAAACAGACATACTTCCTGTTCTAGAGGAACTCACAGTTCAGCGAGAAATAAAGTTCTAATAATTGAGAGAGACAGATATAGAGAAAACAGAGGTGTGAGTGCAATGATTAATATTTACTCTGTACTATGCCCTTTTGTAAATGCTTTATGAATATGAACTCATTTAAATAACCTCACAACAATACTGGGAGGCAATTGGTGATGGTGAAACTGAGGCACAATAATTTGCCCAATGCCACTCAGCTAGTAAATGGCAGAGCAGGATTCAAACCGAGCCAGTTTGGTGACATTTCTTGGACGCATGTATTGCACTGTCCTGCCTTTGGCAAGAGTGCTGTCTCTGAATTCAATTCTTTTTAAAAATATATTTTTTTATTGATTTCAGAGAGGAAGAGAGAGACATCAATGAAGAGAGAGGATCATTGATTGGCTGCCTCCTGCACGCCCCACACTGGGGATTGAGCCTGCAACACAGGCATGTACCCTGATAGGGAATTTAACTGTGACCTCCTGATTCATAAGTCAAAGCTCAACCACTGAGTCATGCCGGCTGGGCTGAATTCAATTCTCGATCTACCATTTAATATCTGTATGTAATCTTAAAACTCTGTAAGCTCCAGTTTCCTCATCTGTAAAATGGGGTTAATAATAGTACTGACTTCACATGGTTATTTTAAAGAGTAAAAGGAACCTAGCACTTGCTTGGCACTCAGCCTGCATTTAAAAAATGTTAGCTATCATTATCATTGTCATTATTATTATTATTGTTGAAACATAAAATACTGTATAATGGCCCTAGCCGGTTTGGCTCAGAGGATAGAGCATTGGCCTGCCAACTGAAGGGTCCAGGGTTTGATTCTGGTCAAGGGCACATACCCGGGTTGTGGGCTTGATCCACACTAGGGGGTGTACAGGAAGCAGCTGATCAAGGATTCTCTTTCATCATTGATGTTTCTAGCTCTCTCTCCCTCCCCCTTCCTCTCTGAAATCAATAAAAATATTTAAAAAAATACTGTATAGCCCTGGTTGGTTTGGCTCAGTGGATAGAGCATCAGCCTTCGGACTGAAGGTTCCCGGGTTCGATTCCAGTCAAGGGCACATGCCCGGGTTGCAGGCTTGATCCCCAGTAGGGGGCATGCAGGAAGCAGCAGGTCAATAATTCTCTCTCATCATTGATATTTCTCTCTCTCCCCTCTCCCTTCCTCTCTGAAATCAATAAAAAATATATTAAAAAATACTGTCTAATGTACCTGAGGATGTCAGAAAAGCTTACATTGAGGAGATGACGTAGAGTTTGGAAGGATGAGAGCTCTCACTGAATAAAACTGCCTCTTTTCCTGAGATCCTTGATCCTGTTAACAGTATCATTGTTTTTTTGTAATTACCAAGGCTCCAAGCTTAAGCTACTTTTTAAATTTATTTTATTTTAGAGAAGAAGAGGGAGAGAAACATCCATGATGAGAGAGAATCATGGATTGGCTGCCTCCCGCACGCCCCCTACTGGTGACTGAGCACGCAACCCGGGCATGTGCCCTTGGCTGGAATCCAACCTGGGACCCTTCAGTCCACAGGCTGAAGCTCTATCCATTGAGCTAAACCAGCCAGGGCTTAAGCTATTTTTAATTCCACTCTTTTCCTTTCTTTCCACATTTTGGTAGTTGCCACATCATGCTAATTGTGGGTCCTGCATTTATTTCTTGCCTTTATCACCTTACTCTTTATTTTCATTGCCGATAACCTAGTACAGGTTCACTTGCCTCTCTCATAACTAAAGCAGTAGACTATGGAAGGCAACATGGTATAGTGTAGCAGACCACAAGCTTTTGTACCACCTTGAACTAGATTTAAATCTCAGTTCCTCCATTTAATCCATCTGATATCAAATGTAAGAGAAATAAATTTCAGCTCTAATAGTTATAAGGTGTGTGAACTTGAGCAAGTTAGTTCACTTCTTTAAGCTTCATTTTCCTCATTGGAAATCTCATGAGACTTTTTAGTTTCTCTTTTATAAAACACAGTACTTTCTCATGACTGTTTTTTTTCTATTGTCTTGTTGAACATATATTCAACAAGATCAAGTATAAAATGCTGTTGACCACATAGCCCTAGAAGACAAGCAATTCCATATGAGGACTGCAGTTCTGGGTGTCTGAATGGAGCTATTTCTTAGCATCTGTAAAAATGTCTAGACAATAGTTATAAAAATTAATATTTTACTATCAAGACAAAGCAGAGAACAAATGCAGTGATCTAATAGTCTCAAAAACTTATAAGATTTATCATTATAGTGGAACTAGAGGCCCAGTGCATGATTGAATCATGCACGTGTAGGGTCCCCTACACGCTTTCGCTTTTCGCGGTGGAGCTGGGTGCCTGTCCGCTGGTGCCGGAGCAGACAGGCACCCAGCTCCCCCACTTTTGATGGTCTGCAGCCGCTGAGGGGGGCTACCCTGCTGTTGAGAGGCGCAGCTGGATGTCCGCGGCAGGCCCCCTCAGCGGCCGCGGATCTGCAGATCTGGCCTTTGAGAGGCACAGGGGGCGGGAGGGCGGGAGTCCCGCCCCCTGCGCCTCTCAACAGCAGGTTAGCCCCCCACAGTGGCAGCGGGTCCGTGCCTCTCAATGGCCGGATAGGCCACCCTGAGTCCCGCCCCCCAGCCTCCCGCTGCCCAATCGTGGGCATATCGGAGTGATGGTAATTTACATGTTACTCTATTATTAAATAGGATAATTAAATGGTTTTCCTCTGTTTTTGAGACTATGGCCCCATCTAGGCCCCATCTAGGAATCTAAATTTTAGTTGGACTGAATAGCAATTGTCCAAATTTCCACAAATAAAGGATCAGCTGATATTTGCTCATCCAATTTAGATTCCTAGATGGGGCCTAGAGGAGAATACGAAAGTTAAACCAAGCGTGTTTGTTTATTTATTTATTTATTTATTTATTTATTATTATTTTTATTGATTTCAGAGACAAAGGGAGAGGGAAAGAGAGATAGGAACATCAATGATGAGAGAGAATCATCCATTGGCTGCCTTCTGCATGCCCTCTACTGGATGCCCTCCTGAATACCCTCCTGCATGCTCTCTACTGCCTCCTGCATGCCCTCTACTGCCCTCTACATGCCCTCTACTACAATCTGGGCATGTGACCTGACCAGGAATGGAACTGTGACCTCCTGGTTCATGGGTAGACGATCAATCACTGAGCCACACAGGCCAGGCCAAGTGTTTTTAAATACATATTTGCTCAAGTGATCCACTTTTCCATATGCTTCTTGTATTAGTTTCCTAGGGCTGCTGCACAAATTTCCATAAACTGGGTGAATTAAAATAACAGAGATTTATTCTTTTACAGGTCTGGAGGCTAGAAGTCTGAAATCAAGGCAGCCACAGAGACATGATATTTCTAAAGAATATATAGGGAAGAATCCTTCACTCCCTCTTCCTAGCTTCCTTCCAGTGGTTGCCTGCAATCCTTAGTTTTCCTTGGCTTGTCACTCCAATCACTGCCTCCTTCACAAAACATCCCTTCCTCTGTGTGTCTGTATCTGTGTCCAAATGTCTCTTTTTATAAGGACACCAGTCATTGGATCAGGCCCACCTTAATCCAGTTTGACTTCATCTTAACTTGTTTACATCTGCAAATACACTATTTCCAAATAAACTCATATGCACGGATTTCAGGTGGACATGAATTTTGTGAGAATACCATTCAACCCAGTATCTCCCTTACCAATTTTGGGAAGGAAATTTTGCTCTGCATAATTTTCCAACTGTTCACCTGCAAATAGTTGGGAGCAAACAGTAAACTTTGGTTTAAAATTTTACTTTCTCTTGTCTGAAATATTTGAGATGATAGTAGCTCAGTGTAATGATTGTCTATCTAGTCAAACATTTCTTTTTGTTTTTCCCTTTTATGTAAAAAGAAACTCTAATTCTTAAGCTGTTCTACCAAGGATCTGATTGAATGTTGCATGGCATAATTCTCTGGCCACAACCTGTAGGTGACCTGTAATCACTTTGGCCATCATTTGAAATGTTGATTTGCAGTTTGCAGTTTCAGTTTGAATTTCTCAGAATAACACTCTGTTTCTACCTTCAAAGCCTGTCAATGTTTAACGGAAAGTATTTTGGTAATAAGTAAAATTCTTTTCATAATAGATTTTGAGGCTTCCTCTGGTGTTCGAGGAATGCCAGCTTCCTCTGTTAATGATTACATCCATAAGTAGATAAGAATGAGCTTAAGGCATGTGACATTTTATGCAACCCTCAAGGCTCTTGTGACCAACACATGAGGCAAAAAGCCTTTAACTCGTGGAAGTTAAGAAAGCCATGAAAGAGGCTTCTTAAAGAAATAAAATTTTGGGGTGAGGGGTGAAGGGAACCTAATATATGGTGACAGAAGATGATTTGACTTTGGGTGGTGAGCACACAGCGCAATATACAGATCTTGTATCACAGAAACCTACACCTGAAACCTGTATGATCCTAATAACCAATGTCACCCCAATAAATGTAATGAAAACAAACAATTCTAAAAGAAATAAAATTTAGAAAAGTTGAGATGGGAATAAAGGAAGGCTTGATTGACACAGGGCAGAGACCTAAAATATTTGCCCAGGAAAACAAAAAACGAGTTCAAGGCGGTTTCTGAAAGTAGAGAATCTGGCAAGTGTTTCTATATTGGGTTTCTAGGGAATTGGAGAAAGGAGGTGAGACCTGGAGTGAAGAAATACATAGGAAAATTCCAGTTGAAAGGATCTGGTTGATTCAATGGTCAACAGATAGATCTAATTTGAACTGTTATATTTTCACTGCCTAGCTTAATGACTGGCATTCAAATATACTTAATAAATATTTTTGAAGGAAAGAAAACAAAACTGAAATGTAATCACAGGGGGATAGAAACCACCCACAACCTGGGTATGTGCCCTGACCCGACTCAAACCTGTGACCTTTCCGTTTACCAGGTAACGTTCCAACCAACTGAGTCACACTGGACAGGGCACTTGCATTGTATTTTAATTTCCGTTTCCATAACTGTAGAGAAATACAATTGATTTTTGAGTGCTTATTGTATATCCTATAACTTTGCTGAACTCATGTATTCATTCTAGGAGTTTTTGTAAAAACAAAACAAAACAAAACAAAACTTTGTAAATCCCATCCCTTTAGATTTTTTACATAGACTATCATGCCATCGGCACAAAGGCAGAGTTTTATTTCTTTTTTTTTTAATATATTTTATTGATTTTTTACAGAGAGGAAAGGAGAGGGACAGAGAGCCAGAAACATCGATGAGAGAGAAACATCCATCAGCTGCCTCCTGCACACCCCCCACGGGGGATGTGCCCGCAACCAATGTACATGCCCCTGACCGGAATCGAGCCTGGGACCCTTCAGTCCGCAGGCCGACGCTCTATCCACTGAGCCAAACCAGCTTCGGCCTTTTTTTGTCCAATTTGTATGCCTTTTATGTTCTTTTCTTGCCTTATTGTGCTGGCTAGTTCTTCCAGTACTATGTTGAATAGGAGTGATACAAGCAGACTCCTTAACTTGTTTCCAGTCTTAGGAAGAAAGAATTCAGTCTTTCATTATTAAATATGATGCTAGCTGTAGGTTTTTTTGTAGATGTTTTTATCCAGTTGAGGAAAATCCCTTCTGTACCTAGTTTTCTGAGTTGTTTTTTTTTTAATATATATTTTTATTGATTTCAGAGAAGAAGGAAGAGGGAGAAAGAGAAACATCAATGATGAGAGAGAATCATTGATTGGCTGCCTCCTGCATGCCCCCTAATGGGGATTGAGCCCCAAACCCCGGGCATGTGCCCTTGACAGGAATCGAACCCAGGACCCTTCAGTCTGCAGGCCAATGCCCTATCCATTGAGCCAAACTGACTAGGGCAGAGCTGGATTTTTAAAATCATGAATAGGTGTTGGATTTTTGTCAAATGCACTTTCTGCATCAATTGATATGATCTGTTTTTTTTTCTTCTTTACCTTGTTAATGATGGATTATACTGACTGAATTTTAAATGCTGAATCAGCCTTACAACCCTAGAACAAACCCCACTTGGCCATGTGTATAATTCTTTTTTACATGTTGTTGAATTCTATTTGCTAATGTTTTGTTAAGGATTTTTTTAAAAAATGTATTTCCATAAAGGACTTTGGTCTGGGTCATTCTTTCTTCTTCTTCTTCCTTTTTTTTTTTTTTTGTACTGTCTTTCTAGTTTTTTTTTGTTTGTTTTAAATATATTTTTATTGATTTCAGAGAGAGGAAGGGAGAGAGAGAGAGATTGAAACATCAATGATGAGAAAGAATCATTGATTGGCTGCCTCGCGCCCACAACCTGGGCATGTGCCCTTGACCGGAATCGAACCCGGGACCCTTCCGTCCACAGGCCAATGCTCTATCCATTGAGCCAAACCAGCTAAGGCGTGTCTTTCTAGGTTTTGTTGTTGTTGTTTTTGTTTGCCTGATTTTGATATCAGGGTAATACTGGTCTTATAAAATGGGTTGGAAAGGATCCCAACTCTTCTATTTTCTGGAAAAGATTGTATAGAATTGGTTTTAAATTCTTTAAATGTTTGGTAGAATTCTCCACTAAAACCATCTGGACCTGGAGATTTCTTTTACTGAGACTTTTAACTTACAAATTAAATGTCCTTAACAGTTATAGAGCTACCCAAACTATTTCTTTCATCTTGGGTGACTATGATAGTTTGTGCTGTTCAAGGAATTGGGATGTGGAATATTTGCTTAGTCTCAAAATACCATCCTACAAAATAGTTATAGATGATAAAGAGGAAAAGAGTAACTTTACACTGGAAAGTCTGATAGACACCACCTCAACCAACTGATCAAGGTTAACATCACTAACAATGGGCAAATCAAAATAATGTACCACCTGGTAGAGTACAATGAGAAGAACATAGCATCCCTTTTGTGCTATTTCTGCCAAAGATAACTATCCTAAATCCAATCACAAGGAAATATCACACAAGCCCAAACTGAGCAACATTCTACATAACTATTCTTTAATCTTCAAAAATGTCAAACTTATGCCCTGGCCCATGCGGCTCAGTTGGCTGAGCATTGTCTCATACACCAAAAAGTTTCCAGTTTGATTCCCAGGGGTTAGGGCACATACCTGGGTTGTGGGCTTGATCCCCATTAGGAGGCAATTGGGAGGTGGCCTATTGATGTTTCTCTCTCTCTAAAAATTAATTTAAAAATATATTTTGTAAAATGTCAAAGTTATGAAAGTTAAGGAAACTGATGGAAGGAGACTAAAGAGAGGTAACCACTACATTCAAGGAGGGATCTCATATTGAATCATTAAGCTATAAGGACACTTTTGGGACAAATGATGAAATTTGATGGGCTGACGAGCAGATGGTGGTATGCATCAATGTTAATTTTCTGATTTTGATGGTTGTACTAGGCTATATATCTGAACGTCCTTTTTTGTAGAAAATACATAATATTTGGGGGTGATGAGACATCAGATTATCAATTTATTCTCAGATGGTTCAGAAAAAATCTTTTTGACCTAAAAAAACATTTTCTGTGAATTTTAAATAATTAAGATATTTTGTAAATGAAAATTTTTCCCAGGTATCCTCTTCCCATTTTGATCACTCTATTATTCTAGTGCTCCTAAACATCGATTAATATATTTTGCATGTATTTGTATGAATATCATCTACTTATTTTGAAATCCTTCTACTTCTTGTGTATTTATTTCCTCAATGAGATTATTAAACACCAAAACAACATAGATTATGCTTCTATTTCCTTTGTAGTTCCTTATCAAAAAGCTGTTCTTCATAACCACTTATAAACATTAAAGGTTTTTGGAGCATGAATTATCTGAAAATTGGATTGCCTTTTTCAATTTAAGTCATGGAAAAACTTTAAATCATCTCTCTGAAGTCATATAATGGATTCAGGAACCAATTCTGTGCTGATTGCTCATTCACACCAATCAGTAGCCCCGATGATTCATAGTAATACGTGTTTTGGTGGAAAAGTGAGTCATTCCACCAACACACAGCTGGACTGTCACACCCAGAGCACAATGGAAATGTGGAAATCTGAGTGGAGCACAAAGAATCTGTATCTGAGCAAGAGTTCACACTCTTCCTGTTCTGCTACATTGTGAAATGCAAACCGTTTCCTGGGAAAACGGCCAGATTCCACAAAGCAAATAGTTTTGTTGCGATGTGTACAGCTGCTACACACTGTTTTGATTGAGAGTGTCTTGTTTTAAAGATCTGGTCTTGGTTCCAACTGGAAAGTTGAAAGGAAAGGGGGGCGGGGAGAGGCATCCCCTTGTGAGCAACAAACTAGTTTAACAGAAAGTTTTCTCCAATACCAGTTCTTAACTGGTTCGAGTGCGAGAAAGGGTAAAGGGTTCTGCACATTTCTTGCCACCAATGGTGTGTCAACCATGCTGACTTGTCCCTTTGTAAGTAGGAACATATTTCATCCTCAAAACCTTATTATTTTTTATTATGGGAAAGTCAGGTGTAGAGAGAATAATATAATGAATCCCTATGAGCCTATCGCTTTGCTTCAACAATGGTTAACACATGGCCAACCTCATTTTATCTCTATCTCATCCACTTTCCTTCAGATTATTTTGAATCATATCCTAGATATGATATCATTTCATCTGTAAATACTTCAGTATGTATCTCTTAAATATAAGGATTATTTTTAAAAGTATAGCCACAATGCCATTATCACACCTTAATAATAATTCCTTGATGTCACCTTCTCTTGCTGGGACTTTTCAGTAGCTCCTAATAGAGCTCTCCCCCAACCCCCGCTTGTAGTCTCAGCCCCATTCCCTCAAATCAATTTTCTTTCTAAAATTCAAATCAGTTCCTCTCCCTCTTTTGGTTACAATCATTAAGTAGTGCCTCTAACCTTTAGGATAAATTCCAGCTTGGCTTCCAGGATGCACTGTGATTGGGCAACTTTTTCTTGCCCAGTCTCAGCTTTAGCCATTCTACTTCCAGACATCTTAACTTTAGCCATGTGGGCTCAGACATCCTCATTCCTTTACCAAGATCTTTCCTCTGCTTAGAATCACAACCCCCAGCTATCTTTTTCTACTTGGCAAATGCCACAGCTCAACTCTGAAATGTCCCCTGACACCTTTATGTAAACAGAAGTACTCTTTCCCCTGCGCTATCGTTGTTTATCCTATTTGGTGCTTTTTATGGCTGCTATCACATTAACTTGTAGTTGTTGAGCTACATGTCTAGCTCTCATGTTAGAGATTCTAAGTTCCTGATAGCAAGGACCAGGTATTTCCATCTTTGGGTCTCCATCTCCTGGGACAGGGACTAGCACTTTATAGGCTCTCCATAAATACTTGTTAAATGTTTGTTTTAGTGAATGATGTTCAAAATTATTTTTCTGAAGTACTACAAATTCTCAAAGGACTTTTTAAAAAGTATCCAAGATTAAGTTTCATAGACTCATTGAATATCAGAACTGGAAGGATCCTTAGAAATCATAAACCCCCACTTTTTTCATTTACAGATGAAAAAATTAAGAACTAAGAGAGAAGTGAAGAACTAAGAGAAGAAAAGCCATTCACTTGAAATTACACACCGCGAATAAACGTTCTGTTCAACAGATGCTTAATGTAAGCAATGATATTGAGTTTAGTTTATATGTATTGAGTTGGGATGATGGTGGGATATCCAGCTATGCTGTAATAAGCAGTGGGAGATGAAATCCTGGCCTTTAGGGGAGAGGCTGACATACTGGTCAGCAATCACTGCTCCTCCTGGCCTCATGGGATTCAGAACTACTTAGGACCCTGGGTAATGCCAGACACAGCAGGGACCACCAGAGCTCAGCTTCAGCATGATAGACAGCAGCATCCCTTCTGACGAGTTGATGTCTCCCTTTCCCTTCCTCTCTGAAATCAATAAAATATATTTGCCCTAGTGGTTTGGCTCAGTGGATAGAGCGTCGGCCTGCAGACTGAAGGGCATGATAGACAATAGCATCCCTTCTGATGAGTTGACATCTGACTGTGCCACTGGTTTTAAATATATTTAACATTTAAAGAACCAGAGGCCTGATGTTAGAGTCACTGCAAAGAGGATGCCAGAAAAGAAGATGAAAAGAAAAGAGGGCTGGAGACAGAACCCATGTTAAATACCTACATTAAGAAAGTAGCACAGGACTAGCCAATGTGGCTCAGTGGTTGAGCACCGATCCATGAACCAGGAGCTGGAGGTTTGATTCCCAGTCAGGACACATGCCTGTGTTGCAGGCTTGATCCCCAGTAGGGGCCGTGCAGGAAGTGATCAGTGATTCTCTCTCATTGTTGATGTTTCCCTCTCTCCCTCTCCCTTCCTCTCTCTGAAATCAATTTTTTATAGAAAAAAGAAAAATAGAAAAATAGCAAGAAAAAAGAAAAATAGCATGAATGTTCATAGCAGGATTATTCATAAAAGCCCCAAAATGGAAAGGACCCAAATGTCCATCAACTGATGAATAACAAACACCAGGTAGCATATCTATACAATAGAATTTTATTCAGCCATTAAAAGGAATAAAGTACTGCCCTGACCGGTTTGGCTCAGTGGATAGAGCGCCGGGCTGCGGACTCAAGGGTCCCGGGTTCGATTCCGGCCAAGGGCGTGTGCCTTGGTTGCGGGCGCATCCCCAGTGGGGGGTGTGCAGGAGGCGGCTGGTCGATGTTTCTCTCTCATTGATGTTTCTAGCTCTCTATCCCTCTCCCCTCCTCTCTGTAAAAAATCAATAAAATATATTTAAAAAAAAAAAGGAATAAAGTACTGATAGATGCTACAACATGAATCAACCTTGAAAACATACCAAGTGAAAGAAGCCAGACACAAAGGCCACATACGTGTGATTCCACTTATATGAAGTGTCCAGAATAGGCAGTCTATAGACAGAAAGTAGATCAGTGATTGTCAGGGGCTGGGAAAAGGGGGAATGGGAAGTGACAGCTAATGGGTGTGGGGGCAACAAAGTTGAATTTCACCTGAGCTCTGTATTCCTGCAAAACATTGAAGTTTAAAGGCATCTCCCCACCCTTTTGTGTTCTGGAAAACAGCTTACTGCAAAGAACCGCCCTTCTCCCGGTGAGTCACAGATGCCACTCTTATTTACTTATGACAAGGACAAACATAGACCCTCCACATTCTCATTCTTCGCCTCATAAATGATCATTGAACTGCTTGTCTCCGCTGATCACTTCGGAACAAAATGCTTCTTAACCAAACTTGGTTTAAGCTTTTCTTCTTCCTCCAGGCCCCTGATCTTTGGCCGGCTCTCAGCCTCAGCCAGCACACAAGTCCTCCTGAGGATAGGCTGGCCTCAGGGAAAAGTATTCTCTTATCTACTCCCATGCCACCCCTTTATCCGTTCCCCGCTCCTGGTCCTTTTTAGCTCTGTTTACTCCTCTCTGTAAAAGAAGCCCCCCTTCTGTCCAGCCCTTGAGACAATTGCAGATCTTATGGTCACAGCGTTCTGTCCATTACAATAAACTCCCTCCCCTGGTTGTAATAGTCCCTTTCCTCCCAGGCAATAATCCTTTCAAATAAAGTCTCCCTTTGCTAAGTCCGGGTCCATTTTTTATTTGACAGGTGTTTATTTTGGGGATGATAACAATGTTCTAAAATTGATTGTGGTTGCCAACTCTGTGAATGTACTAAAAACCATTGAATTGAACACACTTTAAAGAGGTGAATTGTGTATTACATAAATTATGTCTCAATAAAGCTGGGGTTTAAATTTTTTTTCAGTAGTTTTAAAAGCTGTTTTTTAAAAAAGGAAGAAAAAAAAGTTAGCAAATGGGACTAGAAATAAATAAAAATAATACAGCCTCCCAAAAGACCACAGAGGAGAATCTCAATGACAGCAGTGCTAAATCCTGCAGAGTTCAAATAAAATTAGAAAAGGAGAGATCATTGGTAGAATGTGGAGTCTATTCGTGACTTTTATTTTATTTTTTTAAAAATATATTTTATTAATTTTTTACAGAGAGGAGGAGAGAGGGATAGAAATTTAGAAACATTGATCAGCTGCCTCTTGCACACCCCCCACTGGGGATGTGCCCGCAACCAAGGTACATGCCCTTGACCAGAATCGAACCTGGGACCTTTCAGTCCGCAGGCCGATGCTCTATCCACTGAGCCAAACCAGTTTCAGCTATTCATGACTTTTAAATGCTCTTTTGGTAGAGAGAAAGCCAACTTTTTGGATAAACTGCTAAAGTTTAAGGACTGAATTGGGGGTAAAAGCTTGGTAGCCGCAGTTCTACAAAACAATCGAATCTGAACAGGAGAAAACAGATGGACCCCACCGTGAGGAGACAGGAAGGTAGAACCAATTAAGACTGCAGTTTTTGTTTGTTTCTGTTTTTTATTTGCAGGATAGGAGACCAGTGCATGTTGAAAGCAAAGGAGGAAGGGAGACTTTATGGCATTTTCATGAATATAGTTTCTTGATGTTTTCTGTGTGTTAGTCTGAATTTAACACTCTCACCCAAACTTGCTGTATGCTGTGAATGGTTTCTAGCATAAATTAGCACTTAGTAAGTTTTTTTTTTTAATTGTTTTCTGGTTCAGGAAACCAGAAAATGTTTGAAGGAGGAAGGAAGGGATTTTTGAGGAAAAGAAATATACAAACATTGTAGGCACTTTCCGTATTTGTCAGAGGGACAAGAATAGCGCCTGTAAGTCTGGGGAGGAACACCTGTGGCAACTGTGAGCCAGCTGCTGGGGACTGGTTTTCTGTGCAGGATGGTTCGTTTCTCTGATGTGAGGACACGTAATTCATCCCAAATGTTTTTTATTATTATTATTACTAGAGGCCCAGTGCATGATTGAATCATGCACGTGTAGGGTCCCCTACACGCTTTCGCTTTCGATCACGGGGGAGCTGGGTGCCTGTCCGCTGGTGCACCAGGCCTTTCAGAAGCCTCTGGCGCGTTGAAGTCTTCTGAAAGGCCTGGTGCCTGAGTGGACAGGCACCCAGCTCCCCCACTTTTGATGGTCCACGGTGGGACGTGAGCTCGCCGCCGCTGGCGACATCGGCCCAATCAGCCATCCCGGCCACCCCGAGTCCCGCCCCCCCCCGCGCCTCCTGACCAATCGCGGGCATAGCGAAGGTACGGTCAATTTGCATATTTGTCTATTATTAGGTAGGATTATTATTATTTTATTGTTTAAAGTATTGCATATGTCTCCGTTTTCCCTGATTGACACCCTCCCCCCCCGGCCACTCCCACCCCTGAGGACAAGCCCCCACTATTAATTTTTAAAAATATATATTTATTGATTTCAGAGAGGAACTGAGAGGGAGATATAAACATCAATGCTAAGAGTCATTGATCGGCTGTCTCCCGCATGCCCCCTACTGGGAACTGAGCCCGCAACCTAGGCATGTGCCCTGACCAGGAATTGAACCATGACCTTCTGGTTCCTAGGTTGACACTCAACCAATGAGCCACACCGGTCAGGCGCAAATATTTATTATTAACAAAACACACTGTCTCCCTAGAATCTCTCCCAGCATGGATCCAAAACGGATTGGAACATATTACACATGGCACCCCTCACACCTTGCTTAATCTTCCTAAATATAAACCAATAAGACTTATTAAGGTAGAACCACAGGAAGAGATGAGCAATGCCTGGCTACCCATCCCCTCAGCCCTGCACTTTTCACACCTCTTCCCTCTCTCCTCCTTTATACCTAGAGGCCCTCCCTCTGTGAACCCTTCCCACTCTTCCGGAAAGTGGCAACCTTCCCTGAGCTGCTGGAGAACCCTCCACTTTGTATCTGAAACTATGCATCTGCCTCTCCTGCTATGCCATGAATTCCTAATAGGAAGGACTGAGCTTTATTCCTCCTCCTTGAAGTTCCCAGCCCCATAGTTGGCTCAAGGTAAATAGTCACACTTTGTTGAACACGCGGGCGGGTGGAGGAATATGATAGAGTGCTATGAGATTCCAGCTGCTGACATGGCTGCATCCTGGTGTTCTTTTTCTGGGCCAAAGGGTTGTTTGTTTCCACCTCTTTATCCCTTTTACAGTCTCGGCCTCAGCCGCTGGAAGCACGCAATGGAACAGTGTGCCTTTCAGCACATAAGAGTGAGCAATGGAAAATGCAAAGCGTCAACCCTTAATGCAAGCAACGGCATGCTGAATGCAATTCCAAACGGAGGGAAACTGCTTATTTTCACTGAAATGAAGTCCTCTGGGAAGGATTGCTTCCCTCCAGTTCTGGGAGTCGGTGGTGATGAAGCTAGTTCATCAAGGCTTAGCAC
The DNA here is from genome assembly GCF_027574615.1 of Eptesicus fuscus. Classification (NCBI taxonomy): domain Eukaryota; kingdom Metazoa; phylum Chordata; class Mammalia; order Chiroptera; family Vespertilionidae; genus Eptesicus; species Eptesicus fuscus. Next base: position 35,903,202 of record NC_072492.1, on the reverse strand, counting down.
GCCCCCTGTTGGATTTAGCTGGCATTTAGTAAGAAGAGGACCGGAGAGAAACTTGTTGATACAGATCATTTCTTGGACATAGGTGTGTAGGGGTAGGGCCCTTTCTGCAAAATTCTGTTAACAAGGCATTAAATGAGTCATGTATTTACTAGACTATCCCTGGAACATAATTTGACTGATCTCAAATATGTCACTCCTTTTTGAAGAGTAGAAATATTTCCCTGATGGGAAAGTCAAAATGGCATGGACTTAATTCCTTTTAGCAAGCATGGAATCACAAAAATCAAGTCAACCACTAAAATCCCTCTTCAGATCCCCCAAAGTGAGGTTTAAATTGTAATCTCTAAATGTCCATTGATAGAGAACTTGTTGAATAAGTATAGTGCGTCCATACTTTGGAAAATAAGACAGTTCTACATATACTTATATGGAACAATCTCCAAGATATATTAGTGACTGAAAAAAAAGAAAAATGTTTAAAAAAAAGAAAAGAAAAATTCTGAGCAATATGTAAATTTGATCATATATGCAGAGACTTTCTATAGAAGATTCCACCAGAAAATAGTAACAATTGTCTCCTGGGAAAGAAATTAATTACTGAAGACAGTGATAGAAAGAAAACCTTTTCACTACATTTTTGGTCGTTACTCACAATTTGTATCTTGGGTGCCACCTATGGAAACAATCTAATCAATTTAAAAAAATGTAAGAACCTTATGAAGGTCCAGTAAAATCCTCTGTCGCCCTAACCGGTTTGGCTCAGTGGATAGAGCGTTGGCCTGCGGACTCAAGGGCCAGGTTCGGACTCAAGGGTCCCAGGTTCGATTCCGGTCAAGGGCATGTATCTTGGTTGCAGGCACATACCCAGTAGGGAGTGTGCAGGAGGCAGCTGATCGATATTTCTCTCTCATCGATGTTTCTAACTTTCTATCCCTCTCCCTCTCTGTAAAAAATCAATAAAATATATTTTAAAAAATTCTCTACTGTCACTCTTCTTTTTTCTAGAACTCTTATCAATCCTTGATGGAAGCAACTTAAACTGCCAAAATACATTTTCTTTTAAATTCTAAAATAAATGGGTAATCTTTCAGGTCTAATATATATGTACATATACATATGTATATATATATACACATATACATATGATTTGATATATTATGGATAATTTTGTATACCAGCTATGATTTTATATACCAGTTATAATTTTATATACCAGCTCATTCTACTTGGATCACAAACAAGAAAGCCATTTGTTTCTAAGAACACATCTACCGAAGTGTTAGGGGCAATATTCATCAGGACTATCCCAGACCATCCCAGACAGTGAGCTCTCCAGCTCCTTTCTGGGTCGGTGGGCTCTCCAACTGGGCTGATGGAGCCCTGGGTTTCCACCGAGCCGTGTTTCACTCTTCCTAACGATAATGCATGCCAGACTAGCATAGATCTTTTGCCAAAACCATCATCCATCCAGCTGGGGAAACCCAAGCTTGGTTTCCTAACTGGGGAAAAGGTTTGCAGCTTTTCTGGGGGAAAGAGGGCTGGTGCTGCTCCAGCGAACTCACAGCGCCCCCCCCCCCCCAGGGCTGTGCTAGAGAGCAAAATGGGGTGGCATGGGCAGCCGCTCTTCCCCTGGACTTCTGAGCCAAGGGTCCTCCTTGGTCCTGCTCCTCGGTACCCATTATGGTTGAAAATATGTCGGTAGTTACTCTTCAGGCCCACAGGCTCAAAACCAGCATATGCGGATGGCCACGTGTGCCCACCCTGTACTAATGAAAGGTACAGTGCTGAGGTACAAAGGGTGAGAGGAAACCGGGTTGGCTCAGTGGATAGAGCGTCGGCCTGTAGACTGAAGGGTCCCAGGTTCGATTCCAGTCAAGGGCATGTACCTTGGTTGCAGGCACATTCCCAGTGGGGAATGTGCAGGAGGCAGCTGATCGATGTTTCTCTCTCATCGATGTTTCTAGCTCTCTATCCCTCTCCCTTCCTCTCTTTAAAAATTCAATAAAATATATATTTAAAAACAAACAAACAAACAAACAAAAAAAAAGAGTGAGAGGAGGCCAGGGACCTGGTTAACCTGCAGGTAACCTCGGGCAGGTGACTTGCCTTTCCCAGGCCAACCTGTTCCTTCTGTCAGATGAGAAGGTGGGAACGGAAGATCTCCGACCGCTAAGCACTGGTGACTAGGATCTAGAAAGAAGGGGGCATTCCTAGGTCCTGCTCTGAGATTAGTGTCAGCTAGGTCTCTGGGGCAGGGATACACAACCGGGAAAGCTGATTTTTAGAGAAAGGTTAGCAGTGGGGAAAGGCTTTACTTTTTTACTTTATGGCCTGTTTTAATCCTGTTCTGTTAGGATAATCCTAAGAGGAACCTGGAGAAGCTTTGCAGCCCCCACCACCACCGCGACCCTAACTGAAGTTCTCTCTCCCGTCCTTTCCTAAACACCCGCTGGAGCTTTTAGAACAGCAGTCGGTGGCTTGAGGGGTGGGGCAGTTAGAGGCTTCTTCGCAGAGGTTGTGGGTAACTTTCCCTTTCAAAAACTGGGCACAGACCAGTTCAACGTTTCGCGTATAACTTCAGGGTCTCGCGTTCCACTGGACTTCCCGCTCTGGAACCTAAAAGGCTGAGGCGGGTGTGCAGGTGAGCGGAAAGAGAGGGCAAAGTAGAGCCACATTCTAGGACCTGTTCCCTCTCCAGCTAACATTCCTCCGCCCCAGGCCCGCTCCTACCGCCTCCGCGGCCAGCGGCCGCCCCAGTCTCCGCTCCAACTATTCCAACCATCCTGGGAAGGGTGGGGCACTCGGCTCCTGGGTCCCCCTTGGTTGCCCGTCCCCCCCGCCGCCCCTCTCAACCCCATCATCGGTTTTCCCTTCTGCCCCGGTCCCTCCTTTTCTGGGACGGGGCCAGCCAATGGGCGACGAGACTCCCGGGTTTGGCGTGGGAGCGGGGGAGCTCACAGATTCCCCCCGCCCCACAGTTCTGGCCACAGTCCCGGGGCGCACGGACGTGGCTAGAGTTTCCTCCGCTCTCCGATCGCTCTCGCTCTCCTCTCCCCCCTCCCGCTCTGCCTCCTCTCCCGGGTCTCCTGCTCCAGCTTCAGCTCCACCCGGCCGGCCCCGCACGGCTCCGGGTAAGCCATGGAGGACACCCAGCTCCATATCGTCGAACAGCCGCTGTCCGGGTACCCGGACGCCGAGGACCCGGCGTCCTCCCTCCTGCGGGCGCCGGCGGCGGCGGAGGAGCCGTCGGGGGCCGGCTCCGAGGAGCTGATCAAGTCGGACCAGGTGAACGGCGTGCTGGTACTGAGCCTCCTGGACAAAATCATCGGCGCCGTCGACCAGATCCAGCTGACCCAAGCCCAGCTGGAGGAGCGGCAGGCGGAGATGGAGGGCGCCGTGCAGAGCATCCAGGGCGAGCTGAGCAAGCTGGGCAAGGCGCACGCCACCACCAGCAACACCGTGAGCAAGTTGCTGGAGAAGGTGCGCAAGGTCAGCGTCAACGTGAAGACCGTGCGCGGCAGCCTGGAGCGCCAGGCCGGCCAGATCAAGAAGCTGGAGGTCAACGAGGCCGAGCTGCTGCGGCGCCGCAACTTTAAAGTTATGATCTACCAGGTGAGCTGCCGGGCGGCCTGCCCGCCCCTCCGTGCCCGGCCCGCAGCCTCAGGCCGGGGCTTGGGGTGGGGGACCTGCCCGCGGCGCAGCGCGGCTCTTCCCCGCGAGCCTGCCCTGGCCGGGGCGGGGGGGGGGGGGGGGACCTACCCTCCTGCGGGCGAGCGCAGCTGGGGTGGGTGGGTGGGGTGGGGTGAGCAGCGGATTCCTGGAGCACGCAGAGGGGCGCACTCTGTACCCCGCATCTCCTCACCAAGCCCTCTCCCCTCCCGTCCCAAACACACAGTGGAACCGAGTCAGGGGGCTGGCCTCGGGGACACGGCCCCGCGGCAGACAGCTCCGACGTGGGCTCCGTCAAAAGTCTTTCCACTCCGAGGAAGTTTGGGGGGACAGCCGTGGGTTCCTGGCGGCTTTGGGGACCCGCTGTAAACGGACACTGGCGGCGCGGCCCGAGTTTGGGGCCTCAGGCGCTGCCCGCCCGATATAGCGGGTGATTCAGGGCCCAGGCACGCACCGGCGGGGGCTGCGCCAGGCGAGGGCCGCCGCAGCCAGCACACCCCCGCGGACCCCGCACCCCCGCCCAGCCTTGGCTGCCTACCCTGTCCCCTCGGAGCGATCCGCCCCTGGCTTCCCTGCACCTCCAGGTCCCTGGGGACGCCCTAGCAGCGGCGCGCCCGCACCCTTGGCCCGAAGGAAGCAGGCAGGCTGGCGCGGGGGCGGGGGGTGAGGAGGGCAGGGGGGGGGCTGGCGGAGGGGAGTGGACAGCCCCCGCGGGTCCGGCGGTCTGGGCGCAGTGAATCACCGCGCATACCTGCGGGGGCGGCGGAGGAGCGGGCGCGCTGGCTGGAGGAGGCTGGCGCGCCCCAGGCTCCGCCCAGGCCGCCGGTGGCTTCCAGTGCACCTCTCCCCATTCCTCCGGTCAGGATGAAAATGTAGTTTTTGTATCTTAACCCCAAGTAAACCTGCCCCTTCCACTCCCCCTCCCTAATCCCATTAAGGTGGGCCTCCGCTGAGGGCTTGGTGATCTTTGCTTAGGGGGGGGGGGGGGGGGGGCGGTGGGAGAAATGTACCCAGCCTCACCTCCTCTCCGCTTCCAGCAGGCCTGGTCGATGTTCCTACCCCAGGGAGGTGAGATCATGGGGGGGAGGGGTGCGGGGGGGACGGTAATCCTATCAAAGGGAGTGGAAAGGAAAGGAAGGCTAGATTTCCCACACTCCCTAGGTGAGGAGACCCCCATCAGGGAGCTTTGATTTCTCTGATGATTCTGGGGCCCGGTCAAGCTGGCTTCTGAGTGACCATCTGGGATGCCACGAGGTCCTTGGGTTGGTCTCGCTAGAAGGAGCTAAGAAAGATGCAGATTGGGACAAGCAGTTTGGAGACACTGTTTGGAGCACCTGGGAGGTGGGTGAGCTGGCACTTATCTGAGGAGGGGGTGGTAGGACAGAGGCAGAAGTGGCACCCCTACCCCCCTGCCCAGGGATTCCTCCCCATAGGCACTTGACCTTTAAAAATCTTTGCTTCTCCCCAAACAGCACTATCTGGTAGAAAATGCTTGCTCAGAGTTGTTCCCACTTGATCTAACTGCTTGGAGGGAGCAGAATGGGTGTGTGTGTGTGTGTGTGTGTGTGTGTGATTTTTAAAGAGATCTACCTAGCACGGAGGGGCATCAAGGGAAGGAGAACAAGACAGGGGAGCCCGCCAGCTTTAGGTAGAGGTAGAGGGTTGCCATGGAGGGCTGAATAGGTGACCTTCTCACTTTAAATAGCCTGGGCTGTAGAACCTGGGGAAAGTCTTGGTTGGGATAAACCTTCCTCCGTTAAAGATGGAGATTCTGAGCGGATGGGTATGGAGGGAGAAAGACTTCCTTGCAGAGGCCAATAGCATCCCTCTGTTACCGCCTCTCAGCAGTTGGCAGGGATCTGTGGCTGTATATTGTGTGTCTCAGGGTGGCTTTGACTGCATCTGTACTAACCCAGGGCCAGCGGGGAACAGAGTTGAGGCAGAAGGAATAGCTCAAGCTGAGGACCCTAAGCCCCCTAAATGTCAGGGGAAATAACTAAGAACTAAAGTGGTCCCAACTCTGAGAGGAGCTCAGAGATAAGGAAAGCATTCCAGCAATAGGGTGGGGCTCAGGGAAGCAGAACTTCCCTGAGCTGTAGAGCAGATGTTCTAGGTGGGGGCGAGCGGGTGGGGTACTCCCATGCTGGAGGAAGGCAGAGGCTACTCCTCCCAGAGGTCTGCAGGCCTGGGAAGAGAATGAGGTAAAAATAGCTCTGCGCCTTGGCAGACCTAATAGGGAAGATTGGGGGCGGCAACGTTTATGGTAAAATCAGGCCGTTGGGGTAGGATGCTTGGTTTGGAGAAAGGCCTCCCAGGATCGTGTGAGTTCTCCAGCATGGGAACAGGAGGAGATTCAGTATTCCCCACTGCCGATGTAGGGAGGTGATGATATGGCAAGGGGGGCAGGGCGAGGGAAGCCTGAAAGGGTGGGAAGGTCCCAGCTATGGGATCAGGTCATCTGGCCTCTCACACTTCCTTCCTGGGGGATAAAGGAGGGAATCCCTTGCCTGGCCCCACCCCAGATTCAGGGAACTGTTAAGTTTGATGATGACATCACAGGTTAAGTTTGCATTTGTGTACACACACACACACACACACACAATTCAGCCCCTCTCTGGCATCCCCCTGTCTCCACTGAAACAAAAAGTGGCAGTTTGGCATCCCATCCTAGCTAGGCAACAGTTAGTGAATGAAAGAAGTGAATTCTACTAGTAGTTTGAGGTCAGTGGACTGAGAACTGCTGGGAGGATCAGGCAGATTGTGGGCACCATGCAAACAGGAGGAGCTGTGGACTTCACCCCAAATCCTAACCCAACCTGTAGCCTCTTCCTGGACCCAAGGCAAATCAAGGCTACTTTGTTCCAGAACCCCAAAACATTTTTAAAAATGTTTTTATTGATTTTAGAGAGAGAGGAAGGGAGAGGGAAAGAGAATTCGAAACATCGATGAGAGAGAAACATCAACATTGATTGGCTGCCTCCTGCATGCCCCCCCACCCCACCCCACCTGCTGGGGATTAAGCCTGCAACCCAGGCAAGTGCTCTGACCAGGAATCCAATTGGCGACCTCTTGGTGCCTGAGTCAATGCTCAACCACTGAGCCACATGGGCTGGGCCAGAACCCCAAAACTTCGTAAAAAATATTCCCAACTTGGGGTTCTGGTCCTTCTCAGCCTAGTGGCCATGGAGAAACTGCTTATCATACTTTTCCTCCAAAAAACCGAGTTTGGGTTGTTTTTCCTGGTCACTGGATCGAAAGCAGGGAGGGCACTTTTAGGGGTATTTCTAAGACTAAAGAAAATCATGCTCCTCGCTCTAATTTTTTTTTAAGTAAATAAAGTCTGACCATTGTAAAGGTCAGAGTCAAGAAGGGGAGGAGATGGCACAGGGTGGGCAACTGGGAGGGCAAGGAGAAGGATTATTGTCGTTAAGCAAGCAACCTCAGAGATGAGTGGTGGTTTGTTCTATTTTAAAAAATCATACCATAGTGAGTGTTTCATCATCTTGTCATGATAGATTTTTTTGAGCTGGAAGATGCTTCAGAGATAATCAACTGCAGTTTCTTCCTTTTGTAGCGGAGGAAGCTGAGGCCCAGAAAGGGGAAGTCACTTGCCTATTGTCGCTTGAGTGATTGGGGGGGTCAAAGCTGAAATCAGAACCCAGGTGTACCCCACCCCTTCTGCTACACTTTCTGCTCCCCACCTCCTCCTTTCATTCCTGGCCTCTGCAGCAGAAACCGGAGTGGAGGTTAGCCCTAACAGAGGGTTAGTTCTGGCTCCTTCATTCTCTGAGGGAGATAGCTTAACAGTCCCGGCCCTGGGGCGGCTTTGTGTGTTTGTGTGTGCAGTGGGGCTCACAGTGGCTAAGGTTGGTGGCCTTTAGCTGCTCAGCCTCACAGCGCTGAAGAAGAGGCAAGGTGTGATCACCTGGCCCAGTGATGGTGGGAGCGGCGAGGGGGAGGAGAGCAGGTGTAAGCACTGGAGCTCTCCGGCCAGTGTGGGTGTCTCCTGGCATGGCCTCTGCATCTGGCCCAAAGGGACCTCATTAGCCCCTGTCTCCTCAGTCTCCCTGCCACTCCAGCCTTCTCCCTGCACCCCACAGGGCACGTTGGCACCTGCTGCCTTGTGTTTTTGTGGCTTCAGGCTATCACTCAACACTGCTGGCACCGGAGACTGGGAGTGACCCCAACTGTCCCTTTCCCCCGGCTTCTGATTGTCCACAGCAAGAGTGGTGGCTCAGCCCCTCAGGAGGGAGAGTTGGGAGCTGCCGCTGGGTACCCCAGAATGTAGGCCCACCTGTCATAAAAACAGCTTGTTGTTTTTTAAAAAATATATATTTTATTGATTTTTTACAGAGAGGAAGGGAGAGGGAGAGAAACATCAATGAGAGAGAAACATCAATCAGCTGCCTCCTGCACACCCCCTACTGGGGATGTGCCCTTGACCGGAATCAAACCTGGGACCTTTGAGTCCAAAGGCCGACGCTCTATCCACTGAACTAAGCCGGTCCGAGCGTGCTTATTTTTTATCCTAATTTCTCTGTGCATCTTGGTAGCCCAAGCATGGGTGGTGGTTAGGGTGACAAGAGAGGCAGGAGGTAAGGACATGGCCAAAAGGAAATCGTCAGGATGTCCCTCTTCCATGCCTCTCCCTCTCCTTATCCGGGGCGGCACCGTGTGCCCGCCCTGCCCAGGGGAATAATGAGAACTGGGATCAGCAGCGTCTGGCTCTGAAGACAGTGAAGTTGTTCCCCTTCTCTTTTACTCATTGGAGCCTCCCCAGTTAGAATCCAACAACTGGCCTCTGAGAAAGCTCCCACTCCCAGCAGCCTCTTTCCCCCATCACTCCGACCTGGTAGGGACGGAAGGTAGGAGGCCAAGGACAGGGCTGGGGAAGATTCTAGAGGGAAGAAGGGAGGGGGTTCCGTTTGAATTGTGTTTATTAATTCATGGGTCTGGGTTTGTTCCACCCCTATCAGCCCCAGGGCCCTCTTGATGAAGCATTTAAAGTGTGGTTTCTTTCCATCCTAATACATTGTGTACTGCCTTCCCCACCCTACTCACCCTTCCCGACTCTGCATGCTCACCAAGGCCTTTCTCTCAACCCTATCCACACCCGTTCCAAACTCTGTTTAAACCCCTTTTCCTCATCTTAGCCCAAGAAGAAGCTGAATGCACCCTCTGACCTGGTCACACCCAAGATCGTGCCTTTTGACCTTCTGCCTGAGACTGAGCCCTTTGACCTGAAGCCTGATACAGTACCTGAGCTCCCACCCTTTGACCAGACGCCCAGGGCACTGCCCTATTACCCAGATCCTGAGCCTCTGCCCACCCCAAAGGAGCCGACAGCCGGTGGGGGTGCTTAGAGTGCCTGGGCCCCATGGGGCTGTGGGCATGGGGTGTCACTATAGGCCACCATCAGCTCACCGCTTAGCAGTGGTCAGTGCGGGATGGTCGGCCTCTTCCAAGCCGCTGCTCCGTGTTGGGTGGGTGATGGGTGTTATGAAACACTCTTGCATTAGGCAGAGTTCAGGCAAATGTGGTGTGTGCAATGGGGTGGGAGGTGAAGGGAAGGGGCCCTCCTCTACCTCTTGGTTTCTTTCTTAATAGTGACACTCCAAACACCATACTTGAGCTGCACGCAATGCTGCCCTGCATGAAATTGCATGAAAACGAGCCGTGGCTTCAGATTCTCCCTTCCCATACCCCTTCTGCCTCCTCCTCAGGGGCAGGCAGTTTGGCTCAAAGCCTCTTTAAAGAGAGCCCTCATGAGGCCCAGGCCTGGGGTCTGTTCTGTGCCTTCTCCACCCGCCCCCCTCCCCCAACCCCCATGTAGCTGGGGAAAACATTTACACTTATTTTTTCCAGTTAAAAAAAAAAAATGTTTTGCAAAGAGATCCCTTATGTTTGCCAGATCCTGCCTTGGGCGGGGCACTCAAAAAGCTGCCAACTCAGAGAGGCCAGAAGGGGGTACATTTTAACTGGCTCTGGCTTGGATCTTCTGGCCTCCCTATAGCACAGTGTTTCTCAACTTTTTTTCTTTTTCATAATCATCCCCCTGAGGAGTCCTTTTAGACACTTCCCCCCTAATTGTCCCCATCCCCCATGACATTTTAATCTTACAGTTATACTATATATCTGTTTATGTACTGGGACTCTTTGGAGCACCTCAAACAATTACAATATCTAAAATCTCCCCTCAATCGCCAAGAATCAATTTCCATCTTCTTGGGGACAATGTCACTCCTGTTGACAATATCTCACTGTAGCAGAAAAGAAGGACCCTCTGACTTTGGTTTCTCTCACTCCCTTGTCTTGGCAGTCTGAAGTAGAGTGCCTGAATGTTAAAGACACTCCCTTTCTTTCACCTCTCCCCCAGTCTGCACCTGCTTCTAACACCCTCTCTGAGCAGATGCTAGGCCTCCGAATTATCTTTCCAAAGTCTTCTCTGGCCATTTCCAGACAGTAGTTGGGGACAGAGCTGGTTCACTTTAAATCAAGAAAAGCTCTTATGATATTATCCCTTCTCCCGGACAAATGTGAAGTGCCTGGCCAAGGACCAGACACATATTAGGTGCTCAATTAAATGATAATATTTTCTCCCTAAGCCAGAGGATCTTAAGTTTATACAGCAGGGTTGGGGAGTGGTGTGGGAGGGGCTGGAAGCTTCTCTGGGGCTCCTCTAAATTCACCCTGGACTGGTGCCTTCCTGGGTTGGGGAGCTGTGTGTGCTTGGTGGGGGGGCAGAGGAAGCTGTGCATGCTTTTGTTCAGACCTGGTCATTAAAGGTAACTCTGGAAACCAAGCCTGTTGGGAGTGGTGGTTTTGTTTAATAAAAAAACGTGAAAACAGAACAAGTGGAGCCTTCCCTCCTTGCCACCCCCTGAGGCCCCTCCTTTAGTTCAGGAGCTGTGCCAGGGAAGTAGGGGTGGGACAAGGTTGCCTGGCCTGAGTCCCCAGGGTGGGGGGAGGGGCTTTTGGATTGTGTTTATGGTTGTTGTAGCAACAGGCAGATTGGGTGGGCCCAAGATAGCACTCCAAGGCTATGAGTCATAGAGGAAACCTGGCTTGGAAAGGGGAAGAAAAGAGAAAATCCATTAATGGAGGGGAAAAGCTAAAGTCATGGCGGTATACCCTCTCCAGAACCAACCGACTGGTTGTTCAGGAATTTGGGTCAAGTTGTTTCTTCCCCTATCTCCTGCCTTCTACCAAGAAGGGCAGCTCCTCTGGTGTAAGCCATCATTCTGGGGGAAACCTACAATGAATGCGCTTATATTCCCAGGTACCTATCTGGACTGGGAGAGATGCCCCCAAATCCAGAAATAAACCTCCCCTCCCTGGGATTGCTCCCTGATGTTGTATTTGAGCCCTTTCATCAGGTACTAGGAAGATGGGATTGGTGACAAGAAGTCTGCAACTCTCTTCCCCAGCCCTGTTCACTTCCAAGCTCAGTTGGCAAAGACCTTTATCTAGGAAGCCAGAGGCCAGGAAAACCAGCCAGCTCAGCCTTTAGGGGGTGGGGTGTGGCGGGGAGGGGGGGCTGGGATCAGGAATGCTGGGAGTGGGGCAGGGAGACAATGTGGATTTGTTTTCCAGCAGCTGGGACTGTTTCCTGACTATTCCCCGCCCATCACTCTTAATCCTTCTGAGCCCATCCACATTGTCTGAGCTCAGTGAAAGGAGGCCTTCTCCTCACACTTTGGTGTCAAGTATGTGGGTTTTTAGTCTGGGAGGCTGTAAAGGAGAGATCAGAACTGAAATTTTTTTTTGATACAGGACTGCAGGTAAATTCTGGGTGGAGATAGATGAAGAGGCAGTGGAGAGTTAGATCCTAGAAAGTCCTAAAATGGTGTGAAAGAGAGAAGACTCAGTAGTAGACAGAGAGAACTAATTGTAAAAGGAGACCCAAGGACTACAACTGGAACTAAGGGAATGCTGAGAGGTTGGGACCCTCCTACACTCAGAACATGGAAAACACTCCTTCAATGCCTCTGTAAGTGGGAAAAGGCAGAGGGATGAACAAAATGAAGTAGGATGCCCATAACAGTACTAGGCCAGCTATGGCAAGTAGAGACTACAAGTCCCAGCATTCCCGGTGCCCAGGTCATCTTGCCTGCTGGGAGGTGTAGTCAAGTAATGAGAGCTTGAGGTAGCTTGGTGCCCAGAAGAGCTGGTGCCCAGTTTGGGAGAAGAGGTGGAGCCAGCATTCCCTCTTTGTCCCTGCTAATGCTATTGACAGGGAGGGAAGGAAGTTGGGAGGGGCGTTCCTAGTTTTCAGTGTAAACCAGGAAGCGGGGGATGCAGATGAGAGAGAAAAGGAAAGAGGTTGAGAGCTGGGGAAGGAATTTCTGCAGCAGGTGGTGCAGAGATACCAAGTGGCCAATGTGTGTGTTTGTGTGTTTCTGAGAGGGCTCAGCTCATGTTGCCTCATTTTTCTCAGCTGGGATTTTCTTACAATTCTGGAAAATGATCTTCAGAAAACCCTTTAGAAAAACTGTCTGAAGTCTGAAGTCTTTTGTCTGAAGTCTCTAGAGAGTCTGCACCAAAGAGGAGACGCTGTTTATGTCCTGGGTTATGGCCCCTTTCCCTTTCTGTGCTCAGCCTCCCACACCTTCTGGTGTGATCCTGAGATTCTGAAACGTTGGCCCAGAGTCAGGATCTTGGAAAATCTTTCCAGAATCGAAGACTGTGCTGATGCTAGGTCCTCCGAGAGGAAAAGGGAATAACTGGTTCTGAACTTCAGGGTCTCAGGGAATGTGGGACCCCCATCCTACTTGAGCTCCAATCTTGGGGGGAAAGCAATAATGGAAAAGTAATCCCTCTCTTCCATTCCAAAGCAGGGAAGTCAGACCAGAAGAGATATCCGTGCTGGGGGAAATACATGCCCTTGGCTGCCAGCCAACTTTTTCCTCTTTCTTCCCTGAATTTCTACATGGGGGAAAAATGCACTGGTGGAGCCAAACAGTATGAGGAGGTCAAAGGGGTGGTGGTGGTGGCGGGGGGATGATTAGGACATGGGCCTTCTCCTCTAAGACTTGTTCTGAAATTATTTGAAATCTGGAAAACGCACTCCCTTTACCTTGCCTTCACGCTACTTTACTTGGGGGCCGCCTAATATTGGCTGTGTGTTCATCTCCCCTCCCTGAACCCTCAACCTGAAGAAACAGTTCTCAAACCCCTTTGCTTTTAGGCCTGGCTCGGGCAATGTGCGACTTAGTGCACCAGAGGGCGCTCTGCCCATTTCCAAAGTCCAGTTGTGCTCACAGGGCAAGAAGTGGTTTATGGCAAGAAGGGTGGACATAGGTACAAGGACAGAGTTCGAGGGCCGCAGAGATTTTTTAACCGAAAAGCAATTACACTACACGCCAATCTCGGGCCCGAAGCTCTTTTCCCTCCTGGCCCTATCATTCCTTCGACACATTTATGGGGTGCAAACAGCGCCAGGCTCTGGGGACACAACGCCAAACCAAACAAGTCCAGGTCGATTTCACGGGTCCCACACACTCTCCAGGGATCACCGCCACCCTGCCTCGGGTTCACCCAGCGTCCCTCCCTCCCCACGTCCCCGCGCAGCCCCACTCATCTCTCCCCCCCTCTGCTCTCCCTATAGGACGAAGTGAAGCTACCGGCCAAACTGAGCATCAGTAAGTCGCTGAAAGAGTCGGAGACAATGCCGGAGAAGGAGGGCGAGGAGCTGGGCGAGCAGCCCGAGGACGACGCGGCGATCGAGCTGTCCTCGGACGAGGCGGTGGAGGTGGAGGAGGTGATCGAGGAGTCGCGCGCCGAGCGCATCAAGCGCAGCGGCATGCGGCGCGTGGACGACTTCAAGAAGGCCTTCTCCAAGGAGAAGATGGAGAAGACCAAGGTGCGGACCCGGGAGAACCTGGAGAAGACCCGCATCAAGACCAAGGAGAACCTGGAGAAGACGCGGCACACGCTGGAGAAGCGCATGAATAAGCTGGGCACGCGCCTGGTCCCCACGGAGCGCCGCGAGAAGCTCAAGACCTCCCGCGACAAGCTGCGCAAGTCCTTCACCCCCGACCACGTGGTCTACGCGCGCTCCAAGACGGCCGTCTACAAGGTGCCGCCCTTCACCTTCCACGTCAAGAAGATCCGCGAGGGCGAGGTGGAGGTGCTGAAGGCCACCGAGATGGTGGAGGTGGGCAACGACGACGAGGAGGGCGGCGCGGAGCGGGGCGAGGCCCTCGACCTGCTGCGCGGGAGCAGCCCCGACGTGCACACGCTGCTGGAGATCACCGAGGAGTCCGACGCCGTGCTGGTGGACAAGAGCGACAGCGACTGAGGGGGACGCCTGGGGCTCCCGCCCGGAGGCCCTGCCGCCCCACCTCTTCCTGCCCCCGCCCTGATTTCTTCTCCTCTCGAACTTTCTCTTTCGCGTTCTTTCTCGGGCCCCAAGGGGGCTGACGTATTTCTAAAGTGAGAACACCTTCCCCTCCAGAAGCACCCCTCCAAGTCTTACCACTGTTCCTGAGATGGGAGCCCCAACTGGGGCATGGTCTGGGTGGAAATGGAGAGGGCCGTGATCCGCGTTCTGGAGGTGCAAGTTGGGGGTGCTACCGGGGGAAAAATGTTATCATTTGCAGAGTCGGCCCCCATGGGGGCAGGCTGCCTTCCCCCTACCGCCCCCTCACACATCCAGCTGCTGTCATTCCTGCTCACTGAGCTCTTCTTTCTGATCCTGATCCCTGGAGGCTTGGAAGCCAAAATTAGCGCAATAAACAAGAGTGAATCCTGAAGGAGGCCTTTGCCCACGTGGGGGGGCCCCCCACACTGGAAGGACTTGAAAGCAGCTTTTGGGAGAACGTGGGCTGGAGAGAGGGCCGAGTGAGCCATGAACCTGGATGAGGGTCTAGCACAGTCTGCAAAGGGTCCCAACAAGAAAGGCTGGAGCTGAGCAGAGCCCTGGGGAGCAGGGGTGGAAGAGGGCACTCGTACATGTTGATGCATCTGCACACAGGAACTCCTGGCTATGGCTTTGGGAAGGAGGATAGGAAATAGTCGACGGTGGAAATGGCTGAAGAGAGGAGCATTTGCCTCATTTGCAGCATGAGGAACACGGGACAAGAATCCCATCTTACTGGGGTTCTCAGAAGACTGCAGGACCATTTCAGGGGAAGGAGGGATGATTAGATAGCGATGTCCCAAATAGAAAAGAGAAGTAAGCCTCACCCCATTCCTCAATTGAGATCTGGGTGTTACCCCAGGAGCAGTCCATTTCTCAAAGCCCAGAAAATTAGGGTCCCAGAAGGGGACAGAATCAGGCTGTGGAGAGCTGGGGGTTATGGGGTGGGGAGTGGGGGGGAGAGGGCAGACTAGAAAGAGAGCAGAGTGCTAATGGCCAGGCCACCAAACTGAGAGCTGGAGGGGAAGTGAGGAGAGTATAATGACTGTGTATGGAGCAACCCAGCCTTGCCTGACTCCCGGCAGATTCTTCCCAAGATCCTTCCCTAGAACTAGTGTAAGAGCTGCAGGACTCGCCAAGACCTCCTTGCCCTTTGGGGTTCCTCTCCTGAATCTTTGTGGGGGGGGGGGGGGTGAGAGGGTGGTTGCTTCCAGGTTCTCAGGATACTCAAGTCCCAGTAAAGGGGGTTGTCAGAAGCAAGGACAACTTCCCTCCCCTGCAAGTCACTTGTGGCACGGCTCACAAGTTCCCTTAAGAAGAGGCTGAAAGCCCTGGCCGGTTTGGCTCAGCGTATAGAGCATTGGCCTGCGGACTGAAGGGTCCCGGGTTTGATTCTGGTCAAGGGCATGTACCTCGGTTGCAGGTTCCTCCCCAGCCGGGTCCCTGGTCGGGGCTTGTGCAGGAGGCAACAAATCAATGTGTTTCTCTCACATTGATGTTTCTCTCGGTCTTTCCCTCGCTCTTCCACTCTCTCTAAAAATCAGTGGAAAAATATCCTCAGGTGGGGATTAAAAAAGAAGAGGCTGAAGGATTTCTCCTCCTGGCCTTATCTTCCCTGCTCAGCTTTTTAGAATTGCAGCTAATTGCTTTAAGGGGTGGAGGGAGGGAGGGAGGGAGCCTGGGGATAAACCTTTTTTACAATACAAAGCTTTGCTTCCCCCTCCCCTTTTCTTGGATCCCTTCTCTTTTGGGAATGCTTGGAGCCAGGTCAGCTGAGGGAGGATGGGGATGGGGACAAGGCCCCTAGGTGCTGATGGGCTGAAGGGGCCTGAGTTGTGGGCAGACGCAGTTTCCTGCTGGCTCTGGGGAGTCTCTCATGTTGCTGTGTCCTGGTGAGCAGCCTGACCAATAAACCTGCTTTTCTAAAAGGATCTGTGTTGGACTGTATTCTCCAAAGGCAGTTATATAGAATGAGTTACCGAGGACAGGAGGGAACCATGAATGGAGTGATGGAGGGAGGGAGGGAAAAAGAGAGGACTGTTGGTTTAAACTTGCCTGACTTGCCTGAGGTGTGTGGGGGGGCATTATTATCACCCCCATTTTAGAGATGAAATAACAGAGTGACTTGTCTAAGGTCACATAGCTGGTAAGTGGTGGAGCTGGAATTCGAAGCCAGGCATCCTGGCTCCACAGTCTAACTGTTATAGTCTGTAACCCTTTGCAGTCTGGATCCGCTTTCCAGTTGTCCGGGCACTAGCCCTCCAGACATGCCCAGTTAGCCTGAGCTTCCCCCAAATACACACTTCAGAATCATAGGCCTAGAGGAGGCAGTTTCAGTGAGGGGAGAAATCAGAGGCCCTGACTCAGAGGGCTGAATGTCATAAAGAAAGGATTCCAGCTGGGCCGGTGTGGTTCAGTGGGTGAGCATCAACCCATGAACCAGGAGGTCATGATTTGATTCCTGGTCAGAGCATGCCTGGGTTGCAGGCTCCATCCCCAGTTGGGGGCGGGGGTGTGTGCAGGAGGCAGCTGATCAATGATTCTCTCTCATCATTGATGTTTCTATCTCTTGCCCTCTCCCTTCCTCTCTGAAATCAATAAAAATATATTAAATATATAAATATAAATATCAATAAATATATATATAAATGTCAATTTATATATATCAATAAAATATATTAAATATATATATAAATATAAATATATTAAATATATATAAATTAAATATATTATATAATTATTAACTATATATAAATTAAATATATAAATATAAATATAAATATATTAAAATATATATATTTAAGAAAGGATTCCAGTGCATGTTATTTGCCAGGTTATATGCCAGTCATAGCCACACAGCATAGTTAATTCTCCCCATGACCCTGGAATGAGCACCTATTTTGTTGTCTGTGCATCCTCTCTTCCCTGTGAGTAGCCTGCCCACCTTCCCACAGGTTATGGGTTCAAATCATCACGTGGGTTCTGCTGGCATTAGAATCACCTGGGAAGTAGTATCCCTAATAAATGTCGTTTCTGAAGTTCTATCTCAGCTTCCTGCCACCACTTCAAACAAGCTGAATCTTTCCTAATGAGACATTCTTTTTAAAGTATTACATATGTCTCCTTTTTCCCCCATTACCCCCTGCCACTCCCACCCCTAAGGGCAAGCCCCCACCCTCCCAGTGTCTGTACCCATTGGTTATGCTAATATGCATGCCTACAAGTTCTTTGGTTGATCTCTAACCTCCCCCCACCCCAGCCATTCTTTCTCTTTCAACTCCACAGCCCTCAACCCTTGAGTCCAGAGTTCTAATTCTCTCAGAAAGGTTGGTTTCCTACCAAGAGAAATAGAAACTGATACTGAAAAGTTGGATACTGTGGCCAGGAAACTTGCTTCTGATTATATTTGAACTAGAGGCCCGGTGCACAAAATTCGTGCACTCGAGGGGGGGGGTGTCCCTTCAACCCGGATTTCGAGAGGGCGCAGGCCAGGCCGAGAGACCCCACCGGTGCACAATCAGGGCCAGGGAGGGATGTGGGAGCTTGACCAGCCAGGGAGGGACCACAGAAGGGCTCCAGGGTGTGTCCAGCCCGTCTCACTCAGTCCTGATCTGCCGGACCCCAGCAGCAAGCTAACCTACCAGTTGGAGCGTCTGCCCCCAGTGGTCATTGTATGTCATAATGAGCGGTTGAGTGGCTTTAGCATATCATTAGCATATTACACTTTGATTGGTTGAATGGACAACCGGACACTTAGCATATTAGGCTTTTATTATATAGGATATTCCAGTATATAAAACATACTTTACAGTTTAAATGCCTTCCTTTGACCAAAGGGTTAACTCCTTGGCATGGCTCACAAGTTCCCTTAATAGTCTTGTCCCTGCTCCAGTTCTTACTGTTCCTAACATGCTCTTTAGGAGCCTGGTGGTCCAAAATGGGTCACAAACTTTAAGGCCTATGGGCCTTTGTTCAGGCTATTCGCTTTCTCTGGAATTGCCTCCCTCTTTCCACCTCCCCTCTTAAACCAACCTCTTCCCCACCTCCACTCCACTCATACTAATCACTTCCTTCTCAGGGCTCCCATAGAACTTTATGTCAATAAACATTTGTAAAAATAATGAATGAGTGAATTATAAGACTGTTTCCATTGCAAGTGTCTTAAACTCACCTCAAACTGGCTTCAGCAGAAACAAAACACACAAAAAACACACAACCAAAACTGAAAACAGACAGGGAATTAATATAAGTGAAAAAGTTCCCAGCCCAGCTGGTGTGGCTCAGCTGGTTGAGCATCGTCCCATGAACCAGGCGGTTGACAGTTTGATTCCCAATCAGGGCACATGCTCAGGTTGCAAGCTTGATCCCCAGTAGGGTGTGCAAGAGGCAGCCAGATGAGCCACTCTGGCCGGGTGCCAGTTGATGTTTCTTTCTCTCTCTCCCTCACCCATCCTCTCTCTGAAACCAATAAAAATACATGTTCCCAATAATAGGTCCAAGGGAGTCTGGATACAAGTTCTAATGTAAAATCATTAGAAATTTATCTCTCTTCCTATCTTCTCTTTTCCACTGTGTTTGTTTCATTAATAATTATACTTTTCTAAAAAAAAATAAAAAAATAATAATAATTATACTTTTCTTATGTGTTGGCAAAGATGACTATCAGTAGCTGCAGACTTATGGTTTAACAGTTGAACAAACCCAGTTAAGAGGGTTTCTCCCCAAATCTTTCCCGCCAGAATCTCAGATATGATGCCCATTGGCCCTGATAGGTCAAATATTCAAATCACCATGACTCTGACCAAACCTACGTCATGTACTACTTCTAGAACCCATCTGAAGTATGGGATTGAGCATGAAGAAAGGCTGATTTTCCAAAGGAACATGGGGTTGCTGTTATCAATAGAAAGGGGAGAGGATGATGGACAGACAAAACAACAGATGTTCTTTCCAAATGATCTGTTTGTGATACTGTGCTAGGAGCCAAGAGACTAAACAGTCAACAAATCTAGGTCTTGAATTTAATGGGTTTGCAATTAGTGGGATAGACAGATGTTCAAAATAGCTCAAACAGGTGACTGTGAGAGAGTTAAAGCAAAATGCAATGGTAATACACTGGAGAGGGATTAATTCTGCTTGGGGAATATGGGAAAACTTAATGGAGGAAGGGGGCTTTTAAGTTGTGATTCTAAATCTGGGTAGGATTTCAAATAGATTTCGCTGCAGGGCAGAGATAATATTTTACTTGATTTTTATGTCAGCAGAGCCTAACAGTATCTCAAATACTGGTTGTATTGACTAATGCCATTTGGATGAAAGTATAAGAAAAGGACATTGGCCAAAAGGGAAAAAAGGAACTTACATTGGAAGGCTGCCAAGATATCCTATGGACTCCAAGGAATTGCTGAGCAGCCAGGCTGGAAAGAGTAGGAATCAGGGGATCTCCAGGGACTTCTGAGAGGGAGTTGATGGATGGCCCTCTCTAAAATGCTGACATTAATGGAACCTGGGCTCTGTGTCTCTCAGTTTCAAATTCCAAGTTCCTGGCAGAGAGAATGTGAGTAAGCCGGTTAACATCAGTGTTCATCCTGGATTTAATAATCTATGGCCAAGAAGGCAGGATCATATCATACAGACATGGCTGGAGGACCCATTCCAGTTGGGGAGGGGAGTACTTGAAACAGGCCAGACCCAAGCGCTATATATTGAAACCGTGGATACTCAATACGTGTTAATTAAATGAAAGCAGTGATATAGGATAGGGAAGGTTCTTCAGGCAAAGAAAACAGTATGAAGAAAGGCGAAGAATTGGGAAAACTGGAGGCATGACTGAGGAATAGTTAATAGAATTATAGAATGCAAGAACTAAATTAAGGGGTCCTTTTTTTAAAATATGTTTTTATTGATTTCAGAGAGGAAGGGA
This sequence comes from Eptesicus fuscus, assembly GCF_027574615.1. Taxonomy (NCBI): domain Eukaryota; kingdom Metazoa; phylum Chordata; class Mammalia; order Chiroptera; family Vespertilionidae; genus Eptesicus; species Eptesicus fuscus. The sequence goes on along the minus strand of NC_072492.1, from coordinate 35,883,250 downwards.
GAGGGAGAGGGAGAGAGAAACATCAATGATGAGAGAGAATCACTGATCGGTTGCCTCCTGCACTCCCCCCACTGGGGATTGAGCCAGCCACCTGGGCATGTGCCCTTGACCGGAATCGAACCTGGGACCCTTCAGTCCACAGGCTGACGCTCCATCCACTGAGCCAAACTGGCTAGGGCAGGGCGGGGGGAGAGGGGATCCTTTTATTTATAGATAAGGAAACAGTCATTTTACAGAGGAAGATGCTGTGGACCCAGAAGAGAAAGTAATTTACTTATATCTAATAAGACTCAGCATAAAAGTTATCATAAGAAAGATGCTCCTTGCTCTGGCCAGTTTGCTCAGTGGTTAGAGTGTCGGATGGAGACCAAAAGGTCCCAGATTCAATTCCAGTCAAGGGCATGTACCTCGATTGCAGGCTCGATCCCCAGCCCCAGTTGGGGCATGTGCAGGAGGCAATTAGTCAATGTGTTTCTGATACATCGATGTTTCTCTCTTTCTCTCTCTGTCTCTCCCCTCCCTTTCACTCTCTTTAAAAAACAATGGAAAAGTATCCTTGGGTGAGGATTAAAAAATATATATAAAAATAGATGCTCCTGAAGTTCTAGGAATTCCAAGAGAGGGAGTTAGGCAGAGGAGAGGATGGAATTTAGAATTAACGGCCAGAGTGCCCACCGTTAGGGAATGATGGGAGTTGGAGGAGCAGCAAAGTAGACGGTGGGATGCTCAGGGAGGGGGCAGGGCACTTTCACAAAATGATCTTGGGTAATTCTGACCTGTGTTGGATGTTCCTCTGCTCACTAACGTCCCTGTCCCTTCCCTCCAGGGTGCTGTCTTTGTTAGGTGACGAAGATCCCCATCCTTGTCCATAGCTGCTTTGTCAAAGATGGATATCTGGTCCATGCCTGGGCCAGCAATTTAGAATTTTGGGCTGACAACCTTAGAGACTGACCACTGTTATTAGCAGCCTCAGGCCAAGTCATGACAAGGAAAGAACAGAGCTTCGGTGGGACAAACACTCCCTCTGGTGAGGTTGCTGGAGCTGTCCTTCCCTAGGCGGGGTTGTTGAACTCTTCTTTCAAATTTGGGAGAGATCTGTTTCCTTCCAATAACTCCCCCGCCCCACACACCTTGTTTTTCTGCATGAGTTAATAAAAGCTAACATATATTAAGGGATGCAGTATGTCAGATGCTACATTGACTGCTTTGCAGGTTATCTCATTTAATCTTTACAACGACCTTTGAGGTAGATTGTCTCATATTCTCTATTTCACAGAGAAGAAAACGGAAGCTTGGAGTGGTTAAGCAATTGGCCCAAGGTTATACTGCTGTGTGGGTGGCTGAGCGGTGGACCCTGCCAGGACCTGGTTCTTATCTGCCATGCTGCACAGTTAACTTGAAAGTATTTTTCAGCCCTAACCGGTTTGGCTCAGTGGATAGAGCGTCGGCCTGTGGACTGAAAGGTCCCAGGTTCGATTCCAGTCAAGGGCATGTACCTTGGTTGTGGGCACATCCCCAGTGGGGGGTGTGCAGGAGGCAGCTGATAGATGTTTCTCTCTCATCGATGTTTCTAACTATCTCTCTCCCTTCCTCTCTGTAAAAAAAATAAAATATATTTTTTTAAAAAAGAAAGTATTTTTCAATCAAAAACACTTAATGCAACCTCACCAAGGGAGAAATTAGAGTCTATTTGAAGATGAGGGTACCGAGGCTCAGAGAGGTTAAAGAACTTGTTCAGGGTTGCACAGCTTATTCTGTGTCAGAGCCTGGATTCCTTTCAGCTCCCATCAGCTTTCTAGTTAATGCAGTTCGCTTCCATTGACCGCTGTGGTGGTCAAGGGAGAAAAAGAGTGTCTAGGAGTGAGGATAATCAACAGTACCAGATTCTACAGCAAAATTAAGTAACATGACTTAGAAGAGGACATCAGGCCCTAACCGGTTTGGCTCAGTGGATAGAGCGTCGGCCTGCGGACTCAAGGGTCCCAGGTTCGATTCCGGTCAAGGGCATGTACCTTGCTTGCGGGCACATACCCAGTAGGGAGTGTGCAGGAGGCAGCTGACCGATGTTTCTCTCTCATCGATGTTTCTAACTCTCTATCCCTCTCCCTTCCTCTCTGTAAAAAAAAAAATAAAAAAAAAATATATATATATATATATATATATATATATATATTAAAAAAAAAAAAAAAAAAGAAGAAGAGGACATCAGCTTTGAGGAGTAGGAGTTCCCCAATAGCTTTCAAGAGCACTGTGCTTATGGAGAGGAGAGGGCAGAAGCCTCTTTGGTGGAGCAATTGTGGGTGAGGACATGGGGACTATGATAGGGAACAGGGTGGTGGTCGGGGGGTAACTTGAGGGTCAAGGTAGGAAAAAAAAGAATATCTTCAGAACCAGAAGGGAGGGAATAAGAGGAGAAGGTCAGGAGGGAGAGGAGAATTGAAAAAACTCAGAGAGGGGAGGGATGGAACCAAGAGCGCTTCCATTCATTCAGTAAGTATTCATGGAGCACCTGCTCCCCAGGCCCTGGGGAGACAAGGGAGAACCAAACAGGCAAGGTTAATCTTTTTGAAACCGATAGTTAGAATGAGGACGACAGATAAGAAACTGTAACAAGATAAATAAAATGAGAATCATACGAGTTCCAAAGAAACAGCATATGAAGATTAAGGGGCTGGGAGCATCTACAGGTGGGGGTAGTTAGACAAGGCCTCTCTGAGAAGATGAGACAAGAGGGTGAGAAGAAACTAACCATGCCAAAGCTGATGCAGGAAAAAGATTGGCATATGCAACTAAGGCCCTGAGTTGGGAAATGGATGGTTGGAATTTAGTGGGCAGGAGGGAAGTTGGTGGGATAAGAGGGCCTTAAAGGGGGTAAGAAAAAGGAGAACTCCCTTATCCTAAGCCTCATGAAAGCCTAGGAAGGAACAGAATGACATGAATGATATGGATGATGTTTTAAGCAGCACAGGAAAAGAGCTTAGTCTTGAAAACATTGAGAGGACTGTTCTTCAGACAAGAGGAAAAGGAGATGCTTGCATGATGATGCCTGGGAAGCATTTTTGCAGAAGGAAAGTAGAGGTTCAAAAAGTTTGTGTTGCAGAGATCTGCTCTTCTCTGTGACTGTAGTGAGAGGGGAGTTGGGCAGCCCTGTGTGAATGAATCTTTCTGTTGTTGAGCCAAATGGGGGTCCCATCACTCATACAAGTTGCCCCTTTTGGTCACTGCAGTGACTTGCTACCCATTTACCATCTCTAATGTTCTCAAATTTTCTCTTCCTTGCCACCATTCCTTCTTCTTCTTTTTTTTTAAAAATATATTTTATTGATTTTTTTAAAATATATATTTTATTGATTTTTTTACAGAGAGGAAGGGAGGATAGAGAGTTAGAAACATCGATGAGAGAGAAACATCGATCAGCTGCCTCCTGCACACCCCCTACTGGGGATGTGCCTGCAACCAAGGTACATGCCCTTGACCGGAATCGAACCTGGGACCCTTGAGTCCGCGTGCCGATGCTCTATCCACTGAGCCAAACCGGTTAGGGCCTTTCTTCTTGATTTCGAGTTTTACTACTAATTCCCCCAGGGAAGAAGAAGTAAATAAAACATTGCTAAAATTTTACAAAGTCTGATAAGTTTCAGTTCCTGATCTAGCTTATAGTTCCTCTGACTCTCGCTGAGGTGGTAAATGGAAACCTTTTCTGGTCACCTATTGTTGTGTAACAAACCACCCCAAATTTTAGTGGTTTAAAGCAATGACAACACTTATTTTGCTCATGAATTTATTTGTGATCTGGGTAAGGCTCAGCAAAAATAGCTCTTCTCTGCTCCACTTGGTCTCTATTGGTATGGCTTGAAAGCTGGGGGCTGGAAACTTCTGGAGACTGTCTCACTCATAATTGATGTTTGCTGTCAGTTGGGCCTTAGCTGGACTATTGCCAAAACATCTTCATGTGGCTCCTACATGTAGCTTGGGCTTCCTCACACCATGGTGGCTGAGTTCCAAGGGTGAATGTCCCAGGAGAAAGAGTCCGGTAGAAGCTGTATTGCCTTTTATGACCTAACTTCAGAAGTCATGCAGCATCATTTCCACTATATCCTATTTATTAGGAGTGAGTCACTAATTAGTGAGTTTTGGAATTAGACTTTACCTTTAGATGGGAGAAATGTCAAAGAATTTGCAGACATGTTTATATACCACCATAAACTCATTGGCCTTCTGCATTCTACCTTTATTCACTTGATGGATGGTGAGTGAGGGCCTCACCCTTTCCCCAGCTTTAGGATCCTCTTTGGGGATCTAAGAGGAAAGTTAGGCTTGGAGATATAGTCAAGGAAGAACAGTTATTCAGGCTCTTGAAGTAGACACACTTGGATTTGAATCTTGGCTGTGCCATTTACCAGCTCTGTGTTCTTGGAGAAGTCACTTAACATTGGATAAACCTCATTTTCTTCATCTGTATCCTTCTCATGGGGTTATTGTAAGGATTGAGTTGGTAGAGGGATATATAATACATACTTATAATACTGGCTAGTACACAGGAAACACTCCATAAGTGTTAGCTATCGCCGATATGATTATTCAACACATGTTTATTAATAGTTAATTAAATCAGGCTTAGGCAGTTTCTGAGCTAGATGCTAGATGCTTTCAACCATGTGGGCAGAGTCTAGGCTTTGCAGTCAGCTAGACCTGATTCTCATTCTGAATTTACCTGTAGTTCCTAGCTGTGGGACCTTAGATCAGTCTTTCACTTTCTCAGCTACAGTGTCTCAGTTGAAAATGAGAATTATAATAGTACCCTACCTCTCTGGGTTCTGGTGAGGGTCCACTGAGATAATCTATGTAAAAGCCTTAGCTCAGTTCCTGGAACATAGTAGTTACTTAATAGATGTTAATCATTATATTTATTTATCAGGAAGTTGGCTAGTAAAGGGATACATCATAGTCTGAGGTAGAGCATGCTATACCAGATGGGCAAACAACCTGCTAAGGGAGTCCAGCAGAAGAGATTAACTTTGCCAGGAAGAATCTCAGAAAGGCCAGAGGAAGTGATATGGGAATTGGACTTTGAGGAATGAGTAATGTTTTTCAGGTAGGAAATGAGGAAAGAGAAGGGATTCCAGATGGAGGAGAGATCTGCAATGGCATGAAGTCACGGAGGTGTGGACATGTTTGGAAGAAGGTGATCAACTCAGTGTGGAGCTTAAGGTGTGTGAGATGAAGGGGATGAGGCTGGAAGGCGTTGTTCAGGCCAAAGCATTGGCTCAAGTAGAAGAAACTGCCATCTTTAAGTCAAGGGGGACTGGCAGAATGTGGAGAAAGGCCAGTGGCTGGGCTGGAGAGAGGTTTTGTAGGCGGAACAGATAAGCTGAGGGGTAGATTTTCTATGTGAGTGCAGGAGAGGGCAGTGAGGGAATCAAAAGCCAGCTGCTAAGGAGTCAGGGGAGGAGGGCAGGGTTTGAGTGGATGGAACAAAGTTATGGGATGTGGAGTTCAAAAACCTGGCCCCTGCCCAGCTGATGTGGCTCAGTGGTTGAGCATCGACCTAGGAACCAGGAGGTCATGGTTTGACTCCCTGTCAGGCCACATGCCCAGGTTGCAGGCTAGATCCTTAGTGTGGAGCGTGCAGGAGGCAGCGGATCAATGATTCTCCCTAATCATTGATGTTTCTATCTCCCCCTCCCTCTCCCTCTCCCTTCCTCCCAGAAATCAATAAAAACAACAACAACAACTCCCCCCCCCCAAAAAAAAAAAACAAAAAAACACACAACAAAAAACAAAAAACACACAAACCTGGCTCTGAACCCAGCTGGTATACTTCTGAGTATCTCCATGATCTGAGATTATCATACTATATTGGCCTTAGTTTCCTAGCCATAAAAAAATATGATCTTTCCTATCTGCTACACATAATTGTGGTGAGAAAGAAAAGAGGTAATGCATGTGTAAGTGCTTTGTAAGCTTTAAATAACTAAACAAATATTAGACCCTATGTTATTAGGGAGGCAGTCAATTGCCTGGGCTAGCACAGCTAAAGCAGAGTTTTTGTGAGGTGGAAGGTAGGGAATATCTGTTCTGGGTGAAGATAAAGATAGACACAGCAATCAACACACACACACACACACACACACACACACACACACACACACTACAGATATATACAGCAATTTCCACACTGGGCTGGGTCTATAGGAGAGCAATGGGAAACTCTCAATTCCATCACCATTGAGCCTACCATTTGCGCTATCCTGTCTCACTTCTCACTTGGATATAAATAAGATGGTCCAATGGTTCATATCTGAAGTCTTCAGCTGAGCTTCAGGTATCTGGGGAACCATGACAATCCTATATAATAAAAGCCTAATATGCATAGCGACCAAACAGCAGAACGACAGGTCGCTATGATGTGCACTGACTACCAGAGGGCAGATGCTCAATGCAGGAGCTGCCCCCTGGTGGTCAGTGCACTCCCATAGGGGGAGCGCTGCTCAGCCAGTAGCTGGCCTCTCCTGCCTCTGCAGCAGTGGGCCTAAGCCGGCAGTTGGACATCCCCCAAGGGGTCCCAAACTGTGTTGCACAGGCCAGGCTGAGGGACACACACACCTCCCCCAGTGCACGAATCTCGTGCACCAGGCCTCTGGTTTATGAATAAAAGCTTGTGCTATGTTTTCTAGGGCTAGAATCCATAGTCTCCAGCAAAGTCCAGTAGGATCAGTGATCTCTCTCCCCCAAAGATTAAGAGTCATTGATTTCCTCACCAGAAATTAATAATAGCTATCCTTGTCCTGGTCGGTATGGCTCAGTGGATAGAGTGTAGGCCTGAGAACTGAAGGGTCTCCTGTTTGATTCCCTGTCAAGGGCAGTACCTGCATTGTAGGTTGGATCCCCTGCATGAGGAGGCAACCAATCGATGTGTCTCTCTTATATAGATGTTTCTCTGTTTCTCTCTCTCTCTCTCTCTTCCTCCCTCCCTCTAAAAAGCAGTGGAAAAAAATACCCTTGGTTGAGGATTAACAAAAAACTCCCACAAAAAACAAACACACAAGAATAGCTATCCTTGGGGAGAAGAACTGGTGGGTGAAGGGGGCAGATTTTCATGTTTAATTTTCAACTTTTCTGAACTGTTTGAATTTTCTAACCACAACATATATTAGTTTCATTAAAAAATGTCATCAGTAGTTATCTGGGTGGTTTAAGATTTCATATTTATACCCCTTTACTAAAACACAACAAACACAAACACTAATAGCTGTTATTAAAAAAACATAACCTGATAATATCAGCGCGGGCATACACTCACACATAAATCATTCCATTATGCAAATGACATCCTCCATTATGTAAGGTAAAAGTCTGCATTTCCTATGAACTACTGGCTTCATTCAATGCAATAAAACTTGCGATTTAAGTTAACCAGGAAAAAAAAAAAAAAGACAGGCGATTTCAAGTATTTCAACTCAGAAGCATAAAAATGTGTATGTGTCAGTCTTTATATATATACTACCTTCTGCATTCTCGTGAATTGGCCAATGTGCGAGCAGTTGACGTTTGATGCTTCAAGCGAGGAAACAGAGAACAGGGTTAAATCCACTCCTCTCTCCCCACGCACTCTAGTAATTACTCTATTTCCACGTCATATTTCCGGGTGTGTGTGTGTCTTATCTCACGCAGAAACTGGAGCTTAGAGCAGGCAAGAGTCACCCATGTTCTTTTTGCTGTCTCCAGAAACCCAATTGAGGTGTTGGGCCCCCTGGGGACCTGGTGATACTTGGGGACTAACTAGCTGACTCCCACGTGGTAAGTGGCTCCCACCCTTGCCGCCACGTGGTATTAAGAACCGGAAAAAGGGAGAGCAGGCAAAAGAGAGCCGCATCAGGGGCATTTAAAGTGTCTTGACGTCACACACTGCCAGGAACTCAGCTGAGTTTTTAGCAGGACATTCCAGCCACCTTCCCTCCCTCCCTCCGGACTTCTGGGCCCGAGACCTCGGCAATTCCCCTGCTATTGCGGAGGGAGGAGGACTGGGCCTTCGGAACAGCCAGCACGGGGCGTTCCCAGCCTTGTGTTGGCCCCGCCCTCTCTCCATAAGGCTCTTCTCATTGGCCCGTTGGTGTGCAGTTCACGCTCCAGTGGAGGAGAAAACTGGCCGTCTCATGAATTATGCAGGACGGCGTGCCTTGGTCAGGATGGGGCTGGGCGGGGATTGGCTGGAGGGGCTGTAATTCAGAGGTTTCCGGAGCTGCGGCGGCGGCGGCGGCGTAGACTGGGAGGGAGAGCCTGGGGTTCCGTCGTCGCAGCGGAGGGAGTGAGCCCGAACCGAATCCTTGACGGGTAACCCGGCTCGGCTCTCCCTCTCCGCGTCTGCTAGGAGAGACCCTGCGGCCCGAGGGAGCCCGCGGCCCGTACCCCGGCGCAAGCGCACCCCGGCCTGTCGGGCCTCAGCCCGAGAAACAGGTGAAGGGTGTGAAGGGTGGGGTCGCGCCCCCCGCGCGGCTCCGGGGCCTGAGGATCCGGGGTGGCGGGGGAGGAGGGGGCGCGCCGGAGGGGATGGAGACTTGTGGTTGGTTGGGGGGAAGTTGTGTAAGGAAACTTCAGAGGGGCGTGAGGATAGAGGAGATGTGGAGGGTCGCTCTGAAGGGACACCTCCGGGTTGACAGGAGCGGGCCTCTGAAGGGACCGAGGGCGCTGGAAGGAAGTTTCGTTCTTCGGAGGAAGGGAAGGCGGCGAGGAAGAGAGAGCGGGCTCGAGGGGGAGGACCGTGGGGCGAGAGCACTCGGGTGGGGGTGGCAGGAGTGAGGGACAGTCTCTCCCCCCCAACCCCCCCTCCCCACTTCCTGCTCCCTGGAACTCGGGGGACGTTCCGGGCGTAGGAGCGACTGTCAAGCCCGCGGAGATCACGGAGAGGTGGGGTGGTGGTGGAAAGAGCCCCCCTTCCTCGGCCTTGCCCTGCTTTCGATCCCTTAGGAGCCAGCTAAGCCCCTCTGGAGGTAGAAATAGGTGTCTTCCTCCTGCGGTCTCCTGGGCTCATTGGTTGTGGGTAGGATTATTGCATAAGAATCAAGTTTCCTGTAGGGAAATTGACAGCTCACATACTCTTTCTAAATTCCCTCCGGTCTTTTTTCTAGGTTAAGCCAGGTTTCTCTCCAAACCCCTTCAAAACAACAACCACCACAACAAAATAACCACTCTCCCTCTCCCCCCAGTCAAGCCAGCCCTAGAGAGAAATCAGCCTCTTTTCTCCGTGTCATTGTTCTTTTATAAACACCTGGTAAACTCGGCCAGAAGATAAATAATTGAGCCCCTACGTTTACTGGATTGTGGTGTTGCTTAACTGCATAGGGCAGAATGAACCAATCGAGAGGAGGAGTTTATTTTGTCTCGGAGCCAAGATCTTGGGTAAACGCAGAGGAGAGGGAAACAAAGACTGGCTGGCCTTGGGGAAGCCATGTGTGCAAACTTTACCTGTGTTTGGGTGGTGCGGCTGGGCTTCAGTTAGCAAAATCCAAACTGCCACCCAAGTTGCTTTTTCCATGTTTAGTAGACATCCCTCTGTTATATCAAGTGGTTGTATAGTGTTGACACCCTTTTTCTTATACAAAAATGTGTATAATGTGCATCTGCTGGTTTTATATTTATCCTGTGTATGGGTTGTAACTTTGGTTAGCGGTGCTGATAAAGCACTGGTTTGAATAAATCAGAATAGTAAATCATCTCAATCTCTTACATGTGGCTTCAGGCAGTTATAACCTGATTCAGCCAGTTTTCTATTTTATTATATGTTAAATATGTCTGTGTTCCTTGAGTCAACACATTTATTTCTTTATTACATGTGCCAGGCGGGAGTACTGGCAGAATTTATGCTCAGACATTTTTATAGTGGGATGGGGGAAGCCTTTATAGAAGGCTGCAATACAGAAAAAAACAAATTGTTGTAGATGTTGGAGGGTTGATCTTAGTCTCTATATTTGTTAGCACATCCATCACAAAAAAAACACACAACCACTAGCAAGTTTATGAATCTTTTATTTTTGTATGTAGTCCTGTTGGAAAGAATAACCATTTAGAAATATCCACAGTTCTGACTTGACCCAAAAGGGATAGATAGTTCATATCCTATTTTGTAGGCTGGGAGATTGAGGCCCAAGGAACAAGACACTTGCCTAAGGCAGCAGAGTGCCATAGTGGGTGGAACTCACACTCCTGGGTATTTTGTGTTCTTTCTACTACTTGTGCTTAAGTATTTGGTCTTTTAGAGCGAGTGTAAACCCTATTGGGGAAATTCTAACTTACACATGGATCGTGAAATACCACCCATAGGCTCTACGACTCCATGGGAGACAGGTAATAAACAGGAGAAAAAAGTGCAAGTGGGGTTTGCTTAGGTCATTTTTCTAACTGCTCTATCTAACTTGGGAAGTAACTGATTTGTTAGTTGGCATAATTTATCATCAGAATTTAGGTATTTCGCCGAAGCCGGTTTGGCTCAGTGGATAGAGCGTCGGCCTGCGGACTCAAGGGTCCCAGGTTCGATTCCGGTCAAGGGCATGTACCTTGGTTGCGGGCACATCCCCAGTGGGGGGTGTGCAGGAGGCAGCTGATCGATGTTTCTCTCTCATCGATGTTTCTAGCTCTCTATCCCTCTCTCTTCCTCTCTGTAAAAAATCAATAAAAAATATATTAAAAAAAAAGAATTTAGCTATTTCCTAATGGAAAGAGAGATTTATGTAGGCAAGCTTGTAGATGAAGGATAGTTGAGACCTAAATGTCACTTCAGCCTGTGGCTGGATCAGTGGTCATTTGTGTTTCCAGAAAGTTGCTTTCTCTTCCTTGGCTCTGCATGTTTTGACATTCAGATGTGAGATGGGGCAGAGATAGTGACCCTCATTTCAGACACAGAGTTCAGCACCTTTTTACCTTATGGTTTTCTCAGAGATGGTCTACAAATGAACAAATATTTACTTTCTGCAACTTAGTGAAAGCTAGATGACTTGTTTATAGAACTTGCATTTACTGAGGCAACTTGAAAAATGCTTTACCCATACAATGCAGCATGTCTTCAAAGAAATGGTGGAACATTGTCTGATATTCAATAAACTAGCTATTTTATATAACATACTAGAGGCCCGATGCACGAAAATTCGTGCAAGAGTAGGCTTTCCTTCTCCCCACTGCCGGCACTGGCTTCCCTCCGGCACCTGGGACCTGGGCTTTGCTCTGGCCCCGGCTTCATCCGGAAGGACGCCCAGAAGGATGTTTGGTCTAATTAGCATACTACCCTTTTATTATTATAGATAGCACAGATAAAGAACATTTCCATTATTGTGGAAAGTTCTACTGGACAGTGCTGTAGTAAGTACTACAGGTCTTTAGAGGAAGGAGAGGTTATGAGGCATGGAGTTGTGTAGGAATTCTTCTTGCCAAAGGAGAGATTTGACCTGGGTCCCAAATAATGGTTGGAATTTGATAGGTATAAAGAATTTCGGGTGAGGAGTTATGGTGATATAGCACAAAATCCTGGTAGATTAGGCAGGTAAGTAGGGGAGAAGAAGTGCCTACTTATATGATGTCTTGACTATAAGACCAAGGAATTTCAGTACAGTCCTTTTGTAGGGGAAGCTTTTAACGATGTGTGAGGCCAAGTACTGGTGTTTAATTATGGAGTGCCTACTATGTGTCAGCATGTGGCCGGTGTTGGTTAATTTGTACAAAGTATATCAGTACACATAGCCTCTGCCCTAGTGGAGTTGTCATTGAGGTTAACCTTATAAACTGGGCTAGCACCCAAAGAAAGGTGAACTGATTTATCGGATTTGTGTGGGTTAAGTGCAGATATGTTTTTTTAGGATTTGTAATTGGCTACAAATTGACTACTCACCTTTTATGTCTTCCATATTTTAAAAATTTTACTATAACTTTTGGGTCATTCATAAAAACCAGCCAAAGAACACTTGAAAGACATCCCCAAATCCTGACGAACCTCTGGTGTCCCGTAGCAGCCTTGGTGAGGTCCAACAGGATGGCATTGCTGGGCTGTTTCAGTCTTTGTTGGTTATGGTGAAAAAATTAATGTTGTGGTTACATATTTGCTGCTAGGAACCTTGGCTTACTAAGGTGCACTTTAATCAGGATGGCCAGATAGTACTTTGGTCATAAATTGTTTGGAATGTCTTCAGTTTTTAAAGGGAATAGCATATGGAAGAATGAATTTCTATTATGGTCAGTTTTCATTTACCATGTTAGGATTATCACAACTCTTAGTTCAGATAGGCAAACGTATTATACTAGAGGCCCAATGCACGAAATTCGTGCAAGGGGCTCGGCCCTCACAGCCCCAGCTGCCTCAGCCTTCGCAGCCCCAGGTTCGTCTGGAAGGTCGTCCTGACGGTCATTCTGCTGTTGGGTCTAATTAGCATATTAGCTCTTTATTATATAGGATTACATAGGATATTGAGAGCCAGTTATTGTACTAGGCAGGATCCAAAGATAATGAAACATGGTCCCTACTTTCATGGAACTGGGGGCATTATTGTGGGGACAGAGGGTGTGCTGTGTTAGTATGAACTTCAGGCAGAGTAGATGACAGAATAGTGGTTTAAGGTTCAAACTCTGGAGTCAAACAGATCCGGGATTGGATCCTGGATCTCTCACTTCCTATAGATTCAGTGAAATAAAACAGGTAAAATGTTTAGCATAGTGCCTGGTGCACAGTAAGAACTCCATAAATCTAAGTTCTTATTAAATGTCTACTTAAAGAGATTGATTATCTTCACAGGTGAGAAAAGACTTTGTCATACAGGGGCTTTATCAGGTGGGAACTCCTGAAGAGGGTTTTGTAGGATGAATAGGAATTTTCCTTCAGAGCTAAGTGGTAAGCAGTTGCATTCAAGGCCGAAGGAATAGGAGTAAGAGGCTTAAAACAGCATAGTGTATTCAGGGAGCTCAAAGTGGAAGTTCTTAATTTAGGAGAACTAAACGGAGGGTAAAGGAAGCTACAGAGCTACAGCTCTCATCCTTTCTTTTCTGTTAATAATTGGGTTCAAATGTCGTTAAAATAAGTTGTTTTTCCTGTTTACAGAAGTAATACATGCTTGGTAATTACCAGAGGAAAAGGGGGTTGGGGGCAGGTAGAAAAGGGTCAAGGCAGGTAAATGGTGACTGAAGGAGACTTGACTTTGGGTGGTGAACACAATAATATACAGATAATGTATTATAGAATTGTACACTTGAAACCTATATAATTTTATTAACCAATGTCACCCCAATAAATTCAATAAAAAAAGTAAAAAAAAAGAAGTAATACATGCTATTGTAAAACATTTAAATTTATAAAAATACATATTATATATTTTTATATATAATAGGTTAATAGTTTGGTGTATATTTCTCGAGACTTCTTGCAGCTTTTTCTACTTATCAGTTTATCTTGGACATATTTATTGCAAATTCCTTTTCACAGTCTAATAAAAGAATAATAAGGAAGGCAAATCTGCCCCACTCCAAGATAAAATAAGGTTTGGATGATCTGGTTTTCCTTTCTGCTACCTCCATCCATTAGAATAAATGACATTTCTAATCAGTGAACTTTTACCTGACCTTTGACTTTTTAACTACATTGGATGAGGAACTTATATTCCGAGCTTTCCTAACATAGCATTATTATAGTGCTGAAATGCTTGGGCGGTGTGTTTGAGGGTTTCATGGTCCACAGTTCTATAGGTAAAAGAATGGTCTGGATCCACCACCTCTTGGACCTTGGGGTCAGTTGTTTTAACTTCTCTGGGTTTCAGTTTATCCCAAATGGTCCAATTGGAGGGGAGTTGTGAAGATTAAGCAAGATACTGTATATGAACTACTTTGCTCAGCGCCTGGCAGATAGCTAACATTTGAGTGCTAATAATTAATATTATTAAAAACTGCAGATCTGGGGGGGGGATGGGAATGGGGGGATGAGGACAAATATGTGACACCTTAATCAATAAAGAAATTAAAAAAAAAAAAAAGAAAATGTTCTAAACTTTGTGTTAATGGTTGCACCGTTCTGTGAATATATTAAAACCATTGAATTGTATATTTCCAATGAGTGAATTCTATGGTATGTGAATTATAACTTAATAAAAATGTTTTTTTTCTCTAAAAAATAAAAATAAAAAATAAAAACTGCAGATCTATCTAACTAAAGTCAGGGAAGTTATGATTCATGGTAGCCATTAATGACCCAAAATAAAGGAAAGAAGGAGTAATTGGGAGATTCTAACCTAATAGGGAAAAATGAAATGAAGAGGGACTTGTGGTGGAGGAGATGGAGGCCATCACGTAAAAGAAATAGGCAAGGCAAAATGAAAATTCCTGTTTATACCAATGTCCCCATGAGAATCTGTCTCTTCCAAAACCTATGATTGAGGCTCATTTATTTTCAACAATATTCAATACATTTATTATCACTTTGAAATTTGAACAGTCCCCTGGAGTTCTTTTTTTTTTAAATATTTTTTTATTTATTATATGTGTACATATCTTACTGGAGTTCTTTATGACACAAAAAGTGCAGATAATATTGAAAGTTTGAGGGGTAGAGGAGTCAGGCAAGGACAGTGTTCAGTTTGGGAGTGAGGTGAAGTAAGAGGCCAGGAGGTGATTTGTTCCTTCTCATCTTTGTGTGTGTATGGGTACGAGTGTGTGTTTTCATTGGAGTAGAGCTGTTTGCCTGTCCTGTAACTTTTATTTGCAAATGAATTTGTATTTGAAATGGCCTTGCGGTGAAGAAGCAGCATTCAGTTTCCCTGCAAAACAGGTTCTCACACACCAGCTCTCCGGTTTTGGATCGGAGAAGACAAGAAGGAAAGGCCTTCCAGTTGTTTCCTGGCCGTGCTTGCGCAGGAGGAAGCCAGCAGAGCTTGAAAGAGAAAGTAAACCTTCTGGTAAATAAATGGCTTCCCCATTGTGGAGGAGGAGTACAAATTATTAGGGGGATGTTTGGGTAGTTTTTGTAGAAGCTATTTCTGAAAACTGATTTAGATTATCGAAGGCAAACCAAATTTAGGAAAACCCTACCTTGTCTGGTATTAACCACCTGTTTTCCCGCTCTGTTGATTGAATTTATTAGTTTGCGGTGTCCTGACCTATCATTTTTGTTATAAGAATTAGAGGATTTGAGTCTGAATTGGAGCACCTGCTTCGGTGAAAGCTTCCTAAAGTGCATGTTCTTCACATTTTTTTCTAATGTTCATTTTGTTTTGCTGTTTAGCAAGCACTTTTCCTGACAGAATCTGAAAGCATTAGACTTTTACTTTGTTCTTCCCTACTCTT
This sequence comes from Eptesicus fuscus, assembly GCF_027574615.1. Taxonomy (NCBI): domain Eukaryota; kingdom Metazoa; phylum Chordata; class Mammalia; order Chiroptera; family Vespertilionidae; genus Eptesicus; species Eptesicus fuscus. Next base: position 35,867,941 of record NC_072492.1, on the reverse strand, counting down.
CCACTTCAGTCCCCCCAAATGTAATCCTCAAAACCTCAAAACCCAGATGTTAGCTGTGTAATTACCTCTCCTAGAAACCCAAGTGCAATATTGCATTGAGTTAGCATTAAAATAGTCGGCCTTTGAAATTTTTTTCTACTTGTGGTTTAGACATAATAAATATTTAATCTCAGACTGACTGCCTGACAAATCCGTTTTGTGTTTGGGCCTTTTAAAAAAAATCAATATGTTTAGGGAAAGCAAATTTATTGAAACATTAACCAAACTAAAACATAATTAGGATGGTAACTGTCTAATTCATAGGGGCAGGTGGAATAATTGAAGCATTCTGAAGCTAAATGTCAATATTCTTTATTCCATGTGTTATTGTCTCTTTGCATTAGAGTGCATAAACAAGAGTGGGATGTAAGTGGGAGTAAGCATGTGGGACACTTTAGGGCCCTAATTACTATGTTGAAGAATCCTGGGGCCATCCAAGTTTCCTGTTTCTCCAAAGTACCACTGTAGTTCCATATGTCTGTTGTGGGGGAGGTTGTGCCTATTGAGGAACAGAGGGTTTATGGGAACTCTCTGTACTTTCCACTTAATTTTGCTTTGAACCTAAAACTGCTTTTAAAAATAAAGTTTATTCATTAAAAAAGAAAAAGTTCTGTTTCTGCAGAAATATCCGAGGTGTCCAGGGTCAGAAGTGCCTTGTAATGCAGCTATGTGATTCCATATACTTCTACCTCAGTTTACCCTAAGCTTTACAATGAGTACCATTCTTTTATACCCACTGAGAATATTTTCCAAATAATGGAGAACGAGACTGGAGGTGGGGGACAGAGAAGATCCCTACCACCTCTGGGTTAGTTTCCCCTTTTCCTAGAAGAGATGAATGTGAGTCTTAACCATAGACTTGCAGCAAGAATATATTAGTTTTGTTTTTTAGTTCCAGACTCCAGTTTTCTTTTCTTTTTTTAATATATTTTTTTATTTTTTACAGAGAGGAAGGGAGAAGGATAGAGAGTTAGAAACATCGATCAGCTGCCTCCTGCACACCCCCTCCTGGGGATGTGCCCGCAACCAAGGATGCCCTTGACCGGAATCGAACCTGGGACCTTTCAGTCCGCAGGCCGACGCTCTATCCACTGAGCCAAACCGGCTTTGGCTCCAGTTTTCTTTATTGTAAAAGTGATATTTTTGGAAAACATGTTTCAGTTAATCAGTACAAAAAGGCATGTAGTAAGTGGAAAGTGTCTCTTCCTCAGGGACTGTTAGTTATCTATTTCTCACTTACCTTTGCAGAATGATTTATGTGTACACATGCAAACATATTTCTACTTTTTTTCTTCCACCGGTAGGGGTGAATTATACACAATAACTCTTTATCTTGCTCTTGTCACTTTATTTTAGGAAACACTCAATGTGAATGTTTATATCTGCCTCATGTTTTTAAGGTCTGTGTAGTAGTATTTTAAGCTATGGATGCTATTATTCATTTAATTAATCTCCTGATGGTAGGCACAGATTGTTTGTAGAATCTAAAGACAGAAGTCAGTGTTGTAAATATCCTTATGTTTGTGTTCAGGTACATACAAATAAATCTATGCATATAGTATACTTTTAATGTTTTAATTATAATATGCATACTGTTTAGAAATTTAGCTTTTCAGTTAACAGAGTGCACATTTCCCCCCCTTAGTTTTGGGGAGAAGTCTAAACGATACCACTCCTAAAACACAGCAAACTGTTTCATTTAAGCCCCATTGCTCCTTTGGCAAGTGGGGCAGGGGTTGTTTTGGGTGTTTTGTATTGTTCCCATGGATGGGTTGCTCACTGATGCTTTTGTTTGAGTTGTCTATCGCACCAATTCTCAGAGTACTGTCCAGCAGACCCCTGGGGGTCCCTGAGATTCTTTAAGGGGGTTCTTTGATGTAAAAACTACTTTTATAATATTTTTTGTGTTTTTTACTTAGTGGCCTTTGCACTTATACTTGTAGTCATTGTAAAAAAACAACAACGGATTTCACATAATGTCCATGATGAAACAGTAAAAAATATTAATTTCATTATGCCTCATTTCTTGAGGATGAGTCCTTTGTTTTTTAATCCTCACTTGAGGATATGTTTATTGATTTGAGAGAGAGATATAAAGGGTGGGGGGAGGGAGGAGAGAGAGAGAGAGAGAGAGAGAGAGAGAGAAGAGAGAGAGAGAGAGGAGAAACATGGATGTGAGAGAGAACCATCGATTGGTTGCCTCCCGTATGTGCCCCGACCAGGGATTAAATCTTCAACCTAGGAATGTGCCCTGACCAGGAATCCAGCTTGCAGTCTTTTGGTGTATAGGATGATGCTCCAGCCAGTGAGCCACCCAGCCTGTTGTCTGTGTTTCTGATGGAATACCTATGAACTTGTTAAGACAGACGGTTTCTGACTGCTTGGATTACTTTATAAAGACAATTTAATAATTGTTTTTAAATTATACAAGTAGTGTTGTTCTATTTAGACATGTCTTTATAATGTTAGCTTTCATTTATTTTTTTAAAGTATATTTTTATTGATTTCAGAGAAGAAGGTAGAGGGAGAGAGATAGAAACATCAATGATGAGAATCATTGATTGGCTGCCTCCTGCACGCCCCACACTGCCAACCACTGATCTTTTTTACTATCTCTATAGTTTTATCTTTTCCAGAATATCATATAGTTGGAATTATATGGTATGCAGCCATTTCAGATTGCCTTCTTTCACTTAGCAACGTTCACTTAGATTCTTCCATGTCTTTTCTTGGCTTGATAGCTCATTTCTTCTTATTGCCTTATTAATATCCCATTGTCTATGTATACCACAATTTGTTTATATAGTCACCTATTGAAGGACATCCTTATTGCTTCCAAGTTTTTGCTTTTATAATTAAAGCTGCTATAAATACTCACGTGCAGGTTTTTGTGTAGACATAAGATTTCAACTCATTTGGGTAAATACCAAGGAGAATGATTGCCAGATCGTATGTTAAGAATTTGCTTAGTTTTGTAAGAAACTGCCAGACTCTTCCAAAGTGGCTGTACCATTTTGCATTCTCACCAGAAATGAATGGAATTTCTGTTGTTCCACATCCTCCCCAGCATTTGGTGTTGTCAGTATTTTGGATTTTGGACCTTCTAATTAATAGGTGTTTAGTGGTATCTCATTATTTAATTTGCAATTTCCTGGTGGCATATGATGTCAAGCATCTTTTCATATGCTTTTTTTTTTTTTTGCCATCTCTGTATCTTCTGTTCAGATTATTTTTTAAATTGGATTGTTTGTTTTCTTATTTTTGAGAGTTTTAAGGATTCTTTGTATATTTTAGATAAATTAAAATTTTTCTTCTTTAAAACTTTAAAAAACTGTCATAAAATGATGTTCTAGAATCCAAGCTCATGCAGAAACAAACTTTGGGATGCTTGTGGTTAGTATACTAGGGACAAGGAAATGAAGAACTTACCTTTTCTCCCCCTAAATTTAATCCTCAAACTCTCCTGGGGCTGGCCAGAGGGCTATAGTCCATAGTGTATAGACTTAGATACTGGTTTTTATATTTAATCTCTCTGCCCTTTCATATAATGTGTTGGATGGTATGTTGATTCCTCCTTAAGCCCTGAACATTGTTGAGCCTAGGTGGATTGGAAGAGTGGAGAAATACTGAACATTTTTAAATCTTTCTAGAGGTCATTCTTCTTGGGCCAGGAATCGAACCGTGACCTCCTGGTTCATAGGGCAACACTCAACCACTGAACCATCTCGGCCAGGCAAGACACTATTCTTTCAACTTCCGTGACTCCGGGTTTTTCTTCACTCTTATTGGTCTTTCTATGGGACCTTTCCTGGTTCATTCTCTACCTAAACACTAATGTTGAAGTGCCTTGGACCTCTGTCTGGGGCTCTTTTTTCTTCTCTTTTTCAATTGTTTTCCCTACATTTACTTGTTACTTGGGTTCTAACCGTCATCTGCATCCTGATGACTATCAAAGGTGTGCCTCCAGCTCAGGTGTCTCTAGGCTCCCAGTACCTGTATCCTGCTGCTTACTTGACATTTCCCCTTGGGCAGCCTGTAGTTGTCTCAGGTATCTTGTCCAAAACATAACCCTTAGACTTTCTCACCACAAGCTTGTGCCGTTCCCCCCAACTTTCCTCAGCTAAGCAAATTGCATCACTCCATTGTGCAAGTAAACAGTCTAGGAATATCCTTAATTTCCTTATTCTCTCATAACCTCTGCTTCTCTTCAAGTTATCAGCAAGTCCTGTTGGTTCTGCCTCTAAAGTTTTCTTAAATTCCTTTGTCACATCCTGATTTCTGTTCCCACTCTGTGGTAGACGAGATACTCTAAAAACCCTCCTGTACAAAACACCAAAAAATGTTGGATAAACCGAGTTCTTAAGAAAATTAGGGAACTCTTTAGAGGCAAAAATCAAATGAAACCTCACCAAAAAAGGGGAGAAGAAGCCAGCTTATAATGGGGGTGGAGGATGGGGGTGGAATGGGGGGGGGGGGGTTGCAGGTGACGGGGGTGGGGATGGGGGGAGGGAAGCACAGGATTTACCTAGCTCTATTACTAAGGATTTCTAGTTAGCCACTCAGGGAGGGTACATGGTCTTGGTCTTAGTAAGGAATTGGAACTGCTAAATTGAAATTCTAAGCTGAGATTTTAACATAAAAAGGTCTGTTTTCCAAGAACAAATAGTTACTTCCTCTTATATCCCTCACCTAATCATCTAAAGTATGTCAACCTGACTGACCTCTGTCACTCACTATCCTATCATCTTTACTGCTCTTATCACCAGTGTTAATTATCTTCCTTATTTACTTGTCTGTATTCCTTCCTCTCAAGGAGGGCAGAGACCTATCTGTTCTGTTCACCACTCTGTATACCCTGCCCTTGGTTCCAAATTGTTTTTGTTTCTTTTAAATAAATAAATGGCCAATGTCAAGTAAGCAGATTCCTTCTGAGAATATAACATGATGTTACCTATTTATTTTTTAATTTTGGTACTAAAAAAAAAAAGGCAACATCATGTTATATTTTCACTTTAAAATATAATTTTAATTTTTACCCAAGTAATGCATACAAATAATTTAGAATTTGAAGAATGCTAAAAGACATATTAATGTCTTTTGTGCTATTCCTCCTTACTTTTTACATATTACTTCCCAGAGACAGCCATTTTCAAAGCATTTAGCTTTTTCTTCTGGTATTTATGTCCATGCTTCTAAGTAATAAGCTTATACTACTATTCTTTTTTTTTCTTTATTGATTAAGGTATTACATATGTGTCCTTATTCCCCCATTGCCCTTCCTCCCCCTCACACACTCATGCCTTCACCCCCCCCCCCCCTGGTGTCTGTGTCCATTGGTTAGGCTTATATGTATGCTTACAAGTCCTTTGGTTGATCTCTTCCCCTTACCCCAGCCCTCCCCTACCTTCCCTCTGAGGTTTGACTGTCTGATCGATGCTTCTCTGTCTCTGGATCTGTTTTCGTTCATCTGTTTATGTTGTTCATTACTATTCTTGATATATCAAATTTTAGATACCTTTTAACTTCCTATCATCATTGGTGAAGATTTATTTTTTTTAAACACCACTATTCTTTCCCATATACCTCACAATATAATCATAATTTTTAAGCCACTTTTGTTAAACCACTAATCACACATTTTATTTCAACTAAATATTGTTCACTGATAAGCCATGTAGTGTACTCTGATTGTGTTTCCTTTCACATACAAATATTTGTTTTTTCCTGGCGTTAATATTTTTATTAAAAATGTTTTTTTCTTTATACCGATTGCTAACTTCCCAAAATTTCCAGCAGGTCTCTGAAATGCCTGGCAGTTTACTTCAAAAAAAACTTAAATACATTGACATTCTGTTCATTACTTTCTAGGCAACCCCCATTCCCCTTGCCCAGTCCTGCTGCAATATGAGTCTCCTTTTGCCACTGTCCTTTGTTGGAGTTCCCTTTTTGTGGATGCCATGTCTTCCTCTTTCTGGTAAAGGTGCATGGGAAGGACATTGTTTGAGATGGCATGTATCTGAAATATCTTTATTCTCTTTGAATGATCATTTGGGTGGGCATTAAATAATTCATCATTTTGAAGGCATTTTTGGCTCATTTGGCTTAGAATCCATTAGAGTATGATGCTGTTCTGGGACAAGGTTGCCGAGTGGTTAAGGCGATGGACTGCTAAAGTATGATGCTGTTCTGATTTCTGATCCTCTCCAAGAGACCTGGTTCTTTTCTCTGGAAGCTTGTATAACTTCTTTATTCCCACTCTTCTGAAATTTCATTGGATTGGCTACTAGATGGGTCCCTTTTAAGCTGGAAAGGGAAATTATTATTTCTTTGCTAATTCCCAGCTTACCATTTTCACCTTCTCTTTCTGTGAATTCTCTTGCTCAGATATTGGATCTTCTGCACAGACCATCTGAGTTTTATTTTTTGTTTTTGCTTCCCCTCCTCTTCTATTTCTCATCTGTTTTGTTGTTGCTGTGGATTACATTCTAGGAAGTTTCCTTGACTCTGTCTTTCAACCCATCTATCTAATTTTTAATCTGGCCATCATTTTCAACTTCAGAAGCTCTTTTTTTTTTTAGTTGCTATTTTCATTTTTATCCTATTCCTCTAAAGTGGGTATAATTTTTCTCCCCTAATAAAGAAGGATATTTATAATTTTGTGAAATTTTTGTCACCTCCTAATACTCTGAATCCTGGGTTCATTCCTTTTTTCTTATGTTCACCTCTATCTCATGTTGGAGGTTTTCTTCAAAAGCATAGCAGTTCGCCCTGGCCGGGTAGCTTGGTTGGTTGGTTGGAGCGTTGTCTGGTACACCAAAAGGTTGTGGGTTTGATTCCCGATTGGCACATACTTAGGTTGCTGGTTGGATCCCTGGTCAGGCTCATGGGAGGCAACAAATGGATGTTTCTCTTTCTTTCTAAAAAAAGGCAAGCATAGTTCTTAGTTCTTAAAGTTGAGTGGTCTTATGTGCTTGTTGCGTTTGCTATATGTTGGGCTTCTCTGTGGGTTTGGGAGGGGCCTGGCTGTCAGTGTCCTGGGAGCTTATGTATGTAGCTCTTTTGGCATCTTTTGTTCACTGTTGTCTCATTTTCCATTCTTTGTTCTTGTGGGTTTGTACCTTTTGCCTCTGCTTTACTATCACTTTAATACATGTTGGGTCATGTTTAACCAGCAGATCTATGTCATGTTCTCTTGAGCACTCTTATTTTTGCACACGCTGTTCCCTCTACTTGGCCTGGTTACCCTTTCCTCTCTTAGCATTACCATATCTCCTGTAGATTTATACATATATGAAATTATTAAGAGATTTGCTAATGACTTTAGATTGGGTCTTAGACCTTTCTCTTTGGGAATATCTCAAAATAAACGTACTCATCCAAGTGATTTTGTTTTATAAGATGCCTCATTTCAATGTTTACATGTCAATATTTAGTTATGGTATAACTTAATTCTCAAATAACTACCCAGAGGCACGTGTCGTGAAATGTCCTCTTTTAGATGATAGCAGGGTGCTAAAGTCTCATTATTGCAATTTAAGGAGAAACAACTATGTTATATAACAGTCTAGCTTTATGAGCAAAGCCATATATATTTTACGATATTTTTATTGGTTTCAGAGAGAAAGGAAGAGGGAGAGAGAAAAACATCAATGATGAGAGAGAATCATGCCGAAACCGGTTTGGCTCAGTGGATAGAGCGTCGGTCTGCGGACTGAAGGGTCCCGGGTTCGATTCCGGTCAAGGGCATGTACATTGGTTGCGGGCACATCCCCAGTGGGGGATGTGCAGGAGGCAGCTGGTCGATGTATCTCTCTCATCGATGTTTCTAACTCTCTATCCCTCTCCCTTTCTCTCTGTAAAAAATCAATAAAATATATTAAAAAAAAAAAAAAAAAAAAGAGAGAGAGAGAATCATTGATCGGCTGCCTTCTGCATGCGTCCTACTGGGGATCGAGCCTGCAACCTGGGCATGTGCCCTGATCAGGAATCGAACCTTGATCTGACTTATATTTTGAAAAGATTTGTAATGTGGAGAATAGACTGTAGAGCAAGCATGTCAAACTCAAAGGCTAACACCGGCCAAATAAATGAGACATGTGGCCCGCAGGCCACAAGTTTGACATGCTTGCTGCAGAGGGACAAGGGTAAGAGCATCAAAACCAGTTGGAAGTTGAAGGCAGTAATCTAAGGTAAGAGGTGATGGTGACTTGGACTAAGATTGTGTTAGTGGAGCCTTGGCCAATGTTGCTAAGTGGTTAGAGTGTTGGTGCGAGCACCAAAGGGTCTTGGGTTCCATTCCCAGTCAAGGGTATGTTCCTGGGTTGCACTTTTAATCCCCGGCCGGGGTAGGGGCACATTCAGGAGGCAACCAATTGATGTTTCCCTCTCTTTCTTTCTCTCTCTCCTTTCTCTCTCTCCCCCCCCCCGCCCCCTCCCCCATTCCAATCTCTCTAAAAAATGGAAAAAATATTCTCAGGCGAGGATTAACAACAACAAAAAGATTATAGCAGTAAAGTGGTGAGAAGTGCTCACATCTATAATAATAAAAGCATAATATGCTAATTAGACCGGACTTCCTTCCAACGAGAAGCCGGGGCTGCGAGGGAAGCCCGGGTCCCAGGTGCCAGAGGGAAGCTGGTGCTGGCAGCTGGGGTAAGGAAGGCCTACTCTTGCATGAATTTTGTGCATCGGGCCTCTAGTTCTAGTTATATTTTGAAGACAGAACCAACAGAATTTGTTAATGGATTGGCTGTTGTGGGGGGAGAAGGGGGAAGGGGCAAGAGGAGAATAGAGATTGGAGTCAAAGCTTATTTTCAAGGTTTTTAGCCTGAGCACATGTAAGAATGGAATTGCCATTTGCTAAAATGGGGAAGATTGGAGGGGAATTAGGCTGGGAGAAGTTTTTGATGAAGGGGATAGTTTGGGGTACATTAAATTTGAGATGATTGTTAGACATCCAAGTGGAGGTATTGAGTATGCAGTTAGATAGATATTAGACTCTGGAGTCCATGAGAAAGGACAGGGCATTTATAAAGTGAAAGCATAGAGGGAAACAGAACTTTACTATTAAAATACTTTTAACAGCAAAACCTTTTCCTTTGAAACTGCACATTCTTTTCTCATGAATATTGGAGTCTCTATAAAAGTGGTATTCTATGACTATGTTAGTAGAAATGTTGTCCTAGTCACCAAATGCAATAAGCCACCTCAAATTTAGGGCATAAAACAGCAACCATTTTATGATGCTCTCGGATTCTGGGGCTGGAATTTAGAGAGGCACAGCAGGGATGTCTTGTCTTTGCTCCACAAAGTCTGGGGCCTCAGCTGGGAAGACTTGGACATCTGGGGGCACTCAGTGCTGCTGCACTCACATATGGTGCCTGGGCCGGAATGAGTCAAAGGCTGATCGTAGCTGGGATGCAGACCAAGTGCCTCCATGTGGAAGAGCCTTTTGCCTTGGGCTTCTCACAAGATGTTGGCTGGGTTCTGGAGAATGAGCCTTTCAAGAGAATCAGGTGGAAGCGGCACAGCCTTGGAAGTTGCATGTGGATAGTTCCGCCATCCTCTGTTGCTTGGAGCAGTCATGGATTTAGCCAGGTTCAGGAGAAGAGGGCAAAGATCCTTTTTTCAATGGGACAGGAATCAACGAATTTGAGCCATGTTTTCTAACCACCACAAATGCTCTTTGAATTTGAGGTTCTGCCCCCAATGCATAGTTACTTTAAAGGAAGAAGTTCTAACACAGGATCTATGGGTATAGACTCTTAGCCCCAGTTATAAATTGCTTCATGCTAAGCAACCAGGACTACCTTAATATCTCTTATAGGGAAAGTGACCAGAATTAATTTGAGAAAAGAGTCTTCCTTCTCTTCAAAAAGTATTGATCTATATTGTTGGTTTGTGATGTTGAGATTCGGCAATTTGTTTCCTTTCTCTGCTTTATTTCATTTGCCTGTCTTAAAAGAATATTAATAACTTACATTGCAGTCTAGATCAGTGGATGCTTTTATGATTCTTATTTGGGCTTTGGCCAAAGATAACAGAACTCACAGGCTTTTCCAGCAACTTGCCCTTCTCCTCCCTTCAGTTGCCTTCAAGCTTGGAAATTATGACATGACGATTTGCTTGCCCAACCTACAGTTGTTTCTCAAAGGCTATACTCTTTCTCTGTTTTAAAAAGTTGGCAGCCTGCCTCTGATCCCTGTGAGAGTGAGTCCATCAGCATTCACAGCTCATTGGAAGGGTGCTTTGCTTCTCTCTGGAAAAACTTCCAAATTCTAGGTAGCCAGTCATACAGGGTAGAGTTTATCTTGTTTTCCCAGATGCAGAAGTCTTATGGGTACCATACTTTCCAGTATTGTGGCCATCGTGACTGTTCAGCAGAAACTTTTGCAGTGGAGGTGGTATTTATGTGTGTGTGCAAATGTGAGTAAAGGAAACTCTAAAGGAAATTTTTTTGGTGTCTTAAATCTAATATCCCATTGGAAGCTCTGAATAGGAATGATACATGAGGGTTGCCAGCAGAGAGCTTCTCAAATGGAGGAAATGGAATTAAAACAAGAAAAAGCCTCAGCTGCATACATCATATTACGACAGTATTAGTAAGTACTTCAGGCATTCAGAGTTAAAGCAGTGATTGGGCCAGAAGTGAGTTAGGGAAAGCCTCTAACACTGGCTGGAAAGGGACATATAATGCCACCAAGGAGAAAAACAGTTTAGGTGAGACTATCTGTGAGAATGGACCAAAGTCTGTAGGGGTGGGGGTGGAGAAGGAGATAAGTTGACTTGATGGAAGACAGGACATTTTGAAGTCATCTTGAGGCTGGAGAAGAGCTGGAGGTGGCCTAAGTTGGCTGAGGAGTTGGAGAGCCTTAGACAGGGATAAAGATTTTGTAATGGACAATGAGAAGTTAGTTATATTTTTGAGCTGGGGGATGTGCTGTGATTTTACTCTTAAGGATACTGCCGGGTAATTTTTTAATTTTTCAAAAAGCAAAATTGAAAGAGTTGGTCTGCTTCTCAGAATACTTTTTAGTGGATGCAGTGTTCTCGCCTGGGAGAATCTGGCTTATCAATGTAGTTGTAATTCATACCAGCGGTTTATTCATTCTGCCGGATATTGGGGTCAGTCCAGTATAGCGGTTACAAGTGCAAGTTATGGAGTCATAGTGCTTGGGTCTAAGTAGTGGTGATGGTGATGGAAGGAAGGCCTGTGGAGGGAGGCCTTGGTATTTTTGAGTAGCTGAGAGAAGAGCAGAGGCAATGCCAGGAGTTTGGCCAGTAGGCTGGTGCCAGCTGACACAAGAAAGGCAGGGCTAGCCAGGCCATCAGCACTTACCAACACTTATATACTGTGTGCCAGCTGTGTCCTAAGCGCTTTGTGTACATTAATCTTTAGTTCTAACAATGACCCTGTGAGGCAAGTCCTGTTTTCTCTCCCTTTTTACAGATGAGGAGACGGAGGCACAAAGAGGCAAAATAACTGGCACTCTCTCACATACATTTAAGTGGTGGAGACAGGATTCAGGTCTGGGCACTGTAGCTCCAGGATCCATGCTCTAAGCACAACATTTTTCTGACATAATATTATATATTTTGTTTCTCAACCTCAGAACAATGCAAGGTCATCAATGGGGTTTTAAGTAGGGGAGTAGCAAGATCAAGTCTATGTCTTGAAAATGTCTCTCTACAATGTGGAAAATGGACTGGAAGGAGGCAAGCATATGTGGGGAGACAGTTCAAAGCTCTTGTGGCCCAGCTGCATTGTGGCTCCGAGATTTCTGTCTGATTTTCTTTGTTGCCTTTTCTTGGGGGAAGGGTGTGTGTGCTGGGTTCTGATATTTTTGGTTAAATATCAATTTACTACTTATACTGCAGCATTTATTCTTGGATTGCAGTAACCTTATGTCTTGAGGGGATGGAACCTGATCATAATTTATAGACTGAAGAGTCTTTAGAGGCCATCCAGCTCAGTTGCTCTTCCAGTATCAGAATTACTGCTGTGACATTTCTCAGGGTGAGCATTTAACCTCCATTTGAACACCAAACGCAACAGGAACGTGGGAGTCTGCCCCTCACTCCTTTCTCTGGTCACCTTTGCCCTTCAAACAGTCACCAAGTCCCATGCTGTCTTCCTCATTAATGTCTCTGGAAGATGTCTGTGTGAAAGCATTTCTGAGGCTGCTACCCAAATTTGGGCTGCCACTACCTCTTACCTTGATCCTTTCATCTTAAGGGATCTTTCTGAAATGTAAAGCAAATGATCATTTGTCTGCTTCAAGCTTTGCAGACCTCACCATTGCCCTATTTCTTCATGTGGCTTACATGAGAGTCTTCTCCAACCTCATCTCACGTCAGAGTCCCCTTATGTAGTTTCTGCAATGTTCTGCTTCATGACAGCTGCCTGGACCCCATCCTGAAGATTATTATTGAGTCCAGCTAGTGTAAAGACCAACGTCTGGCTTCTCACAGTTCCTTAGGTGATTCTAATGTGCATCCAGAGTTGAGCTCTGACCTCTGCTCTGTATTCCCAGGTTCTCAGTCTGGCCACACATTAACATCATCTGATGAGCTTTTAAATGTCGAAACCTGGTTCCTACCCTCAGCAATTCTGATTTCACATCTGGTTTGGTTGCCACGAATCTCTGTATTTATTTATTTTAAAAAGTATCTGCCCTTATAATTCTAATCTGCAGCCAGGGGTTGGAACCTCTGCATACAGAGGAAATCACTCTGAGGACAGAATTTGGAGTAGATGTTATGGGGAAACAGATTCCAGTTTTGGAGTGATTTACATATATATATATATATATATATATATATATATACATACATACATACACACACACACATACATACATACATATAATTGATTTTTACAGAGAGGAAGGGAGAGGGATAGAGAGTTAGAAACATCAATGAGAGAGAAACATCAATCAGCTGCCTCCTGCACACCCTCTACTGGGGATGTGCCCGCAACCAAGGTACATGTCCTTGACTGGAATCGAACCCGGGACCCTTGAGTCCGCAGGCTGACGCTCTATCTACTGAGCCAAACCGGCTAGGGCTGATTTATGCTTTTCATGTGGAGATCTCCAAGTATTTGAAGAGCCACTCTTCCATAATTTAGTTTTTTCTCTGCTCACCCCTCTTCCTGTTCCTCAAGCTTTTTTACTGGGCAAAACATTCAAGTTTTTGGACTCCTTACACCCTAGGAGTATGTATTTGTTTTTCAGTGTGCCATTTAAAAATGTGATACAATTAGAATATCATTCTAGATATGGGTCAGTTTCAGCAGGACTAATAGATCCTTTAGTTGTAACACTATATATGTCTGTTAACATACTATAAAGTTACATTGACTTGGTATCATGGTTGACTCATGAGTTACTTAAAGATCAATTAAAACTCCCACTGTAGCATAATGGCTAAGAGCAGGAACTTTGAAAACAGACTACTGTATTTGGGTTAGGATTCCAACTCCATGCCTACTACCGGTACGACCTTGGGTGACTCACTTAAAATCCTGTGCCTCAGTTTCCTCCTCTGTAAAATGGGGATAAAAATAGCATCTATCTCATAGAATTGTGTGAGAATGAAATAAATAAATAAATAAATAAATAAATAAATAAATGTCAAGTGCTTAAAACAGTGGCTGACACATAGTAAGTACTATATAAATATTAGCCATAATTATTAGTTATTTGGATTGCTCTTAAACCAAGGTGATTTAAAATATATATATATTTATTGATTGATTGATTTCAGAGAGAAAGGGAGAGGGAGAGATAGAAGAAACATTAATGATGAGAATCATTGATCGGCTGCTTCCTGCACGCCCCCTATTGAGAATTGAACCCGCCACCTTTTCTGTGTACCATGGAACGATACTCCAACCAATTGAGCCACTCTCTTTGCTGGAGCACTTAATGTATTTCCCTTAGTCTTTTTAGGACCTGGAGCTATCCTCCGGTGAACCAGGTGGAGATATTGGATAAGGGCACCAGTTAACCCTCCAGTCCTCCCCTTGTCTCCTTACATACACCAAATCACAGCATTACTAAATTCCTCCCTTAGGATTTGGTACAAAGGCCCATTAAAATGCATGTGTTTTACATAGCAGGGAAAGCTGACTTTATCATTTAACTTGGCAAATCTGAGGAATTAATCTGTGTCCCAGGGCATTGAGGAAATTCATTTAGCATAAGATATGTTGATGAAAGGGATGCCATGGGGGTGGGGGGTGGGGAGGAACTATACAGCAGTAAGGTACACCCAGTCTCTTACTATATAGGAGGGATGCTGTACATTCATTATGTTGTGTGTGGTTTTGTTTTGTTTTTTAAACTTACAACAATCCTTTAAAGAGGGGTACTTCTCCATTTTACTGAAGAAGAAGCCTGTTCAGTAATCAAGTAATGTTTTCCAAACAAATAGCTGATAAATGGCAGTCAGGGTTTGCACCCCGTCCCAGCCAGTATAAAGTCTCATTTCCTTGGCCTCATACCCACTGCTTTGGAGCAGTGTATCTGGGTGGAGGAGTGGAAGTGTCACAAAGTGGGGAGACTGTGTGACACACAAATTCTGTCTGTTTTGTGGTTTTCATATAGAGTCAGACCAGTTTTCAGGCAGCTTTAACCATAAACTGTGCACTTAGTAACTGATGAAGCATGTCCGTATTACTTTCAATTTGGAGAGATTTATGTTTGTTACGTTCTTGCTCCTTTAATCTGAAGTATTTGTGATAAAATAAAGTACCTATCCCAAATGAAGTATGGAAAATATGTCAGTTTGTTTCTTTAAATTTCTTACCATTATTAGCTTAGAAATAATAAGAGGTCTTGGTAATTCATAGTTCTCAGAATCTTTTTCCCAAAGACAGCTGAGTATGCACTAGATTTGGGGTAATTCTTTTGGTTTTGTTTTTAAAACCCTGGCTGTCCTTCAAGGATTAGAGCACTAGGTTTCCTTTCCTTTTGCTGTTCAAATTCCTGGTAGTCTCTGCCTCTTAAAGTTAACTGTAAATCTGATAATTTTTATCCTCTCTGTTTCTGGATATACACTAGATAACTATGCAAAGGTAGTGCTAGTGATCAGATTTGGAATGGAGAAAATAATGTGCTTGGCACAAGAGGCTTTAACTCTTCCTAGAAGAATTAAAGTGAGGTAAGAAGGATGAGGGAAATAGACTTTTTTGGGGTTAGAGTGCTCTAGAGTGTCATGAAAACTGTCCTTTTCCTTATTTCTCCAAGCTCTACTCCCCAGGAATTTAGTACTTCTTTCATATATTCAATTTTGCCACATTAGTGGGGAACTCTAATTCAATTTTTCTTATATCTCAATGTCCATTTTTGCAAGGAAGAGTTGGTTTCTGACTTTAAAACAAATCCTATTATTTGTAATTGAGTGTTACAATAAGTATAGTTCAGATTGGGCACTCAAGTGCTAACATTTTGTCTTTCTGGGAAATCAAAATTAGATTTAGATATAGACTTATTATAAAGGCAAACATCTAGTCTTTAAACCTTATAAAGGTGCTATTAGGATTTGTAAGCAATGAAATTATATGTTTATTATACATGGATACTTACTTTGAATTATCTATTTTTTAAATTTGAAATTTCAAAGTCTTACCATCTAAGGTAATTATGAATGGTTAAGTTAACAATGATTAAATAGCTAAAGCTTTAATATTTAAATGTGGACTCCTATCATTCATTACACCTTTCATCCTACAGTGAAAGTTTCATAAAGATTGAGTGTCTTTGTCTAGCATTAATTGCCTTTTACTTTTTCTCCTCTTCTTTTAAAAAAACTTTCATTGATTGGTTTGAGAGAGAAAAACATTGATTTGTTGTTTTACTTGTTTATGCATTCATTGGATGATTCTTGTATGTGTCCTGACTGGGGATCCAACTTGCAACCTTGGTGTATCGGGATGATGCTGTAACCAACTGAACTACTCGGCCAGGGCTAAAAAATATATATATATATTTTAAAATATATATATTTCTATTGATTTCAGAGAGGAAGAGAGAGATAGAAACATCAATGATGACAGAGAATCATTGATCAGCTGCCTCCTGCATGTCCCTTCTTGGGATCGAGCAAGCCCCACAACCCGGGCATGTGCCCTGACTGGGAATCAAACTGTGACCTCCTGGTTTATAGGTTGATGCTCAACCACTGAGCCACACTGGCTGGGCTAAAAATATATTCTCAAAAGGACTGGTTTTTCTAGAAATTAATGCAAGTGTATTTCTTTATACTTTGATTGCCTTAGCCACTGAGCCTTTCCTGACAGCAAAGAGGAGCTTAGTGTACGCAACAGATAAAATACAAGTATGCGCTATTTAAGATCTAGGCATTTCTAATATAGACTACAGCCAACACCCAAAGAAAAATCATGTGATACATTGCAAGGTGAAACAGAAATTATCTTTAGATCACTTTCTGTTCTGAATGATTTTCCTCCCTCTCCTCACTTTCTACCCTCCCGCCTGGTCCCCTGTTGTAAACCCACTGGTACATGAATGTGAAATACAAGTCTTATTTTAAAAGAAGTTTTATGAAATGATGTAATGAAACCCTTTGGTAAGTGGTCCTGACTTGTGTTCTCAACTTGCCCTTGGTTACTTTAGATTGAAGTTTATAAATGAGAACTGTGATTTTGGACAAACTTTTCTAGTGATCTTTACAGTAATAAGTTCCCCATTAGACAATAGTTGTTTGCCTTATGACTTGTTGTTGGTAAAGCTATCCCCAAGGGGTTGAGAAATTCCTGTTTAGAAAAGTCCAGAAAGTCTTTGGTGACTTACTGTTTCATTTTCTTTTTCTTTTCTCTTCAGTTGTAGAAAACAGTATCACACTTTTCCTTCATATGCTAACATTTGCTATCTTCTAACCTAAATTTAGCAAACACCTTTAGAGAAGTAAGCCCTATGTCATACCCTAAGACAGCCATTGTATGGAATGTATTGTTTTCTCTCCTATGCACCCGGAATGGTACTTGGCATTTAAATTGTTGTGCAAATCACTTTCTGTGTTCTGGGGTTCAGTGAAAGTGGTTATTGACTCTCAGGCTTAGGATTATTCCGTAGATAAGAAATACTTTAGTTAGAATAGGGGCCCTGGCCGGGTAGCTCAGTTGGTTAGAGCATCATCCCAATAAGCCAAGGATGGGGGTTTGTTACCAGGTCAGGGCACATACAGGAATCAACCAATGAATTTATAAATAAGTGGAATAACAAATTGATGTTTCTCTCTGTCTGTCTGTCTCTTCCTCCCTCCCTCTGTCTCCCCACCCCCAAAAATGAGTAAATTAAAAAATAATAATAATTAAGTGAGGTTCTTTAGATTGTAATTTGAAAAATCAGAATTGAGATTGTGAAATAAAGTTGGATCTTTTAAATTTTTTCCCAGTAAAACAATTACCGCAAAGCTAGTTGGCAGTGGTTTTCCTAGACAATTTGGCTAGTGCTCTCTTAGGGATATGCTCTTGTTATGAAGAGCATTTGGTCTGATTGCTCTGTGGCCCCTGTTAGTTAAATATGGTTTGTAGCTAAGCAGACATTAAGGAGATCACTATCTGACTCTTTGCCCATGTTCTCTTCGAAAATGCTGCCTGCTCTTTGGCTTTAATTTATAACTATTAAAAAATGTATTTTTTTTTTTTTGCCGAGACCGGTTTGGCTCAGTGGATAGAGCGTCGGCCTGCAGACTCAAGGGTCCCAGGTTCGATTCCGGTCAAGGGCATGTACCTTGGTTGCGGGCACATCCCCAGTGGGGGGTGTGCAAGAGGCAGCTGATCGATGTTTCTCTCTCATCGATGTTTCTAGCTCTCTATCCCTCTCTCTTCCTCTCTGTAAAAAATCAATAAAATATATTTAAAAAAATGTATTTTTTTATATAACTTTTTTTTTTTTAACAAACATATTTTATTGATTTTTTACAGAGAGGAAGGGAGAGTGATAGAGTTAGAAACATCGATGAGAGAGAAACATCGATCAGCTGCCTCTTGCACACCTCCTACTGGGGATGTGCCCGCAACCAAGGTACATGCCCTTGACCGGAATTGAACCTGGGACCCTTCAGTCCGCAGGCCGATGCTCTATCCACTGAACCAAACCGGTCAGGGCTATATAACTTCTTTATACTAGAGGCCCGGTGCACGAAATTCGTGCACTGGGGGGGGGGTCCCTCAACCCGGCTTGCGCCCTCTCACAGTCTGGGAGCCCTTGGGGGATGTCCGACTGATGGCTTAGGCCCACTCCCCACCCAGCTGGCCTAAGCCAGCAGTCAGACATCCTTAGTGCTGCTGCAGAGGCGGGAGAGACTCCTGTCACCTGCTGTGCTCGCCAGCCATGAGCCCGGCTCAGGGCTTCTGGCTGAACGGCGCTACCCCTGTGGAAGCGCACTGACCACCAGTGGGCAACTCCTGCATTGAGCGTCTGCCCCCTGGTGGTCAGTGCACATCATAGCGACTGGTCATTCCGCCATTTGGTTGATTTGCATATTAGTCCTTTATTATATAGGATATATGATAGCTATTATATATATATATATGATATTAGCATATATATGATAGCTATTACAGTGATTAGATTAAGAAGTAGAACATAACATGAGTCACTTTTGGTGCTTTAATTTTATGGAAAAAACTATTAGCTAGTTTCTGATTTAAGAAATAGCACAATTACTGTTCTATTTACTAAAACCCCAACTGAAATTAAAACAACAGCAAAAACCCTCTGAATTATGGACCGGAAATGAATTGGACTACTTTCATCAACTTGTAATTTGTTAATAGTACTAGTATATTAGTTTGAAAATGCAAATATTCATGCATGATTCCAATGTTAATCTATAACTGATCACATATTATGGGATGCTGCTTTGTGGTTTTACCTTAGAACTTCAGGGAGCAGACTGTGAGAGCTCTATGTTTGTATCTAAGATAAGCAAATTTATAATAACACTGGAGTATATTTTGAAAAGTAAGTGTCTATTTGTTTAAATCCTTTGTTAGAAGAACCACAGTTTTTTGGTTACATAAGAGCATCAGTGTCCAACAAAAGTGGAATGCAAGTCACATATGTAATTCTAAAGTTGTTAATAGCTATATTAAGAGAAATAAAAAGAAATGGGTGAAATTCATTTTAATAATATATTTTAGTTTCCCCAATATATCCAAAATATTATCAATTCAATACCAATGAGATATTTTACTTTATTTAAAGTGTATTTTACACTTAAAGCACATCTCAGTTTGAACCAGCCACATTTCACGTGTCCAATAGCCACACATGGGAAGTGGCTACCTTATTTCATTACATTCAAATTGCAGTAAAATCTACATAAATTGGCGTGTTAGACAGATTTCTATGCAAATCAGGTCCTTGGAAACATAAGGCGGATCCCTTTGCTTTTAGCCTAGGAGGCATATTTTAACTTGGCTCTAATGTGAATGTTGGAAGAGAGTTCTAGTGACCTTTGATTTCCTGTTGAGGTAATACACACCATGGTTACAATGCTTCAGCATGTAACATGTGGCCTACTCTGAGAAATAAATCAAGAAGTCCAGTTAAGTGTATGTGTTTGTATGTATTCAGTCTTTCCTTAAATGTTCTTACTATCCCAGAGAACCATCTCAATATACTTTGATCTGTACATTCCTTAGTCTTTGGCTATTACTTGCTGTTACTTTCACAATTTCTCAAGACTACTTAGTTGGTGTTGCTATTCAGAAAGAGGACTGAAGGTGGTCAGCCAGATTGGTTTGCCATAACTGAACTTTTCCCTGGGGTATTCACTAACCTGAGGACAATGTATATGCCCAGTATTTAGCTTCTCTTCTCTCTCATTCCAGACTGAGAAATTTATAAGACAAAATTACTTTTTGTTGAGTGGGAGAATCCCAGTTAGATCCTTGCTTATACTCTTAAACCTGTAGTCTTGGAATTAGCTCTCTGTCCTCCCTGAACATCCACAACCCACATTTTGGTCTTAGTTCAGGTTTACTGTATATACCTCCCAGTTCACTTAAAAGGGGTATAGAGTGGAAAGAAAGGAATTGACACCTGTTGAGCATCTGTTGTAAGCTAGGCACTGAGCTGGGTGCTTAGAAATATTATTTCAACAGCCCTGAGGGGTGGGAATTGTGATCTCTATTTTATAAATGAGGAAATGGAATTCTGGAAGTAATTTTTCAACTTCACATTCCTCAGGTAGATGATTATTGAACTTGGCATCATGCCCATATTGTCCTCTAATTTAGAAGAAGCTGTGATGTGGTTCCTTAAGTAGAGATTGTGAATGTGAATGTGTTGGTCTAAACTGGGAGAGACATGCCAGGATCCTTTCCAAAGCATCTTTTATCCCTAATCACAAACCTGATGCCTGTGTTGGGTACATAAGGTATTTCTAGATTGTTTACCCTACCGGGGCTTGTAGTAACCACATGAACACTTTGGTTTACAGTTGAGACCCCTGATTCCAGCAGGATGGCCCAATGGAATCAGCTACAGCAGCTCGACACACGGTACCTGGAGCAGCTTCATCAGCTGTACAGTGACAGCTTCCCAATGGAGCTGCGGCAGTTCCTGGCCCCTTGGATTGAGAGTCAAGATTGGTAAGTCCTGCCCAGCCAGTGTGGCTCAGAGGTTGAGTGACAACCTATGAACCAGGAGGACCCTGGTTCTATTCCTGGTCAGGGCATATGTCCAGGTTGTGGGCTCAGTCTCCAGTAGGGGGTATGTAGGAGGCAGCCAATCAATGATTCTCTCTCATCATTGATGTTTATATCTCTCTCCCTCTCCCTTCCCCTCTGAAATCAATAAAAATATATTTAAAAAAAATTAGTAAGTCCTTCTTGAGAAACTTCCAAATTGTTAGGTTTTGATTTGCATCAAGTAGTATGATTGTAACTCTGTTCTATTTCATTGAATAATGTATGGGTACAGGTGATGGGGTAAAAGAGATAAGGAGGTAAAGAGGTACTCTTAGTCTTGTATAAACATTTTCTATATTAAAAACACAGCAACTGACTCTTGGCACATAAGCCTGCTTGCTGGTAAAAAATTTTAGGGCTGATTTGGATCTGACACCTGTTGAGATCCTCTATATGTTTTTACGCTTCAGAGACACGCTGCAAATATTTCTTTGAATGAGAATTCTGTCATGGGTAGACGTTTGGGTCCTTCTCATACCTCTTTAATTAAAGGAGAGAGACACAGACTAAGAGAAATAGACTTGTTTATGGAGGAGATAATGGCACAGAATTCCAACAACTATTTCCCTTTAAGGTGTTCAGATTCACCTATTAATTTTGGTTTAATTCAGGCCTATGACCTAACTTTTCCAGAATTTGGGAAAGTGCCAGGGAGGTGATTCAGAACGATTGGAGATAGGCTGTCCTACCCTACCCTGGGATTGCATATTTGTTACTAATAATCTGACCACAGAGTTGACTGAGAATTTAAAGCAAAAAGCATATCAGTCCACTTCACTCAAATATTTTATAAGTATAGCCTATGAAATGGCTAATAGTATCTAGAATAATTATTTATAATTATTAAATTGCTGGTATTTATTGTTGCTAAGCAAGATAAATCTAAAATGATGAGTGGGTTAAAGTATTGATTTTGCCTTGTTTTTTTCCTCCTTTGCCTTTGTTTTTTCCTCATTGATGGTGATTTGTGTGTAGGTGTGTGTAGGTTTCAGAATCATTCCTTATTATTCTTTCTTTCCCTAGGGCTTATGCAGCCAGCAAAGAATCACACGCCACTTTGGTGTTTCATAATCTCCTGGGTGAGATTGACCAGCAGTACAGCCGCTTCCTACAAGAATCAAATGTTCTCTATCAGCACAATCTGCGAAGAATCAAGCAGTTCCTTCAGGTGTGATGAGAAACTGAACCAGACAAGGGTTTTAGATTTCTTTCCTGCCAGTATCTTTTCTCAGTTGGCTAAATAATGAGAACCTATCTTGTACTTTAAGTATAAGGAGAAGTAATTCGCCCTTTCTCAAATCTCAATATGCTAACCCATGACCATCATTACCTGAAATTCACTTCTTTAGTTAGTTGAAGTAATAACCTGATTGATTGTTACGTTAATATTATATTAACATGTTAATAACGATTGTAACCAGGTCCCCTCATAGGAAGATGACTCATTAATTCATTCATTCCTTACTCCAGGACATGCTTAGAGATAGAAAGGGAGAGAGAGAAAGAGAAACATCCATCTTTTGCCTTCCATACCTGCCCCTTTACCCCGACTGGGGATTGAACCCGTAACCTAGGTATGTGCCCTGACTGAGAATCACACTGACAAAACCCTTCGATGCACAGAATGATACTCAACAAACTGAGCCACTCTGGCCAGCCGGACAACTCTTACTTTCAAATGTTAAAGATTTGGCCATAATTGGATGCTCCTGGACAAAGTGTATCACCTCCCTATAAGACCAGGATAACCGACTATCCCAACAATCAGATGTGCCTGCTCTCACAGTAGTACAGCTCATCATGACTGCCTTGCTGCTCTTCTCCCCATCATCTCTTGCTAATTGCAGCCAGGCTTTGAGGCCTTTGTGCTATTGTTTCATGTAGTAAATGTAACACTCAATTTATGAGGAGTTTAGCTTTAAGTCAGCAAAGTTTGGTCCACATCTCCTCAGTCTACTGCTGCTTTTCATTCTCCTTCTCTCCTACTTATAGAGCAGGTATCTTGAGAAGCCTATGGAGATTGCCCGAATTGTGGCCCGGTGCCTGTGGGAAGAGTCCCGCCTCCTCCAAACTGCAGCCACTGCAGCCCAGGTGAGACCTGGGAAAAACACAGTGCTAGTGAAGATGTGCTTCCTTCTTGTGTACAAAGATGTGCTTGCTCTTATATGGTCGTTAGGGTGTACACTGCCCTCCGGGGTAGAAGTGGGTGTTAACTGGGTGATTTGGGCTTTTAAATTTTATATAATGAAAAAAACTTTATTTTTTTCCTGAGTATATAATACATTCTTACCCATTAAAAAAAAAATTAAAACATTACAGAAAAGTACAAGGAAGAAAGTTTTTGTAAAAATCTGAACTGTCACTCACTCCCTCTATTGTTCCTTCCCAAGAAAGCAACAAAATATATATATATATTAATATATAATTAATAATATATATATTAATAAACTATATATGAGCCTGGAGAAAGGCTCATATATAGTTTATATGAGCCTGGAGAAAGGTGTAAAGATATATATATATATAAATAAATATATATTAATGTTTATATATAGTTTATATATATGAGCCTTTCTCCCTCTCACAGTATATTTAAATGGGTTTACTTCCCTTCATCTTGCTTTCTTCATTTAATATTATATCATGTAAATACTAATAAGTTAAGTAATAGAAAGCTAACTCATTTTTTTTATTCGCTGCATTTTAGTCTGTGGTGTAGAGTTGCTGCTGTAATTTATTTAGATATTTTCCCTTCAATAGACATTCACTTCATTCTTTCCCCTCCCCCCCATTATAAATACACAGTAGTAGTATCTCTCTATGTGTCTTTATATATTCATGCTTTGATTTCTCTGTGATAAATTTCTAGGCTGTCTTTATAAATAAAGTTTTTTTAGAACACAGCAACACACATTATTGTGTGCATTGTCTGTGGCTGTTTTTGTGTTGCAATGGCAGGACTGAGCGCTTATGGCAGGGACTATATGACCCACAATGCCAAAAATATTTACCACCTGCCCTTAGAAAGTTTGCAGCCCTTGACATAGAGCTACCAGTTGGATATCTGAGGCCTCAATCCAGGCCTCACTGTTATTTTCTCTGTTTGCATCATCTGGCATATTTTTAAGTGTCTTTTATGGGTATAGCACAGGGAGGTAGAAGGACGAGTAGACGTGATCCCTGCTACCAGAATGTTTGGTCTAGTTGGGATTATATAGGTACACGAACACTCAATGTGAGAAAGACACACAGGAGGATGTGAGTCATTTTGTCTAGGGAAGTTGAATAATGTTACCCAGGAGAGCAAAAAGTGACACTGGGTTTGCAGGTGAATGAGTTCAGGTGTGTTTGGGCAGAAGCACAGGCCTGGCAGAGTGGACAGTGTGTGGGGAGGGAGAGTGTGAAAACATGCTGTATCGGGGAAGAGCGGGTGGTTTGGGGTGCCTGAAGCACAGGACAGGAAGGTTTAGATTGTTAGGAGGTTGTGTGAAACATCTGTCTGGGCTGGGCTGAGACGTTTATACCTGGAAGCAGTGGGAGACCATAGTTTATGGAAGTATTAGAGGCAGGCTTCTGTGGTGATGATAAATCACATCCATTTTCCCCCTTTAAGTGCAGTACCAATTGAAAAATAGACCTGGGAGTCGAATACAGATGAAAATATCAGCTGAATTGTTAGTAAAACCAGACTGGAAAGCGTGGGTTGGGGGGGTAACATAGGGCTTTCTGAGGCCTGCCCCCTGAGTTAGATCTTGGGGTGGAGAGATTGGGTTTATAGAGCAGCACTTTTTCCAACTCTCTGTATGGAGCTTCAGAGACCATAGACTCACACCCACCGAACACAGAGATCAGTCTCTAGAACTGCTTCTAGAGACCAGGCCCTCACTCCTGCCCACATGTGCCCCAGAAGGCAAGAGTGGGAGCAGGCACCAGCTTGAGTGCTGGGTTCTTTGAAGATTTCTGTGTAGTCTTTCTCTCAATCTCACCAATCAGATGAGTCACCCCTGATGAAGGGAATAGGTAGGGTTGGAGGTAGCCTTCTCAAAACTTCTAAGAGAAGTTTGTATTCTGTGGGCTTGGGTAGGAACCATGGAAAAGGAAGAGAATGGTTCCCTCTAAAACTGGCATGTTTCTATTTATTTTGAAGACTTCTTCTTTAAAAAAAAAAAATATATATATATATATATATATATATATATGTGTGTGTGTGTGTGTGTGTGTGTATATATATATATATTTTAGAGAGGAAGGGAGAGGGAGAGAGAGATAGAAACATCAGTGATGAGACAGAATTATTGATTGGCTGCCTCCTGCACTCCCCTTACTTGGGATCAAGCCCGAAACTGGACGGGAATCAAACCTGGGACCCTTCAGTCCACAGGCTTGACACTCTATGCACTGAGCCAAACCAGCTGGGCTATTTGGGAGACTTCTGTTTGGAAGTGAGAGCAATCAGAGACAAAAAAATCAACAGTTGGGGTTGAAACTGAGCCAGTAGCACTAGAGATCAATTTGAGATTACAGAATACAGAGCCAGGAGGATTTGGTGATCCTGAAATCAAAGACAACTAGGAATTTCTAACTTGGAGCACTGGTTATATAATGTCTTTACTGAACTTTCAATTCTGTTTCATTAATTGATATCTCTGTCCTATAACATACTGTCTTGATCACCATAGCTTTTACATGGTCTTCTTTTTTTTTTAATCAGAAGATATCCTATTATTTTGACAAAACTTGTAATTTTTAAGTTTCATGTACTATTTGACATTTTTAAGGTACCAATTTCCCCTTATACCCCAAAATACTATCTCTTGACATGTCATTTCACCCCTAGACATAATGGTTATTTATTGTCCCACAGAAATGTTATTGTATGCTACATACATTTAAATAGGCATTCGAAACCTGCTGTCATCAGTTGTGCTGAAATTTTTTACATGCTCACCTAGAATGAGCTTTAGAAGGTAGGGACCATGTCTTAGCTCAACATGTGGTCTCCTAGTGCAATACACAGAGTAGGTTTATAGTGTGACCTAGAGGTAAAAAGCCAAGGACAATGGTAAAACTATGTGAGAGCTTCCTGGACACCACCCAACAGCACCCGGAGAGTTCTGGCCACTGCAGAACTGCCCGTTACAACGCCCGGCATGCTGCCTCTGTTTCCCTTTCTGTCACAATGGCTATAGCATCTCAGGCCAAACAGGAAGGGTAGTGGGGTGGGATGAAGACTGGACAGAGGTATTTCTCTCCCCATATTTCCTGCATTCACATGTATGTCGACTCCCTTCTTTGGCAGCAAGGGGGCCAGGCCAACCACCCCACAGCTGCCGTGGTGACAGAGAAGCAGCAGATGCTGGAGCAGCACCTACAGGATGTTCGGAAGCGAGTACAGGTAAAGCAGGTCTGGGGGGAAGACCCCTTTCCTTAGGGATATTGCCTATGGGTTCTGCCTATATCTTTCATTGTGATGCTGGCTTTGTTTTTATTCTTCTCAAAGACTTTCTTTTCCCTCTCCCCAAGGAAATATTTCCTACTGCTGTGTATTTGTTTGCTTGTTTTAACAGGATCTAGAACAGAAAATGAAAGTGGTAGAGAATCTCCAGGATGACTTTGATTTCAACTATAAAACCCTCAAGAGTCAAGGAGGCAAGTGAATATTAGAGATGTTATAAATCTCCTGTAGAAAGTGAGTTTGTGTTACCTGAGTTTCAGGACTTATTTTTATTGACTCTGTGTTCAGACTTTGGGGGTGGGTGTCCTTAAGGGAGACTAGTTACTAAGGAAAGGAGTGTTCCCCCAGGTCAAGGAGTTTTTCCTTCCTCTACAGACATGCAAGATCTGAATGGAAACAACCAGTCAGTGACCAGGCAGAAGATGCAGCAGCTAGAACAGATGCTAACTGCTCTGGACCAGATGCGGCGAGTAAGAGCGTGGGACAACTCCCTCTGCGTGTCTCACACCCTGTGGGATCTCCGGATCTTGTGGCAGAACCTGTCTGGTTTCTAAGTTCCTTCTCTAGAATTGACCACAGCATGTAGTTAGAGATGGTCTGAGGAAATGTTTACTGACTTTTGTTTTGGTTTCCAACCAGAGCATCGTGAGTGAGCTGGCGGGGCTTTTGTCAGCTATGGAGTATGTGCAGAAAACTCTCACGGATGAGGAGCTGGCTGACTGGAAGAGGCGGCAACAGATTGCTTGCATTGGAGGCCCTCCCAACATCTGCTTAGATCGTCTAGAAAACTGGTAAAAGATGAAAGAGAAGTTTTTCCTTTCCTTCTGGAAAGCTGTGCTAAATTATGATCATAGCTGCAGGCCCAAAGAGTTGGTACTGTATCTCAAAGGTGGGGACTTTTTGTCTAGAAAACTAGTAAAAGATGAAAGAGAAGTTTTTCCTTTCCTTCTAGAAAGCTGTGCTAAATTATGATCATAGCTGCAAGCCCAAAGTGTTGGTATTACATCTCAAAGGTGGGGACTTTTACATAGTCAAATTTAGCTCTAAGAGTTAAAGCTTTCACTTTATTTGGACAATTTCAAAAATAAAAATGTATTTCTATTACTATATTTTAAATCTGTTCTATTTTATAATTTAAATAAAGTTTTAGGTTTCATTGTATTTAACAAATTAAATTTTAAACAAGTTTTTTTGTTTTTTAATTATTTTTGAGAGTGGAAGAAGGGGAGAGAGAGAAAGAGAGAGGGAGAGAAACATTGATCCATTGCCTCCCCCACACACCATGACTGAGGATCAAATCCACAACGTGGCTATGTACCCTGACTGGGAATTGAACCCTCCACCTTTGATGTACGGGACGACATTCCAACCAACTGAGCCATACTGGCCAGGGCCAAGACTAAATTTTAAGTTTTAGTTAGTTAAATAATCTAAAATGGTACAAGCTCTTTATAAGGGGAAACAGTTCAAATCCAGAAAATTAATAAAGACAAGAAAGTATTTTAAAATTGAATTATTCAGAGCTATCTACAGTTAAGATTTTGGTGACCAGCAGCCTAGACAGCTGTTATTGTATATATACACAAAAAGAGAGAAATCCAAGCGTTTTCACGTTAGTGGGTTTGTTCTTTATGTTCTTCTATAATCTGCTCTTTTACACACTCATCTAGCACATCTTTATGAGCACCCTTGAAATGCAAGGCCCAATCATGAATGGGTTGCACCAGCTTCAATAAACTAGGAGAAACTTGACATGATGGGGAGCCCAGATACACAGAGCATGAAGTTGAAAATTCAGGGCAACTCTACATGAGAATACCTGTTCATATCCTCACTAACCCCGAGTTTTGTTAATTTACTGAAAGCAGTTTTAAATGCTTTCTGATCAGGGAACCAAAAAGCTTAAGTTCCAGGAATGGGAGAACTTAAGTGCCAGAAGGGAGTCAGAGAGCTCAGAAGTCCCACCTCTACCCATCTCCCCTGCATCTTTCACCTTCTCTCTTTGAGGTCTTTTAGTCTTTATTAAACTAGTGGTAGACCATCAAGGAGAGACACTGATATTTTCTATTCTTAGGGACAGACTTAATAAAACTTTGTCTCCCTGTCCACTTTTTCTATGTGCATGTTGTCAATATTTTGAACTATGAAGTCATATCCTTTGATCCATTGAAAGTCGATGTTGAGAGGGCTCCTGGGGATCCTGCAGTTCAGCCCCTTCTCTCATGCAAGGAGACATGGAGCCCCACAGCGGGGAGTCGGCCAAGGTTACACAGATAGTGAAAGGCAGAGCTAACTTAAATCCGTCTTCTTGGGTGGTCTTACCTCTTATGTTTCCCCAGTCTTCACATTTTGGTACAAGGGTAAGTTAGGATAAAAAAGTGAGTGCCAAATTTCATATTTCACATTATCCGTATGTGGGTTCTATTGCTTGTCACTATCCAGTGAGAACTCTGTTAAATACCTCCTACTAGCATAAGTTTTGACACTTCTTCCTCTGTGCCTCGCTCTCTCTTTGAAATGCAAAACTTTAGGAAGGGACTATTTTTAAAAGGCAAGATAAATTTCCCCTTTCCTTATTTAATGAAAAATAAATTCCCCCTTTTCACATTTAATGCCCCTGAATTGCACAAATACAAATGGTAAATTTCTTGTTATGTCTATTTTTCCACAATAAAATAAGTCCCCCTTTCTAATTGTAGGGGATTGCATAGTAGTGTTTATCTATAGTATACCCTTCCCCCTCTCATTTACCCATGTACCCTCCCTTAGGCCACTGGCAACTTTCTTATTTTATTGGCAGGATAACCTCATTAGCAGAATCTCAACTTCAGACCCGCCAACAAATTAAGAAACTGGAAGAGTTGCAGCAAAAAGTTTCCTACAAAGGGGACCCCATTGTACAGCACCGGCCAATGCTGGAGGAGAGAATTGTGGAACTCTTCAGAAACTTAATGAAAAGGTAACTTAGAATCCTTGGCCCTTTCCCTCAGCACTCCCCCCTCCCCAATTACGTCCTTGCACAAGAGATTGACTCACTTCACAGGCACAGGATGAAGGCTGGCCCCTGTGTAGTGTGTGAACTGCTGTCCTCTTGCTCTTTCAGTGCCTTTGTGGTTGAGCGGCAGCCCTGCATGCCCATGCATCCCGACCGGCCATTAGTCATCAAGACCGGTGTCCAGTTTACTACAAAAGTCAGGTGGGCCAAGGCGCTTCTCTCCTGGGCAGCTGTTCTATTGAGAGACATTCTTAGGAGCAGAATCGGTATTCTGAGTTGTTCTTCACAGGCAACACAGACAGTACTGTGGAGGGTGTGGAATTCGTTGGCGTAACATTGACTTGCTCTTTGTTCCTTCTGTCAAAAGCTAAGGAATGGTCATCTTTTTTAGGTTACTGGGGCATATTTTTATGATTCTAGTCCTACACTCTGAGACAACAGTGTCTCTGTTTGCCCTGAAAAAGGGGCAAAATAATACCAGTTCTTTCTGTTCTTTGAGCCTTCTTTTCCCTGAGGATTTTAAGGGTAAGAGTAAGGCTTAGTGGTATAGAAGCTAAGGGGGACCACAGGGCAGATGGGTGGTAGGCCTGCAGGAAAGTGTTACTTTCACACTCAAGTCAGACAGGTATGCTGGGGTTTGCCCTTCTGCAGTGAAATTTCCCCCTTAGATATTTGGTTTTGTGTTGCGTTTCAGGTTTAACAGAAAGAAAACCAGCTGCAGAGCGTGTATTCCTGTACTATTTTTCATGAAATGGTTTTTATTATCCTTTGGTGAATCTCTCACAATTTTGTCCAAGTTCTTAGTTCTTAGGCTTTTCCCCCCCATAACTTTGGCTTAAAGGGGTGATGCTTAATTTAAGATCAAAGATGGTTCTGGCAGGAAGAGGAATTTGGGATTGTCATTTATTCACTTCTTAAAACTTTTTAAAAAAACTGGATTGTTGTTGTTTTTTGCTCAGACACTTTTTCTTCTTCTTTTTTGAAATAGATTGCTGGTCAAATTCCCCGAGTTAAATTATCAGCTTAAAATTAAAGTGTGCATTGACAAGTAAGTACTCCTTATCTTGGCTCTTTTTTCTCTTTTTCAAATGACAGAGAAAAATGAGCACTTTGACAGATATGTGAACTTAAGAGACTTTATCTCCATTCAGAGATCTTTGTTTTTTTGAACAAATGTTTTCATAAAACTTGCAGAGCATTGTCATTTACATGCCGGCACAAAACCACAGAGCTAGTGGTACAGATTTGAGTTGTGATTGCTATTGTGATCTTGAGTCCCTCTTTTTCTTTAAATTTTTACTTGTAAGTGCAATTTATATTACACAAAACATAATAGGACTATATAGGGGAAATGGATTTTCAAAAATTGTTCTATACTTCATTACGATGGAATAATTTTCAGTTTGACAGTACCTTTCGAAAATTAAAATGCACATGCCCCTTTAAGAGCTTAGAAAAGAGAAAAAATGTATTCTTAATTTTGGGTATAATAATTATTTATCTGGAAATTTCATCCAGAATGAACTGGAAAATAATTACTTAATGAAATAAGGGGCTTGAGGAAGGTGCTAGGTTTAGTAAATAAATAAGCAAGCAAAATTAATAACCTTAACCATATAGTAGCATTAACTAGTTAGAAATTATAATAGAAAAACAATCTCATAATAAGCAAAAAAAAAGTAAAATATATTGTGATCAGCTTAAACAAAATGTTTAAGATCTATTTGAAGAAAACTGGCATTTTAGTGAGGAAGGGATATTGTAAAAAGTGGTGAGAGAGACAAATCATATTCCTGGATTGTAGACTTCTAATCCTACTATAAAGATGTTGATTCTTTTTTTAAAATATATTTTTACCGATTTCAGAGAGGAAGGGAAAGGGAGGGAGAGAGATAGAAACATCATCGATCAGAGAGAATCATGGATTGGCTGCCCCCGCACGCCCCCCAGTGGGGATTGAGCCTGCGGCCCAGGCATGTGTGTAATATGCTAATTAGACTGGACAACCCAACGTCCAAAGCTGGGGCTGCAAGGGCTGAGGCAAGCGCTGCGGCTGTGAGGGCCGAGCCCCTTGCACGAATTTTGTGCATCGGGTCTCTAGTAAAATAATAAAAAGGAAAAGACCAGGAAATGTGACTATATAAAAAGACTATATATATAAAAAAACATAGAGTTAAAGGACAGTGGGCACACTGGGAATAGTATACCAAATGTGGATGCTCTGAGTTTCAGGTAACAGTAAACCTTTACAGAAAATCCAGTGTGACTTAAATAATAAGGAAGTTTGCAACCCAGCATAACTGGAAATTCAGAGTTAGGGCAAGTTCCTGATGGTGAGATCAGTGACTCATTGATGGCATCAAGGACCCAGAATTGTTTGTTGCTTCTCTGTCATCATAAGCATCACCTGCATTGCCAAGTTCCCTCTGGGTTGCAACACGGTTGCTTGTAGCAAAGGCTATGTGCTTCCTTTCTCATGTTCACAAGCTGTGGGATGTAAATCCAGCCTAGGTTGTAATTCCTTCCCAGTCTGATTGAAACTGTGTAGGTCATGTCCCTCACCCCCCTGGACCACTGCACTGTGGGCATGTTATGTTTGATGGACTTAATGATCGGGATCCCCTGGAGGTGGGCATGGAAGGGTACTGAGAAGCAAAGTTCTGTTAGGAAGGGAGCAGATGATGTTGGGTAGACAACCAGCTGTGTCTACTACTTAAGCATGTACAGGTTTGGTATATTTCACATAACAAATGTAATTGAATGATAGAAATTTCCAGCAACACAGCAGTTTTTCTACCAGAGTAAATTACAGGTGTTTAAAGTAGATTTTTTAAAGAGACACAGACCTGTTTTATTAACACTGGTTTGTGTTCTTAACAGAGACTCCGGGGATGTAGCAGCTCTTCGAGGGTGAGTTCAGCCTGGAGGCTTCCTTTTGTTCTGTTCAGTCTAATGTTGTCCTCTGGCCACTCAGTGACTTATGTGGTTGGTTTTTCTCCTGTGATTCAGATCCAGGAAATTTAACATTCTGGGCACAAACACAAAAGTCATGAACATGGAAGAATCCAACAATGGCAGCCTCTCCGCAGAATTCAAACACTTGGTACGTGGAAGAAACCTGGTCCTTCTCCATGGGGCTCTGGCAGAGGGAGAGGGTAGGGGACGGCCTCACGTGACAGAGGTGCTCCTTGCTTTTCTTACAGACCCTGAGAGAGCAAAGATGTGGGAATGGGGGCCGAGCCAATTGTGACGTAAGTTTTTTGGGGGATAAAAGCCAGCTGGGAGGGTTTTCTTTGAGAGGGAAAGGAAAAGGGCTGTTTCTTGTAGTCATTCAGAGAAGTTGCTGTGGGCCAAAATGACCTGATCCGGGAAGAGGAATCTGTCATGAGTTTTCTGGCTGGAGCATTTCCTTGATTGTCCCAAGAGTTAGCACCCCATTAAGTAGGAGTGGAAAGTCCCTTGCTGCGTTACCCACACCCATTTAGTAGCAAAGAAGCCTGCCACCTGGCCTGGGGCTTTCCAAATTCCTCTTCCAGCCTCTGCCAGCTGCCTTGTTTTTCTGACTGAGGAGGGATAGAAGGTTGGAACAGATCTGAGTTCGTTAGTTTGAAAAAGAAAAAGAACAAAAGAGCAAAACCTACCTGTTCTTTATCCCCCTTATTTCTTCTCTGCCACCCATTGATTCAGATGATTGGATTCTTAGTGTCAAGAATAAACTTTAGAAAAAAATAGATAAATGTGACCAAAAAGTAGTTTTTAATCTTTAAAAAAAATTATGACACCCTGTTCTTTTTCTGATATTTGTCCCGAGCCATTTTTCTCTTTTCTCTAAAATGTAGCAGGCCTTAAAACACACACACACACACACACACACACACACACACACACACAACTACAACAAAAATGAATTGAATTTATAATATTTGACAGTAAAGAGTGAAGTAGTTTATGTACAATGTTATGGGAAAATGTATGTGGCACATTTGTTTAGATAAAAGCCAGATGTAAAATATTCTAAGTAGAATATTAGTATATTCATTTTAAAAACACATGACACTGTTTTTTTAAAAAAATATATTTTATTGATTTTTTACAGAGAGGAGAGAGAGGGATAGAGAGTTAGAAACATCTATGAGAGAGAAACATCGATCAGCTGCCTCTTGCACACCTACTGGGGATGTGCCCGCAACCAAGGTACATGCCCTTGACCGGAATTGAACCTGGGACCCTTGAGTCCTCAGGCCGACGCTCTATCCACTGAGCCAAACCGGTTTCGGCATGACACTGTTTTATGTGTGTTCATGTATGCATTAAAAAATTATAGAGAAGTATACACTAAGCAGTACTTATTTGTGCTGCTATTAGTATCTGAGTCTACTCTATACTATTTCTGTAATAGTTGCATTTTAAACTGAACACGTACTACTTTTATAATCAGAAAAATAATATTTTAAAAATGAATTGAAATTCTGTTTTTTAGAAGTCATTAGTAACTCTTGCTCAAAATAAGGTTGCTGGTGGGAGTATAAATTGTTAGAGTGGCTTTGGAAAACAATTTGGCATTATAAAAGGAGCATACTTTATAAACCAGCAATGCCGCTCCTGGGACTTAACAATAGAGAACCTTTGCACACGTGTACCAGGAGGCATGTACAAATGTCCCAACAGCCTGGTGATAAGCGCTGAATACAACTCACATTAATACCCATCACCACCAGAACAAGTAAATGATTTGTGTTGTAATCATATGATCGAATACTACACAACAGTGAAAATGAATAAATTGCTGATGAACACAACCACAAGGATGCCAGAAGTGAGTCACCAAATACATAGGGTATGATTCCATATGTATAAGGTTCACAAACATCTAAAACGAAACAATATATACACTGTTTAGAGATATAATTATGGTCAAACCATAAAGAAAAGCTAGGAAATAATAAACCCCAAAGACAAAATAGCAGTTACAGAGGGACAGGGATGGGTTTGGGAAAAGACGCCCAGAGAATCTCAATGGTAATGGTCTTTTCTTTAAACTGGGTGGTGAATACACAGGCATTCATTGTTTTTATATTCTTCGTGCCTTACGCATTTCATAAATGACCTGTTTGAATCTCTGTAATATTATGAAACTCAGTAAAAGATCAGGTTGAGGGTCCTAGCATTGGAGAGTCTTAGCGTTGAAGAGAGCATGTGCATAGAGTTGTGTCCCTGACAGTTTGTGCGTGGCCACCTGGTGGATTACTTGTCTTAGTGCAGCGTGGCTGTGGCATGTTCCTCTCCTCCACTGTGGGTGTAAGTACCGAATGTCCTTCTTGATATCGTAGGCCTCCCTGATTGTGACCGAGGAGCTGCACCTGATCACCTTTGAGACTGAGGTGTATCACCAAGGCCTCAAGATTGATCTAGAGGTGAGTTCTGCCACAGAATGGGGATAGCGCTAATGCAGGGCTGGTTCTGGACAAGGACTCCTAGGTGGGATTTTTCCTACACAAGGTGGAGTGATGATGACTCTTTGTAAGGCACTGCATTCAGTTTTGCTTATTTTTCTCCTAATAGTCTTGCTTGAATGCTTAGAAGGTTAAGCAAACTTGATATAAAATCTGTATGTAGAAATTGATGACAGCTAAT
Organism: Eptesicus fuscus; assembly: GCF_027574615.1. Classification (NCBI taxonomy): domain Eukaryota; kingdom Metazoa; phylum Chordata; class Mammalia; order Chiroptera; family Vespertilionidae; genus Eptesicus; species Eptesicus fuscus. The sequence continues at coordinate 35,833,090 of NC_072492.1, read as the reverse complement.
TTCTCAAGTTTGGGCAAGAAGTCTTTAAAAAGCCAATTATTTTAGTATACAGAAAATCATGGTCTCTGCATTCTCTTTTCCGAACTTTCTTGATCTTTAAATTAAAGACAGACCTGCAAAGGCAGGAATTCTAGTCTTTGATTTCAGGGACCTCTCTGTTTAATGGGCAGATACAGCTTCTATTCTTGAAGAATCTGTGGACTGTGAGTCCAGCTTTGAGCAAGTCAGGTTTTACAAGTTCTTAGTAATGTTCAGACAACAAGCTGAGTCCTGCGGCCTGTGTTCGGCATTCTTCCTACTCTGGTGCAGTTTATGGGTGTGGTTTATGGCATGGCATTTTATTCTGAACCCCGGGAGATACTGGTGAAGAGATTTTTGAAGCCATGAGGGCCTTCTCCCTCCCTTCCCTCCACACCCAACCAACTCATCTCCCACTTACTCCACAGACCCACTCCCTGCCAGTGGTGGTGATTTCCAACATCTGTCAGATGCCCAATGCCTGGGCGTCCATTCTGTGGTATAACATGCTGACCAACAACCCCAAGGTTAGTGCCTTCTGACTCCTCACTGCCCAGAAGTGGTGGTGGCACCTCATGCAGGTCCTCAAGCACTGTCCTCATCTAAGTGAGCAAATGTGTTCTTTTCAATAGAACGTGAACTTTTTCACGAAGCCCCCAATTGGAACCTGGGATCAGGTGGCAGAGGTGCTAAGCTGGCAGTTCTCTTCCACCACAAAGCGAGGGTTGAGCATCGAGCAGTTGACTACGCTGGCAGAGAAACTCCTAGGTCAGCATTTTACCTCTTCTCCCTCCTGCGCTCCTTAGAAAAGGAACCTGGCCTTCACTTAGGAAAGTTTACTGAGCAAGGCTCTGTGCCGGGGCCAGAAACCTGTGCTCCTGCTGGTGGGGAAGTTAGGTGCAGAGGAAATTGGCCCCCTGGTGATCTTTCTTATGAGGTGGGAGGCAGATTTCTTTTCTTGTGGTGGCATCTCCCTCACCTCCCAGTGCATGTTAGAAGGTGGAGCTATAGGCTTGATATCCCTGTCCATTTCTTCAATAAACTGTAGATAGAAAATTTTTAGTAGAAATTTTGTGCGTTACCTGGGCTATAAGTATCTTGGTCTGCGCTGCCACCAAATGTGGCCCTGTAACCCCAGGTGTCAGCTCATCCGTGTGTCCCCGGGCCACCACTAGCTCGGGAAGAGCAGGGGGGACTTGGTACATTACCTACCACCTCGGCTGGACTAAACAACTCAGGGAGGAGGGGGTCACATGATGGGGTTGGGTGTGTGCTTGCTTGCGTAAGCACATGCATGTCTGCACATGGTGGCAACCTTCAAATACATGAAAATCAATGGTTTCATGGCCCATTGTAGGACAAATATATATGAGTGTGTGTTCTCTTTTAAGAATTAGATTTTGTCCTGGCTGGATGGCTCAGTTGGTTGGTTGGAGTGTTGTCCCAATACACTGGGGTTGCGGGTTCAATCCCTGGTCAAGGCGTGTACAGGAGCCAACCAATGAATGCAAGAATGGGTGGGACAACGGGTGGATGTTTCTCTTCTCTTTCTCTCTCTCTCTAAAATCAATAGATAAAAATTTAAAAAAGAAATAAAGAAGATCTTCATTTAAAGCTGGAAATTATATTACTTTACTCTTTTTTCCTTCAGGACCTGGTGTGAACTATTCAGGGTGTCAGATCACATGGGCTAAATTTTGCAAAGTAAGCAATCTTGTTAACTCCTTGCCATCACGTCTTGGGAATAGTTGTGGGAGGTGATGCTCACCTGTGAGGTCGCTGTGGACGGTGCTGGGCCTGAAGGCCCTAGACTCTTAGTCGAGCGGCCAGTAGGACCTGCCTGAGGGTAGATAGGCCTGAGGATGTTGGTGGTGTTGAACCCCTAGGAAGGAAAAAGCTGGGATGGTGGTAGACTTGGCCTTCCCATTATTCTTTTCTCCAGGAAAACATGGCTGGCAAGGGCTTTTCCTTCTGGGTCTGGCTGGACAATATCATTGACCTTGTGAAAAAGTACATTCTGGCCCTTTGGAATGAAGGGTAGGTTAACATTCTTGTGTCTGGCAGAGTACACAGGTGTAACAAGTCACCTGCTGTCTCAGCAGGCCAATGGCTGGGCCCCTTCCACCCTAATCTTGTTGTTCCTCTTTGGCTCCAGGTACATAATGGGCTTTATCAGCAAGGAAAGAGAGAGGGCCATCTTGAGCACCAAGCCCCCAGGTACCTTCCTGCTGAGATTCAGTGAAAGCAGCAAAGAAGGAGGTGTCACCTTCACTTGGGTGGAGAAGGACATCAGTGGTAAGCTTGGCTGCTCCCTCTCACTCCATTGCTGCTGCCATGGCTGTCGCTAGTTTCAAGCACCCACTGCCCCCTAGTGGGAAGAGATGGCCTTGCACCCCTGTCTGAGACTTGCACAGCAAAACACACTTGGTTGACTTCTTTTCTCTAAATTTTTCCAGCTGAAGGATTAGTTTGCCAATTTTGTTTTGCTTGCTCCAGGGGTTAATAATTTCCTAGAAATTTGCAATTTAAGTTTTATTCTTTATCTCCTTTCTTCCCTACCCTGTTAATATAACTTATGCAAGTAGTTATTCAAATGTATTACCCGTGGCCCAGCTGGGTAGCCTCTCCAGAAGCCTGTTGAAGATATCCTCCGTGCCCGGAGACTGGGCAGGATTCAGGGTCTCGAGTGCGAGGTTGGCCTAAGTCTTTCCCTCTCAAGGAAAAATAAGCGAGGTCGTTTTCCCTGAGGTTACCTAGCCATGGGTTCTATTATCTTCCTTTCCCACATCTCATGACAGGTAAGACCCAGATCCAGTCGGTGGAACCATATACTAAGCAGCAGCTGAACAACATGTCATTCGCGGAAATCATCATGGGCTATAAGATCATGGATGCTACCAACATCCTGGTGTCTCCGCTGGTCTATCTCTACCCCGACATTCCTAAGGAGGAGGCGTTTGGAAAGTATTGTCGGCCAGAGAGCCAGGAGCATCCTGAGGCTGACCCAGGTAGTTGTTGATTTTCCATGTCAGACATTTAATTCTGGGGAAAAGTGGGGACTTGTAGGACCCTTGGAGAACAGGCAGGGGGGGGTGCCTAAGGAACCAGTGATCTTTATTTTTCTTTATGGGAAAGGACTTTGTACTGAGTGCTATTGGGGTGGCTAATGGGTTAGCGAGAGGAAAGGACTCAGAGTCACTAGCATCTGCCCCCAGGGAGTACCCTCACCCACCCCCACACATTCATTCCCAAAATGCTGCAAAGAGAAAGCAAGGACAGAATTCTTTAGTAACAAGATGCCCAGCAAGCAGAGTGCCTCTCCCATAGTAGATGCTAGAAGGTTTGTGACCCAGACTTCAGTCTAGCGTGTTTCCTTTTCCCCGTCACTGAACAATGTAAGCAGTGTCGAGTGGGATGAAGAAAGGCTTTCTGCAGGAAATGAGTGTTAGCAGCATCGGAACATGGGTTGAAAGCAGAGTCGGGGAGAGCGGTGATTGAAAGGCAAGATGGTAACTGGTGGGAGGGGTGTGGAGTTGGTGTTTAGAATGTGTAGCTATTGGAAAGAAGATGTTTTTTAATGTGTTCATGTAAGCTACATGTAACTTATTTTACATGAAACCTGTAATCTCTAGCGCTGTCATCAGCGTGGAGGGACAGAGCCTTCTAGTCTGTTCCCATCAGTGTTTGCTGCTTCCAGCTCTCTAGGTTCTCTGTCTAGATCCTGATGAGGAAGCTATGATTTGCCATGGTTGTTTTTATTTCACTTTTCTTAATCATGGAAACCAACAGTGGCTTAAAGTGATCCTTTGAGGTTAGCTGCCCTGCCCCAGTTGACTTTGCAAAGATGGTTTTTGTACAACTAGCTCACACACAAACCCACCAGCTTCCCTCCCACTTTTTCATAGGAATTCCCTCTGAAGAATTTCTTGGGGCTGAAATTTAAGCTACTTGATAATTGACTTTCCTTTTCCCCTTGTTCTGGTTTTGAGTTTTGTTCATATTCTAGAAGAGTTTAACTCTCACTTCCTGTCTGCTACTTATCTCTCTTTCCACGTTGTGCTTCAGTTGGGAGATCTCTTTATCAGGCCCTGTCACACTGCTCTTTGTTCCTCTGCAGAGGACAATTAGGCCCATGTGCTGGCATTTCGACTAATTATACTTTCAGGATCCAAGTTCCCACTCTGAGGCCATGCCCTCCATAACCACCCCCCCCCTCCTGTGTGCCAGGGAGGCAAGGTCCTGTCCTGCTTGGAGACATTGGTGTTGCCTCAGGGGCAAGATGCCAATCACAAAAAAGGAACTAATTACTTGAGCGTTTTGCCTGCGTCCTGGTGAGGCAAGTGTAAGCAGTGTGCAGGGAGGGGCTTGGTGTGGTGTGAGCCTGGAGATGGGGTCCAGGGGGCAGGTAGGGGTGGACAGGAGGTGTGTGCAGCCCTTGTATTAAAATGGGCATCCCCAGGGAGATGAGTCTGTGGCCATTTCCTTTCTACTCCAGTCACGAAGGTGTTATTATCTCCCAGGGACCTGGGCGTTCCAGGGACTCGTCCCTCCTCCTTACTTCTCTGTAAGCCCACACAGTATTTCTTTATGGTTTTGGGAGAGAACCCCTCTTAGAAATGACAAATCCCTTACCTTACAAATTGGATAAAGTACATTTACAACCTTGTGTGGAGCCACAAATTGGCTTTTAGTCTTAGCTCTCCTGCGCTTCTGCTGTTCCATTTCAGGATGAAGCTATTTTGCTCAGCTACCCAGATCATTGGTGAATTAAGATCCTTTTCTATCTGGGGTGTCAGCTCCCCTCAGATCTGGGCAATATGGATTTCTAAGACACCAGAACCCTGCCTCAGTAGCTTCTTTGGATTCTGCACTGTATAAATCTATTTCTTGGCCAAAAAAATAACTTAGGTGGCAGGGATCTAAGGACCCCTTGGCTATGCTTTCTGTCAGATTGTCATTATACTTTCTGATTCCTCAGTTTCTATATAAGCCCCTAGCTTTATAAATGTGCTGTTCTCAACCTGCCCCACCCTACTCCATGCCTCCTACGTGATCTGTTCACCTGACACCCTCCCCCACCCCTAAATTTCATGCCAGTGTCTCCAAGGTTCCTTGACCTCTTGGTGTAAGTATTTAGTACCTAATATGCATTTTTTCCAATTCTCACATGTCTAACTATAGAAAAAGAATCAGCAGGAGACCAGAGATGGGCACCTCCCTCGCCCCCCTCCCATTTATTTTACACATAAGAAATTAAGGGCCTTGCCCCAGGTTCTTTGTTATTGAATACACCCGGCCTCCTGTTTTCCAGTCCAGAGTCCATTGTGCTGCACCACAAACACCTTCCTTTTATAGAGACGCTGCTTTTTCTGTGATGTAGTTCTCCAACTGGAGAGTTACTGATACCCTCACCTGAAAGTGTAATAGAGGCAGATTAGTGCCAATAGGAATGGAAGGTGTGACCCTCAGCTTTGGAACCACAAGCATCAGAGGCTTCACGTTCTCTTAGGGATTCAGGGACGGTGGTGACTGAGCAGGACACCCACACTGCATACACTCTGCTTCTGCATGTAGAGAAGTCATCCGAGTGACACGACCAGCCAGCATACTATCCTCAGACCACATCCAGGCAGTTACACGTTTACACAATCCAGGGAAAGCATGAACACAAGGCTGGCATTTATCTGGGCTCAGGTGGGACAGGGTGTGCTGAAAAGTCTCTGTAGTTAAGGAAAACTTCATGGAACTTCCAAGCTGCAAGTGCCTAGAACATCAGATCGTGTACAGAGGGGGAGGGCAGCCCTGAAGGGAGATGGTGGTTCAAAACAGTCTCTGCTCAAGGATGGAGTGAGTTTCAAGTCCAACCCAGCTGAGGCAGCCGCTTCCTCCTGCCCTGCACCGAGAGGGGGCACACTCAGTAAGGCCCGTTTTCCTCTTCCCAGGTGCTGCCCCCTACCTGAAGACCAAGTTTATCTGTGTGACACCGTAAGTGGCCTCCTTTCCCAATTTTGCCTCCATTTCTACTGTCCTCAGTTCCCCTGGAAATGGGACACGGGGTGAGAGTTCCTCTGCGAGGGTTGGAAGGCCCTGGGCTGTGTTTAGTTCTCACGGTGATCTTGTGCGTTTAAAAAGCTCGAGCTTTTATTTTTCTGTTGGAGACCAGAGTTTGATGGCTTGTGTGTGTGTGTTTTGTTCTTTTTTTTTTTTTTTTTTATCCATTGTGTCTTGTCAACCCGGCCCTTTCCCCTCCCGCTGCTCCCCATTTCCTACAGAACGACCTGCAGCAATACCATTGACCTGCCGATGTCCCCCCGCACTTTAGATTCATTGATGCAGTTTGGAAATAATGGTGAAGGTGCTGAACCCTCAGCAGGAGGGCAGTTTGGTGAGTATTTGGAGGGCAGTTGGTCTCCCTTGTGTGATGGCCCGTGTGCGGAGCCAAGAGCTGGTCACGGGGATTGTAGAAGGGGCTCGAGAGCGGCGCGCTCCGGCGGAAATGCACCGCGCCACGTGTGTAAGTGTAAATCTTCCAGTAGCCACATTAAAACAGTGAAAGGAAACAGGTGAGGTTAATTTTAATATTTTCTATGTAGCCCGATAAATCCAATATCCTATCATTTCAACGTGTAAGAAAAAAATGAGTGAGGTTTTTGCACTCTCTTTGAAATCTGCTGGGTGTTTTGCAGCCACAGCCCCTCTCGCTTTGGACTAGCCACTGAGACTCCAGGCTGCCGCATTCAACAGGGCAGCCCTGGGTCTTCTTTAAGCACATAGAGTTGGGAATGAGTTAAGGTAGGAAGGGACTGCGCCCTTCCAGGGCAAGATCCTGTAGGGAGGAGAGTGAATCTGGGTTATCCAACCCTGTCTTGGCCACAAGGGGCAGGAGACTGGGTGGCAGAGGTGGCCTGAGCCTTTGTCCCCCCGAAGGGCTAGGGGTGTGTGCCTTGCCAGCTGCAGGGCTCAGGCCACTGACCAGCTCTCCCTGTCTGTCCCTCCAGAGTCCCTCACATTTGACATGGAGCTGACCTCAGAGTGCGCTACCTCCCCCATGTGAGGCGCCAAGGACCGAAGCTGCAGCGAGAGATGACGGAGACACCTTTCTGTGTTCCACCCCTTAGACAGCCAAGCCCCAGAGCACCTGAACTCCTCACTCTGTGGTTCCAGACTTGTTTTAATCTCCTACTTCTGCTATCTTTGAGCTATCTGGGCACTGTTTTCAAATAGAGAAATGAATGAATGTGGGTGATATGCTTTTATCTAAATGCAAATAAGAAAGCGCTCTCTGAGACTGTGATCAGGGGATGTGGAAGGGGTGGCAAGAGGGAGGAAAGGAAACCTGCGTTTTTGTCCCCCTGCCCTCCTTTCTCAGCAGCTTGTTGTTGTTGTTGGACAAGTGCCTCCTGGTGCCAGCGGCATCCCTCTGCCTGTTTCTGTAAGCTAACGCCACAGGCTGCCTCCAGCTGCATACCCCTGGCACTGCACTTTTAACCTTGCTAACATCCAAATAAAAGATAGGACTTTCAAAGCCCCTAGGTTTCTTTTTAAATTTAAAATAATAATAATTAATAATAATTAAAAGGCAAAAACACTGTATCAACATAGCCTTCTTTCTGCATTTACGAAAACTCAGTTAATCGCCTCCTTGGTGCTTCAGGCATTCAGCTTTCTTCAGGCTGACACTTTATACAAACCCTGAAATGGCCTCAGGTCCAGCCCTAAAGGACCTCTGGAGCTGTGGCGTGGCCTTTCGTTTTGAAATAGGAAGGTTGAAGGAGAACCTAAACATTCTAGTCTTTTTTAAATAAACAGAGTTTTTATTTTCCTTTTATGTGTTGGTCTATTAGTAGGTAAGGCTGGCAGAGGGGTACTTATAACCTTTCCTCCCTTCCCTCTTGGACATGCGCTCCTATTCAGAGCCGGGTGGTTCTGTGGGTGCCTTATAAGGAATGGGGTGACTCTCTTTCCTCCCCCCAACCCCCACCTCTCTTATGGCATGGCCCCTTGCAGTGTCCAAAGGTCCCTTGTCCTATTTGCTTTAGTAGTCTGGTCTCAGGACCTTCTGGAGTAGGAGGGAGAGAGTTACAGGTTGAACATGACTCAGACAGTGGGGCCCCACCCGAGGGTCTGGTAGAGCTCAGGGAATGTGGTTCTCACCCCAGTTTCTTGGTGATTGCCCACAGCACCTGTAATTACTTCTTCACTTGGTTAACCCAGGGGCAAAGGCTTGCTGATAAACTCAGTCTGTCCCTGTTGAGGGAGCGTGCTCCCAGCTTCCCCCCAACACTGGTGACTCTCTCCCCGCTGAGGCCCCACAGCTGAGGCAGAACAGGTCGAATTTACTGTGTACTTGGGGACACTCAGGAGTGGGAGAGGTGGTCTTTGCTATTGGAGCCCCCTCTGACCCAAAGGCATGGTTATAGTGGGTGGTCCCAGACCACCTGAGCCAGCTGATGAGAGTTTCTATGGAATGCTGTTTGGTATACCCCAATTAGCCAGTCTCTGAATGAAGGGGATGAGGTCTTTCTCTCCCAGACACACAGGGGTTGCCCTTGGCCGTCCCTGTCTTCCCGCCTAGAGACGGTTGACAGGTTGCATAGAGCTCTCCCTTCTCCAGCAACTCTCTTGTTCATAATAAGCTTGACTCATAACATGAGAGATCTAGATCCGAGGGACCTGGAGCCAGGATCCGGCTTCTCTGGAGCAGATGTTGTACAGTTCAGGGCTTTGAGTAGCTTTTGTATCTGGGTTTAATTCTGGTTGTGGCAAAGTTCTGAGAGAAGCTGAGACTTGGTCAGCCGCTCCCTTAAAGAACCAAGTCCTCCAGGACCTGCCCGTGCTCTCTCCTCTGTCTGCCCCCGCCCGACCCCCGACCCGACCCCAGCCCAGCCCAGCCGAGGGGTCCCATTGATCGCTTAACCTACTTATACAGTGGTTTTAAGCTGTTGTCCTGGCCACTGCACCAAATTCCAATGTATACTTCATAGTGTAAAAATTTATATTATTGTGTGTGTGTTTTTGTATATTGCTGTATCTACTTTAACTTCTAAAAATAAAAATATATAGGACCTGTCTGGTAGAGTGGCAGCTCTGTCTCTGGCTGGTGGAGGTTCTGCGGGGGCCTGACCGTGTCTGGAGAGGAGGAGGTGGCCCTGCTCTCAGTCACCTTCGCCTCTCATTCCTGAGTTGACTCAGGCCCACTTTGGGGGCAACTGAGCAACCCTCCCCAACTTATGTTAGTCACCAGCCTCCAGGTAAGGGTCAGTGAAGAGCCAGGGGTCATACTCCTTCACACAAAGGTGACAGAATGGAGGCCTCCCTTCTCTCTCCCTCCCTCCCCCCTCCCTCCAGGGGCCTTTGCAAGCTGGGCCTCCTGTCTGGGGTCTGATAAGCTACCTAAGGGGGGTTGGGATGGAGATCTCCCACCCCACCCCCAAGGCCTCCCCTTCCACAGTTGCTCCATTATCACTTTCTCTTCAGTCACTCAGTGGGGATGAACTAAACTCCTAACCGGCTGCTGCTCTGGCCGGCAGTCAGTGGTGATAATTCACAGACATGGGCACCCACTCAGCTCTCCCACCCCCTCCCCTTGTGCCGAGTCCCACGGAGCAGATCTGAGCAGGAGTGTGAGATATGAGCCGCCTTCCCCTGCAGAGATGGAAGCGAGATTAGTTTGTTCAGGCGGGGCTGGCGGCTGCTTCCCTCCCCACCCACCCCCAGCACCCTGCTCTGGGCCCCTGCGCCTCCTGGGGCGGCTGCCAGCCCCTTCCCTCCTTTGAGCTCTGAAGAAATCTCGTCAGCAGGCCTTTGCTCCCTCCTTCCCCCAGGGGCCCCAGTGACAGCCCCTGGACCTTGGGGAGACTCCCCTTCTGCTCTGACCAGCCTCCTCCCGGTCTCAGGCCGACCATTGGAGACGGTGGCAGTGGGATGGTGCCATCTGCTGGTCTCTGGGAAGAGGGACGGTTGGGAGGCTGCCCTGTGGCCCTGGCCCCAGAAGGGTTGAGAGTCATCGTGGCCCTGGCCCTCAGCTGCCAGCTTCAGGATCGCTCTCAGCGGCAGCCACACTTCTTCCCGCTCCTCGCGTCCCTTCCCCCAGTAATTCCTGCCCCATCCTTTCCCAAGACCTCGAGGCCTAGCTCTTTAGTCTGGTGAGAAGCACTGATAGTGTTCCAGGGGGGTCGGCACCCTTAAAACACATGCTAAGGAGCGAAACGCCACCAGCTCCCAGGGCTCCCCAACCAGGAGCCACACCGGCAGTTTTATGAAAAAAGAAAATACTTTATTCCAAAACACTTTTCACAAATGTGTGGCCTATGTACAAAGTACAAAAGACTCCCTCTTCTCACCCCCCTGTCCCTTCAGAGAGGTTTCAACCTGGGGCTCCCGCTATCCCACTGTCAGCTGCCCTTGGCTGCAGGCCAGATAGCCTCGGAGGGCGGAGCCAGCGTGGTTGCGAGCCAGGCCTTCTCCCACCACAGCGGGTTATGCAACTGTGATGAGGCCTCTTCCAGGTCCCGCCTCCCAGCAGCTTGGAAGCAGGGATCGGCTTTCACCCCTCACTCCAGATCCCACAGGCGTGCAGCAGGCGGCTGATTCGCTGCTGTCTCTCCGTGCAGGTTATTTCCAGGATCGGAGGGGATCAGCCCCACAAGTCCCGGGTCCCCTGTTCACACCAGGTCCTACACCTGTCTTCCCCTCTCCTACCTCTCCTATAAGCAACAGAGGCAAGGAAAGGAGGCGGGGCCAGATGGAGGGGAGGGGATGTTGGGTGAGAAGGAGCGGGAGCGTTGGCCATGGCATCACGCTCTGGATGGGAGGCCAAGAAATGACACACTCAGAGCAGCTTTGGCGGGCCTGACTCAAATGACCCATTTCTGCTGCTAGGGACTTGGCCGCGACCTAGATAATAAGCTTTCAGTTCACAAAAAGTCTGGAGTCCATGTTCATCCGACAAAGTAGGAAATATTGAACCCCAACCTCCCTTCCAAGGGAAGAAGCAATAGACCAACACGCGTGCATGAGAGCAGATGCACATATATGCGCGCGCGCACACACACACTTGGGAGGCAAAGCTTCTGAGTCAGGAGTAAAGCTTAGAGGTGCTGCCTGTCTCTATTCCCCTCCTTGAACAGTTTCATACAAATAGCTGCTGAGCAGACAGAGGCCCCGGGGGAGGAGGCTTCCTGCGCTGAGTACCTGGCGCGACGGAAGCAGCTCCGTCTCTCCCACCGCAGAGACAGGCCCCGGGGCTCTTGGAATACCTTGATCTGGAGGAAACGGCGGCTGCCGCGGCGGCAGCCACACACCTAGGACTGCGAAGGCGAGGTGGGCACAAATATACACACGTATGCACGCGTACATGTGCTGCCTGCAAGGGCACCAATATGCACAGCAACACGAAAATCACAATTACTATGAACCCTTCGCGCGGGTACTGTCTCCAAGGCGAAGTGTGGGATTCACACATTCAGGACAGCGAGCCTCTGGCAGAGCTGAAGAGCCCGGTAGGTGGGGACAGGCGGGGGTCCAGACTGTCAATCGGGCGGCGTAGGAGTTCCTCCACGTGCCGGGCTACATCCATGGTCTCATCCAGGTCAAAGTCTCCTTCCTGGTCAAGGACGGGGTCAGGACTGGTGGAGAGAGGAGTGACCAGGACGGGGTCAGGACTGGTGGAGAGAGGGGGATGTCAGAGGGAGCTGGCTGGTCTCACTGTCTCAAGCTCTCGGGGGGCAGTCCCCAGCCTGCTCCCCACTCAGACCAGCTCTGGCTAGACTCCTGCACCCCAAGATGTAGTCACTGGCTCTTTGGGTGGCAGCCCAGTCTCATCTCTCACTGCCTCACTAAGTGAGAGCAGAGGATTCCTTTTCCTCTCCCTGTCCTCGGCTGTCAAAGGAGGTGGGTGACCCAGTGAGCTCTGCCCACCTGCGACGCTATTCCTTTAACTCCTGGGCACCTACGAGGACCTGGGCCTTGTAACCACGTTATTCCAATCCTTCCAGCCACCTGTAAGGTAGGCATTTACTCAGCTTTACCGAGGAGGAAATGAGGCTTGACCATGTCCGGGACCTTGCTCAGGGCCACTTGGCTGGTGACCCCCCAAGCCTGTGGGGGTCCCACTACAGCTTGAGCCTCCCAGGCAACCAGACATCCAGCCCAGACCATCCACAACTCAGAATTACTTCTCTACCGTGGGAACCCCACAGAGGAGCAATGATACCCTGCTCCCACCTGGCTCCTAAGAACGACCACCCCATTCATAGCTGTCCTGTGTGAAGTCTCCCCTGTGCTAAATGCTTTACCCACACTCTCTCGTTATTCCTGACCCCAACCCCCCGAGGCAGGTATTCTTGCTTCCATTTTACAGATGAGAAAACCGAGCATCAGAGAGGCTCAATAATTTTCCCAAGGTCACACAGCTAGTCAGCACCAGAGCAAGGACCCTGCTATGTTGTAGTCCCAAAACGCGCTGTGCTTTTTACTGGTTGATCTCACCTTCCCTGCACCTGGGCACATGCCAGAGCTTGGCCTGGGCTGGGTGGTCTCAGACCTGGAGGAGCTCTGGATTCCTTGGCACACAGCCCTTCAGGGGTCCAGCCCAAGGCCAATGCCCAGTCCCAGCCTCCCCCCCCGTGAAGCCCTGTAAGAACACAACCTACTTCTGCGGGTACATGTTATAATGAGCCTGGGGACACACAGCCGGGGAGGGGGCCTGGTCCATGTAGATGGCACTGCCCCCAGCAGAGTCTGCAGATGTCACAAACCTGGAGGAGGAAGCAGAGCAGAGCCTCAGCGGCCTCAGGGCAGCCGCTGACACGGGAGGGGGGCCCTGGGCACTGGCCCATGGTGAGACCAAGCCCGGTTCCCTCCCCAGGGCTGAGCCAGGTGTTAGGGGGAAGGGAACACTGGGCCCTTGGACGGAAGGGGGAGGTGGTGAGGGGTGAGGACAGCGGGGAGGGGGTGGCGGGGAGGGAACAGAGGCAGCAGGAGACCGGAGCTGGACCCCGGACACTTACTCAGGGACCACTTGCTTGATCTGTGGCTTCACGTATCCGTCCACCGCTTTAGCTGCCGAGGGGGGAACTGTGATGAGAACCAAAGTTTCTGGGAGCTTGCCAGAGGGCGGAAACCCACCCCATGGAGTCCGCCTCTTATCCCAGTCGCTGGGGGGCCTCAGCCAGGATGAGATTTCCCACGGACCCCGAAGGAACACCTGCTGACGGGCCAGCCAGAGGGCTACCCAGAGTCTGGCTTCAATCTCATCCCTGCTCGGGCTTCCTTTTCTGGCCCTTTGCTCTCTCTCTCCCCGCCCCTCCCACTGCCAAGGAAACAGGTCAACACCAAGGAGCAAACGCAACCAATGGGCTGGGGACAAGTTGGAGAGGAAAAACCTGTCCACTGTGCTCCTGCCCTGCGCCTGGGAGCAGCTTTAAGGGCGGGGCGCAGGGACGGTGGGTGAAGAAGGGCGTTATCTGTGGGTTTGAATCATCCTGGCTCCTCCCCAGCGCTGTAGCCTCCTCTTCCAAGGGCAGAAGTGAGAGTCTACCGGCTTTTCCCTTTGCAGAGAAGAGAGTCGACTCTGCGGTTTCGCCTTCCCTCTCCTCACTTGCGAGCCCTGACATCCTCTGCACAGGCTCTGCACCACCCCGTGACCAAAGCCCACAGGGCCCTTCTTGGGGAGTCCCCACGGCCTAGCCTGAGCGTGTGTCCTCGGGCCGAGGAGGGCTGGGGAGGACCAGGCAGGACGCACCGAGCACAGGCGTGTAGTACTTGGAGAAGACCTCATCCTTGGGCCGGTCGGGAAACACGTAGATGAGATAGTTCAGGTCACCCAGCCGGTCGGCCAGGGACCGGATGGAGAAATCCCGCGTGGTGAACGGCTTCAGGTTCCACAGGTTGCGGTCAGCTGTGAAAAGGAGGAGCCCGTTCCCACAACCCGCCGCCGCCGTCAGGAGGAGGCCCGGGGTTGTGGGGTTTAGGGCGGGCTTGCGGAGACACCCGGTCTCTTACTAGTCCCCACTGCAACCCCGTCCCTGAGCTCCCTGGCCCAGGGCAAGGGAACATCCGTGGGAGCATCCTACCCAGCAAACCGGGCGAGGAGATACCGACAAGGCTAGGTCAGGGCAGAGACGGGGGAGCATGACTCTGCTGACGGACTCACCCGGCCATCCCGGAGCCGCAGGGGGCCAGGATTGTAGGCTCTCCAGAATGGGACATGATCGAAAGGGAATGTGTTTCCTCCCAGACTCTGAGCTCAGTTCCTATCTTTCCCACCAGGTACCGTCTAAGGACGCAGGCCCGATGGAGAAGGGGGAGCAGGGAACCTGGGGCTGGCGCGTGGACAAAAGGAGGCACTCACGCGAGTCAAACTTCCAGGCAATGGTGATGCCCCCGATTTCCGAGTCGCTAAAGCGCAGTAAGAAGGTCCCGTCCGGCTTGTTGATGAGCAGGTCGTGGGCCTGCTGCTTATTCACAAAACCTAGGATGGCCCTGGGCGCACGGAACATACAGTGTCACCGCTGGGCCAGCAGCCGCTGTCCCCTGAGCCCATGCCCTCCCAACCCCCCTGCCCGCCATTCCTCACCCGTCGTTCCAATGAGGCTTGTGATGCTTCTTCAGCACCTCCATGACCCCGTCAAACCACTGCCAGAAGGTATAGTTCCAGCCCGGCAAGTTCTCCTGAGAACCCCCAGAAACCCCAAGTCAGCGCTGGGGCCCTGTCGTCACAGGTGGCCCAGGAAACCATCTTGTCCTCATCCAGACCCTCTCCAATTCCTCGCCCTACCTGTCCCACACTCCGGCTGTCCATCAACGGACACAGTCCCCAACCCCTCTGCTAGGGAACTGGAGAGTCAACTCGCCTCTGGTCTGAGACCCAGAGGCCCACGACAACCCCTTCATTCACAGATGGGGAAACTGAGGCCCAGAGCAGGGAAGGGGCCTGGCAAAATAGTTAACAAGGCGGGGACTAGAGCCCAAGGATCCTGACTCTCAGCTCCGGGCTCCTTTCTGTGGTCCTGCTCTGGCTGTCACAGCTGACTGCATTCCTTGGGGTGCCAGCCCCCTCCATCTCTCCTGCTTGGGACAGAGGGTGGGGCACTGACCTCCGGCAGAACCCTGTCCCTGAGGTGGGGGAGGGGTGGCAGGGCCCAGGTGGGCCCAGGCTGGCAGCCGGCAGGCGGCGGGCCCTCACCCTGTTGAACTGGGACCAGGACACGGACATGCTGTTGTAGTCCTCGAGGTGGCTGCTGCTGCTGTTGAACAGCTTCTGCGCCAGGAACACGAGGTTCTCCTTGGTCAGGCCCCGGTTGCTCTGCACTTCGGCCTTGAACTTCATGTTGAGCGCTTCACACAGCTGCGGCCACAGCACTTTGTCAGGCACGGCAAAGGGCACCCTGCCCTGAGGGGGAGAGAAGAAGGGGGGAGCGGATTGAGGGAGTAGGAAATATTCACACCCTGACACAGACACACAGATGCACAGATACCTAGAGACAGAGGGCGCTGAGGACAGAGATCAGTGACCCCAACCACAAGCCTAAGGGAGATTGGGGGCCAGATCCCAAAGGCCAAGCTCACGGACCTGGGAGACCCTGATCCTAAGCCGGGAGCCTGGACACAGCCCGAGGGCAGGCCAAGGGCAGGGCACTCACACCAGCTGCCCCTCTCCGCTCCCCTCACTCGAGCTAGTCCAGGGGTGGGGGGGACCACTCGGCAGGGCCCCGAGGGGTTGAGAATGACCCTGGGAGATCCTAGGCTCAGGAGACGGGGTCCCAGGGGACTCACCGGCTCGGCAAAGGCGTTGTCCCACAGCACGGTGGCCGTGGCATTGTGGTCCTGGCTGCCGTGAACAATGACAACCACAGGAAGGGACAGGGTCTGGGGGGGTCAAAAGGATGAGAGTTGAGGGCATACGACCACCCTCTTGCCCTCGGCTTGGGCAAGACTCCCCACACTCGTTGCTTCCCCACAGTCCCAACCACAAGCTCCTCCCTCCCGTCAAAACCAAAGCAGAAACAAACACACACAAAACACAACATCTTTCTTCTTGGCCCACTGCCTGCGTTCTGCGGGCTGGCGCCAGATTATAACACAGCCTCGCACACAGGCACCAGCAGAGCGAAAGCAGGTTTTCTGATAGCATCACAGGGCACCTCGCCCGAGACCCGAGACCCGGTGCGAGCGGATTCGGAGCCCTCTGTCTTTCCCCAACCAGCCCGGGGGCCGGGGCAGGTCCCTTCGCTTTCCTGGGTGACCTGATGGGAGTGCGTGCCCTCACCTTCACCTGGAACACAAGCTCATTGCTGCCCACACTGAACTGAGACTCAAACAGGACCGTGAACTTCTCCTCCGTCACGGACTCCGCGCCCCGCCGGTCAGCACGCTTGATCCTCTTCAGCGACTGTGGGCAGGGCCGGAGGCGGGCAGGGAGACAGGAGCTGGTTACAGGGACCGAGCTCCGGGCAGACCCTCCCTCCCACAGCCAGGCCCTGTCCTCACCATGTTCCTGAAGTGGGCACTGAGGGTGCCAGTGGCTTGGTGGTACTCCATGACGCAGCAGTTGTTCAAGATCTCGCCACTGCACTCGCTGGGGAAGAGAGGGGAGCCCCGTCTCCACACAGGCCCCGGCCAGGAACACGGCCCTGCTGCTGCCCGGGGCCCACAGCCTCTGCCCCGCCCCCCGAGAACGTTCTTCGGTGGGTCTCGGCCTTACTTTCTCATCAACCTGACAGTACCCAACAGTCTTCAAGGTTGGGGCCTGGGTCTCTCTCATCAGGTGCAAAATGCCTTGGGCATCAAGACTGATGTGAGGCCCGACCGCTTCTAGTGAACTTAAAATCATGACCACAGCCTACAAGTAACCTCATGATCACCCCCCTGCCCTCCTCCCTGGCCTCATTGGGGTCCTCGTCCCTTATTCAGAATAAGCAAGCCATGCTGCCTCGTCTGTGTGCTGAACATGCAAGCGTGTTCAGAAACACAGGGCCAACCTCAGGACTTCTGCACTCACTCTTCCCGTTGCCCCAAACATTCTTGACCTTCTCATTCAGGTCTCCATTCCAGTATCTTCTCAGAAAGGCCTTCCTCAACCACCCATGTGGTGTTGATACGTCTATCCGGATGCCGGGACAGCACTCCGTCTTAATTTTCTTTCTACGGTGTATCCCTTTCTGACACTGCCCTATTTTCAAAAGCACAGGACTGCCTCCCTCCCCAGCCAAAACGTAAGAGCTAAGAAAGTGAGACCCTCTTTGCCTTCTTCCTCACCCGATGCCCGGATCACATGGTAGGCACTCAGTCCACATAACCAAGTCTCCCACTTCTCACATCCACTACTCATTCACGCGTGCTCTGCACCCTTCATGAGTGGCCTGCCCCGACCCCGGGACCCCGGCCCTGGGTTCCCTGTCCGCACATGCACCTTCCGGACAAGGCCCATGTTCTCTGCCCGCTCCAGGCTCCTTCACTAGCTGCCTCCCATTCATCCTGCAGCCTGAGACTAAGTGTCACGGCTCCGCCTACATCACGACCCACTTCCACACGTCTCCCTTGTCACTCACCAGTACTCATGCCTGCTGCCTACTCTTCTAGTCAAGCACAATCAAGTTCTGTTTGGATTATACCGTGTCCCAGTACTTAGCACAGATCCTAGCACACCCCAGCAGTGCAATCCTTGTTGACCTACTATGTGCTGGGCACAGCAGGGACTGGGGAAGGCCTCTGTTCAGGAGGAGCAAAGTGAACACCCGGACAGACAGAATGAACACGAGAGACACTGGTCGGTGTCTGCAACACCAGGACAAAATACTGCAGAGACGGAGGCCGCGCTGTCCCATCACCAGGCCTCCAAGTGTAGGACCGAGGCAGGCCCCAGACTGAGCTGGGAGTCAGGCACCAATGAGGAAGGACGCACGTACTTGCGGGTGTTCTCGTTCTTGAGCAGCGACTTGGCCTGCTGCTCGCTGATGATGGTGGCCTTCACCTGGGGGGGGTTCATGTGCACGTTCAGCTTCCCCCCCACCAGCAGGCGCACGGTGGCTGCAAACTTGGTCTGGGTCTTCAGGACCTGAGGGGGCTGCTTCTCAATGATGAACGTGCTGCGGGACCCAAGGGACGAGATGCTGCCTCAGGGGACAGGGCTCTGGTCCCCCGTGTGGGGAGGAGCCTCACACAGGGCACAGCAGGCAGAGGAAGGGCACGGGGCCGAGGAGACCCTGTTCCCAGGGAGGCCACCGAGAGGGGAGGGTAGGGCGGGAGGGGAGGCAGGGAGATGAACTTGGCAGCTGGCACGGGCTGCAGGAAGCAAGGGCAGCCCAGGCAGCGCTCACAAGAGAAACTGGGAAAGGTCAACGGCGACTGGGGAAGAAGGGAAAGGGTGTGAGCAGAGAGAGACAAGGATTCAAGTGAGAGCCCCCCATCTGCAAAGCACCCCCTGCCTCCCCCATGCCAACTCCATGCGGGGCTGGGCGGGGCCGAGAGGCAGCAGTCACCTGGTCACCAGGGCTGAGATGATGTCTGTGATGGTGGCATTGACCTCCGCCAGCATCTCCTCCACTGGGCCGGGGATGGGCAGCTGCTGGCAGAGGTGCTCAGCTCTGCGGATCTGCTGCCGGTTCTGCCAGATGATCTCGGCCAGCTTCTCACACCTGCACACCAGCCGCGGGGCCGAAGGAAAGGACAAGGGCTTCAGCCCTCCCCCAGGCCACAGGTGAAGAGGCTCCCAGGCTGGGGTGAGCCCCCCAAGACCCAGCCCCACCCTCACCCAGGAAGGCTTGACACCTCAGCGCCCACTCCTGTCCACTGAGCAGAGCAGAAACACAGAGACACCCAGGAGGCGTGACCCTGATCTGTACCCAACCAGCCGAGCATCAGGCGGGAGCACCTGGCCGGGCCCCACCCCCAGCACAGTGACCCCCTTCCCAGGGAGGGCGTGACTGCGGGCACTGGTCTGTGTCGGGAACCAGGCCACTGGTGAAGTCAGACCTGTCACGGGACAGAGCGAGCGCTGCACATGGAAACACGGAGCAGAATAAGCAGCTGGTAGACCACCCTGAGCCCCTGCCCCCCTCCCTGCTGGCCCCCGCCCCCCACCCCCATTACCAGGACTGCAGCACGTCCAGGCTGCCCTCAGGGGGCCCCCCATTCCCGGCCAGCTGCTGCCGCCGCTTCCACTGGATCAGCTCGTCGTCCAGGATGACGGTCTGCTGCTTCCGCAGCAGCTGCAGGGTCTTCTGGTGCTTCTCGGCCAGCTCCTGCGGGAGGGGGGGGCAGGCCCTCTGGCTCCAGGGAACAGCCCTGCAGGGCCTCGCTCGGGGGCAGGGCCTCCCTCCCCCCGCCTGCTCTGCCTCACAGGCCCCACAGGCCTCCTGCCCCCCGGGGTCCTGGCCCCTGGCCGACCCCTCTCTTGGGTCCCCGATAGCTCAGGATGTGGACCCCCCAGCCTGGAGGAGAGGGACGCACGCCCCACTCACCACGCGGTATTGCTGCAGCGTCTGGGCCTCGCGCTGCAGCCAGGCCTCCAGGGACGCCTGCTTCTGCTGCAGGGCTGTCTCCCGGCTCAGACGCTCCTGCGGGTTCAGCTGGGCCAGCTGGGCAAACTGAGCTGAAGGGGGGACAAGACACCCATGGCCACGATCCCCCAGCTTCCAGCAGGAAACCCAGAGAAACCACACTCACTGGTTCTGCAGACAAGACCCTCCGGGTGACGTGTCTGACCCACGGCAAGTCAGGGATCTGGCAGCCAAGGGCCCCAGAGATGAGCCAGCGTCCCTCCCTGGCCCCCCAACTCTGAGCTCCCCTCTCCAGACTAGGAGACAGAAGCTTGTGGGTACAGCTGAGGAGGATCCTACCCCCCTAGCCCACACAGCTGGGGGCCCAGCCTTCCTCACGCCACATCGGGGTCCGGCTTGGCGCCACACGGCCTCGTCTGGCTCGGCCTGGCCATTGGCTAGCTGGGTGGACTCGGGGGAACCCCTTCTCTCTCCTGTGCCTCAGTCTCCCCGTGCGCAAACGGGGAAGCCTGCTCCCTGCCTCAGCGGGTTGCTTGGGGATTAAAAGCGCGGACACGGAAAAAGCTCAGGAAGCTGCCTGGCACGGGGAAGCTCTTGGTGAGAGTTAGTCCTTGTGGCTCAATGGGCCACAGGACAGGACTGAAGGGGGACGGGGACCAGCAGCTCCCAGCCCCGCCCCCACACGCAGGGCCTGGGCCTCGCCAGGGAGGGCCCTGCTCCTGGCCTGTGCCGCCGCCTCCCGGGCACAGCTGCCTCTCCTCAGGGAGAGGAGTTTCTCTGGGCGGGAAGGCGCCCAGCAAGCGTGTCCAGGTTGGGCCACGGTGCGCTCAGCTGACCAACAGGAAGAGAAGAGAGAGAAGATGGAGGAGAAAGAAGAGAGGGAGGGAGGGGCCTACACAAAAGCAGCAAGAAGCGCGCCTCCTGCAGGGGCTCAGTTGGTTGAGCACCATCTGGTGCACCCAGCAGCCAGGGCACCCAAAGAAGGCAAATGCTCCATGTTCTCTCTCTCTCTCTCTCTCTCTCTCTCTCCCCCCTCTCAGGAAAAGGAGGCAGCTCTCTTCATATTAGCGTTAGGAAGCTCAGCAATGGCAGGAATAGGGAGTCAGGGAGGCATAGTTACCCTCTTAAAAATATCAGTTATGAAATACTTAAGACATAGGGGAGGTAGAAAGAATCATATAGAAACACCTGTGGCTTCATAACCCAGCTTCAGAAATCAAACATTTCCCAACTAAAGCCACCTGCCCACCTCCACAGCTTGCGATCCATCTCCCGCCAAGGGAACCACTATCCTAAATTCTGGGGTGACTATGCGCAGCCAATAGCCATTTGGAACTCCCCAGGGTCCTTCCTCGGGCCGAGTCAAGAAGATGTGAGCATCAGCATGTCTTGGTCCAGCTCCTGGCAGGCCTCTGAGGGCCATGTCACGCTGACCTAGGCCCTGCCCCAAGGTCACACAGCTGGGACGGACCAAAGCAACTCTAGACCGCCAGGAAGAGCCCAGACGAGGAGGGAATTCGGAGACATGGCTCCCAGCTCACTGCAGGGGCCTGAGCAGGAAGAGCATCGTCCCGCAGGGAACGCAGCAGGGTCGCCTGGGCGCCGCCTCAGGAGTCCTGCCACCACAGGGCGGCAGGCGGTGGTGTCCCCACACCTGGTCCAGCCTCCCTATGCGAGTGACCCAGTTAGTTTCTCCTGGCAATTTGCAGAGGTTTCTGGGAAGGACGCCAGGCGATGTGGGGCAATTGTCTGCTCCACTGGAGGGAACTGAGCCTTCCCTGCACAACAGATCAATAGTCTGTGTTTCTGATGGTGAACTTGATAAGTGAGGCTGAACTGACATTGCATGATGGGTACAAACCCAAACCAGAATCCAAACCCAAACGCATACATAGGAAACAGAAAACCCAAGAATAGGATCATCGATGTGGTAACCAGTCCCCGGCCTGGGAGAGAACTAATAGCGTGGCTACCCTGTTCCCTCACCTAGGAAGTGGGCTTTCCTCCCCGCCCTACGCCGGGGCCAGTCAGGTATGGAAGCAGATGGGAAGAAGACATGCTAGAATCACCCCACCGACATCTATTCCACATCTACTGTGACTCAGGCAATGTGCTGGCCTCAGGGTACAGAAAACACTGACAGGGCAGGGTTAGTCGGAAAGCTTAATGAGGCAAATGAAAAGAGAATCCTAAGAAAAGTTAAATAATAATAAAAGGAAAAATAGAGAAACGAAAACTGATAAGAACAAAACTGAAAATAAATACTGAAACATAGACCTCAATAGCACCGTATTAAATGTTACAGTAAATATTATTGGACTAAACACCTTGACTAAAAGCAATGGTTGTCAGAATAAATACAAATGCAAGACAACTATATGCTGTCTACATTTAAAAATTTTTAAAAGCATGGAAAAGATATGCTGTGCCAATATAGAACAGGAAGGCTTGAGAAGTTATGTTAATTTCTGATAAAGTAGACTTCAAGACAAAGAGTATTACCAGAGATCGAGAAAGATATTTCATAATTATTAAAGTGTCAATCAATCAGATAGACAATTATCATACATGTATGTGAATCTACTAACAAAGCTTCAAAATACATGAAGGAAATATTTATAGAAATAATTGGAGAAGTACACAATTCCTCAATATAATAGGAGATTTTGATACCTCTCTTCCAGCATTTGATAGAACTATTAGGCAGAAAAATAAATAAAGACATAGATGCATGGTTCTCTAAGTGGAACAGGGATGCCTGGAGGGTTCTCACGACCCTTATAGGAGCTCCACAAAGCCAAAACTGTTTTCAAAAGTCATAAGGTTTTGCCTTTTTCTCTTTTAGTCTCTTATAATTATACAGTGGCATTTTCAAGAGGCTTCAAGAATTGTGATATTACAACAGATTAGCAAGATCCAGCTATCTCCCTAACATTGAAAAGATGTGTAAAAATGTATAGCAATGCATTAACTCTACTCACTAAATTTTGTTTTGGAAAATATAGATGTTTGTTTTTTGTTTTTACTTTTCTTGATACAATTTTATTATGTTAACATAATAAATATATAGTGAATATATATTTAAATATTTATAGTGTTGATATGATATATAAATATGTTACATAAATATAGCTATATTATATACAATGTGCATAATATATATTATATAAATATTTATAATATATATTTAAATATTTTTTAAAATAAGAATTGTTATATTTGTTAACATTATGGAATTTATTATTTGCTGCTTTTTAATGAAACACAGCAGAAAATACATTTTTTTCAAGTCCACCAGATACACTCACCAAGACTGAACATATGCTGGGCCATAAAACAAGTCTCAATAAATTTAAAAGAATTGAGATCATACAGAGTATGTTCTCTGACAACAATGAAATTCAATAATGAAATGAAAATGAAATCAATAATGATATGACATCTAGAAAAAATATTTGGACATTAAACAATATACTTCTAAATGCATGTGCAAAAGAATGAGAAGAGAAATTAGAAAATACTTCAAACTGAATGATAATGAATACACAGCATATTCAAAATCAGGAGAGGCAGCTAAAACACTGCTTAGCGGGAAGTTTATGACTCTGAATACATATACTAGGAAAGAAGAAAGGTCTAAAATCAATTACCTAAAGTTCTACCTGAAGAAGCCAGAAAAAGAAGAGCAAAGGAAAAGACAGCTTGACACCTCCTGTTCTCACTAGGATGGGGTGGGCAGCTCTGGGAGACAGGAGAATTGTCCACTGTCACCTCCTCCTCCCAGCTCCATCTCCTCTAAGGAAGACTAAAGAAGGGGCATTCCTGGAGTTCCACCTCTCCCCAGCCTGGTCCAGTCTGGGAACTCTCAACCTAAATGCCCCCTCTGACTGGGGAACACGCTGCCCATATTCAGTCATTTATTCATTCATTGAGATATTCACCGAATACCTACAATTAGGGAGACAATATTGGTTAATAAAGTACAGTGATTTAATGACCCCTCCCTGCAATTTATAAGCAACTCAGGCCAAGTTACTTGTTCTCTTTGAACCTCAGTTTTACCATCTGCAAAACAGAGATAATGCAACTACCTACATCCTACAACTGTATGTTGTGAAGGTTGAATTGAGTCATGCATGCGAAAGGCTTAGCCCAGAGCCTGGCCCACAGCAAGGGCTCCATCGCCTGGAGCCATTACTCCTCCCGGGCTTCGGGGAAGGTTCCCAGGAAATAGACACGACCTCCTCCCATCCCTGCAGGAGCTCACCAAGTGGTCCTCACTCCCATCCTCACGACATACACCACCCACGCTGCAGCGGCCTCACCTTGGATCCTCAGGCTCTCCTGATACTGGATGATGAAGTACTCTTGAGTCTGCTGCAGCTTCTTCAGTTCGTTCTCGGTGTCCTGTGTGACCAGTCTTAGCTCTTCAAATGTCTGGTTGATCTGAAGGTGTTTCTGGGACATGGCGTCAACCAGCATCCCAACAGGAGAGGCACCCTGGGGGCATATCAGAAATGCAGGCCGCAGTGAGCTGGGCAGTGAGGATGGGAGAAAACCTCGGGCTTTGGGGGATGCCAATACTACAGACCCCAAACTCTGAATCTAGAGTCAAAAGGAAGGGCAATTTGAGCCAGAAGGATAGTCATTTGTCAGAACTAGGGTGGAGGGGACAAAGAAGGAGGAGAAACATGTGAGCTGGCAGACTATGGAATCTTCATAAAGCAGAGCAGAAACTTCTATTGCAGTTCCGGCCTCCACCAGAGTATCCCAAACATGGTCTCTTCTAAATTCTCTTTGAAGAGACTAGAACTCAACACATCCCAAGAGTTACCTGTGT
The DNA here is from genome assembly GCF_027574615.1 of Eptesicus fuscus. NCBI lineage: Eukaryota > Metazoa > Chordata > Mammalia > Chiroptera > Vespertilionidae > Eptesicus > Eptesicus fuscus. The sequence continues at coordinate 35,808,730 of NC_072492.1, read as the reverse complement.
TTTCCTACAAATGATGATGACCCCTCATTCCACATTCTTTCACTGACCCAATGCCATGGGCTGTGCTAGGTGCTGGGGACAGAGTGGGGAACAGGCTAGGTGAACACACATTGTCTTTGTCCTCACTCAAGACCTACTTGTGACTGAGGGGAGAGGGAATCAGGTAGACCTCTCACAGGTGGTGTCCTAAAGACCCCAAAGTGAAGTTACAGGGGAGGCATCAACAAGGGCTTTGTGGATCCAGACGTGTAAGTGACCTGGTCTGATCTTCTTCTCCACCCAGTCTTCAGGGCCTTTCCAATGAACTGTTCTCAGAATAAATGCCAAACTCCTTCCCACAGCCTCCACTGCCCTGGCTGATAGCCCCTGCCAGCCTCTGCTCCCACAACAGCTACTGTCTGCCCCTTAAACACACAGCACGCCGCTGCCTCAGGGCCTTTGCACTTTTTGTTCCATCACTCTGGAACATTCTGGCACCAAATCTTCCCAAGGCTGGCACTTCAACTGGTACCTTTTCAGAGTGACCGTCTCTGAAGGGCCAATTCAAAACAGCACCACCCTTATCTGAGAGTGTCTAGTTCTTGGGCTTACTCCTTCCTTTTCTTTTCTTTTCTTTTCTTTTCTTTTTTAAAATATTTTTATTGATTTCAGAGAGGAAGGAGAGAGAGAGAGAGATGAAAACATCAACAATGAGAGAGAATCACTGATTGGCTGCCTCTTGCACACCCCCTACTGGGGATCAAGCCCACAACCCTGGGCATGTGCCCTGACCGGGAATCAAACTGTGACCTCCTGGTTCATAGGTTGATGCTCAACCATCGCTCTTGTCTGCTTCCCTGCACTAGGATGTGAGCCTTCTAAGTGCTAAGACCTGGTCTGTCTTGTGCATCCCCAAATCCCCAAGGCCTAGAACATCAAAGGTGTCCAAGAACAGCTTCATGGCTAGGAGAAAGAATGATTCCCATCCACTGAGCTCCCCTCCCCCAACCATGACAACACCTGCATCGTAGACATGTAGCTCCTAATTGGAGCCCAATTCATTTGTAGGTTTACAGATAGCTCTGTGATGCAATAAGCCAGGGGACCCAAGGGTTGTCCTGGAAGACCCTCTGGCTTCTGCTTCCTCTCTGGCTTTACCCATCAGGACTCCCCACTTGGCTCCCCTCTCCCCAGGTGCACTGACTATTTGCAAGTCTTCAAATATGGTAAGATGGCCCCTGCCTTCCTGCCCTGACAAATACTGCTGCTACTTTTGACTAAAACCTCTTCCCACCTTCTCCCTCCTGCTTTCTCCTCTGTAGTTCTGACCTCTCCTTCCTCAGGACATGCCCCTTGCCGCCTGCCCCAATTTGAGCTGGGTACTTCTCCCACATATGCCTCCTTAGCCCTCCGTTCACCACGAGAGAATCAATCACCACCCGGACTCCCAGGTGACAACCAGGTCTTTATCTGTTTCTCCAGGCCTAGCCCAGGGCCAGACACACCGCAGGACCTCAATACACGTTTACTGAATAAACTGCCAAATTCCTGAAATCAATGTTCACAACAACAAATAGATAATAAGTATGACCTGTGCTCCCGGCACTATTCGGCGGTCTTTCCCTGTGTGATATCATTTTATGAAATTCATTTCGCTTTATCGCAGACAGTATAACATTTGTACCACTGTCCAAGCAGATGTTCAATGCCTTTATGATTCCAGAACTTGGGGAATGAGTCCCTATTCTGCCTCTCTGGGCCTCACTTCTCTGAGCTTGACTGTGTTCATTTTTCTGACACAGACCTTGGCTCCATTTCTCCTCACAGACGGTCCCAGAGAATATTTCTTATTTGGCCCTAGCCCATTTATTGAATGACAAGTATTTTCCCTGGTGATTTGTAATGCCATTTCTGACATAGACTGAGGTTCCAGCTGTGTGTGTGTGTGTGTGTGTGTGTGTGTGTGTGTGTGTGTGTATTTAGGGCTTCCTCTTCTGTTTCATTGGTCTGTTTGTCTGTCCCTGGCCCACATGGTATCTCATTTAATGCTCACAATAATCCTGCAAGGTAGGTACGATCACCATCCCTACTTATAACTGAGGAAACAATAGGCTCAGAGAAGTTAAGTAACTTGTTCAAGTTACACAGCTAGAAAGTGGTGGAGCCAGGGACTGAAGCCAGGGGGGTCACTCCACACCTGCAAATAATATTGTTCCTCACACTTGCTCGTGTCTCTTATTTCTCTGCTGTTCTCTCATGCCCGTGTGTATAAGTCGCAGTTGTGTCTGGAGAGAAAAGACTTCCCAACTCCTCTCCCCACACCCAGGGGCCACTCACGTTGTTGGCTTCGCGGACCAGCCTCTGCTCGTTGTACAGAATGTGCCGGATGCAGCGGACCAGCTCCATGGGGCAGCGGTCGTACGTGTTCTGAAAGAGTCCAAGAGCAGCTACCAGTGGCCATCCTCTGTGTCTACCATGCCTGTCGCAGTGGCATGCCCACACCTTCCTCTCCTCCAGTCCTTGCCTCAGCTTCCCCCTCCCCACCCCCTCAGAACTCTCCGGAACTGTCACCAGACACCTGTCTCTCCTTGACTTGATTTCCCCTCCCAGATCTTCGTTTGGTTTGCAGTGCCTTAGAAACCCACAGTTTATAAAGCACTTCCAACCCATCATCTCCTATGACTTTCATATCAATGAAACCCTATGACATAGCAGAAATGATTATCCCCATTTCAAAGGTGAGAAAACTGGTGCTTAGCGAGGTTAAGTACTTATACAGAGTGAAGCAGACGAGTGAGCAGATGACTCAAAACTCAGAGCACCTAATGTCAAGGCCAAGGAACTTTCCACGTACTCCAGCTCTGGGTTCCTATTCTGCTTCCCTCTTTACGCCAGGTTTCTCCTGCTGCCTCCCTCTTCTGGGACCGGGCTTTTTATTTCCCTGGCACCCTGCTGCTTATATTTAAAAGTAGTTCTCTAAGAAATACTAGTGAGTTCCAATAAATGCCTGACGATGATTACCACCCACACCCCTTTCCTGCTCCCACTAAAACTTCCTCTCTCCCCTCTCCTCCCCTCCTCCCCCCAAGTGAAGGAGAAGCTACATCTTCCATCTCAACCCTAATTCAAGGCTCTTTTATCTGACAACCCTGCTCCTCTCCTGCCCCACTTCCAGAGCTCTCCCCACCTTTAGAAGAGCCCCAAGAGGGATGTCTGGTTGCCTCACTGCCTCATTTCTAGAATCCGTCCCTCCTCCTTTCTCCTCTAAAGGAATCCTGACTCAGTCTACCTCCATCCCTTCGGCTTGATCTGTCCAGAAGGCGGTTTCCCCCACCCTCCTCCTCTTGGGGACAAGCACACCCCACCTCTCGCTTTGTAATATGCTAAAGGGATCCAACAGGTCTGATTTGGAAAGAGGGGGTGGGGGAAATTGAACCACAGAAAAGTTGCCGATAAGGTCAAGGTCACGCGGTGAGTCAGTGAGTGTCCAGGCCAGGAAAAACCCAGGGGTTCTGACGCTGGAACGAGAAGGCGGCGGACACCGCCTCCCTGCAGGTGACCGGGCGCTCACACCCACCTGGAGCTGCGTGGCGTAGTGCCCCAGCTTGATCTTCAGCAAGAACCCATCTTCCCCGACTTGGTGCTCCGCCTTCTTCTGCAGCTCCTGCACCAGGCCCTGCAGGAGCTGGGAGGCCTTGTCTTGGTCCTGGTGATTTTCTGGATCGATGGCATCCCTTGGGGGCAGGGCAGGGTATAGAGGAGCCTTCTGTGGCGCCTCCTTGGCAAGGACGCCAGGCACCCAGCGGTACGTGGGAACCCCAGGCTCCTGACGAAGAGCGCTCCAGCGCCCACAAGCCTTGCTCCTGGCAGCGCCACGGGCAGCAGGCGTCTAGAAACATCCCTTCTCCCCTTCCCGGGCTCCCCTTTCCCGGTTCCCTTTCCCACGAGCATGGAACCTGGCCCCTTCCTCACAGCAAGGAACTGGACAGGACCAGAATCACACCCACCCGCACGGAGGGCACCTAAAGGCCGAGGGGCCTGGCTGGCGGGGTCCCCACGAGGAAGCAGGAAGCCGGGGCACCTACCAGGGCTGGCTCTCGATCCACTGCGCCAAGTAGTGGCGGACCTCGATGGGAAAGTGCTGCCCGTACAGCACCTGCATCTGGCGCAGCGCATCCCCCTGCAGCTGCTGGGCCTGGATCCAGCCCGCCATGGCCGTTCACCTGTGGGGGGGCGAGCAGACGGCTGAGGAGGCGCCCGCCGGGCAGGAGCGAGGGCTGGGCCTGCCCCTGGCCCTGCCATGCCCACCCGTGCCCGGACCGCGGTCCGTGAGGCCAGGCCCCTCCCTCCCACAGACACGCTTTCCTGTGCGGGAAGAGCGATGGTGAGGAGGGGAAGGCCGCCCTGCCCTCTAACGAGGAACCCGCGGAGGCTTGGGGAGGGGCCCTCGAAAGTCAGGTGCCCTCCTCCTCTTCCTCTCCCCTCGCCCCACCGGGGCTTCCCCAGAGCGGGGGGGACAGCTGAAAACTGAAAGAGAAACTTGACCGCGGTGGCCCACGGACCTCTGCAAGAATCCCCCTCCCCTGCCTCGGACCCTGGGTACCAACTTCTGGGGAGGAGGGGTATCCCAGCCCAGAGCTACGCTACCCAAGGCGCCCCCTGGACGGCTGGGTCCCCGCGGGCACGTGGCTAGAGCTGTTAAAAGAGGGGTTTGGGGAGACAGACGCTCCCTCTCTTCCGTGGCGCCCCGAGCCGCTGCGCCCCACGGTGCCTCTCCCACGGCCCGGCCCGACAGCGCCCCCTGCCCCCTGCGCGCGAGGACGGCGCCCACCCGCGGCGCCTTCCCCTCCGTCTGCGCCCCCCGTCCGAGCGGTGCCCAAACTCGCTCTCGGGCGCGGGGACTTTTCCCTGCACCCCGCCCGGCCGTCGGGCTCCGGGGCTCCGGGCGCGGGGCCAGGACGGGAGTCAAGTGTCCCCTCTCCGCGCGCGCCGCCCGGGACGCGCTGCCCGGCCACCCACCTGGCGGCACCGAGCCGTCCGGCGGCGGGGCCGGCTCTGGGCCCGCGGCTCTCGCTCCCGGCCCGGGCTCCTGGTGGCTGCGGCGGCGGCTGTTACTACAGGAAGGAGCAGAGAGCAGCGATTTCCTCCTCAAAGGTCAGCTGCCTCCGATAGACCATACACAGCGCGCGAGCTCTCGCCAACACCCCTCCCAGCCGCTGTCGCTCCCTCCCCGCCCCCGCCCTCGGTCGCTGGCTCCCCCGCGAGTGCGCAGCGGCGGCCGCGGTCCGGGTCCCGCGCGGGGAGGCTGGGCGGCGCCGCCGCGCGTGGGGGCTGCCCCGACGGCGGGGTCCCCCGGGAGTCCCAGCCGGCCCTCGCCTGCGGCCTCGGACCGCGGCGAGCCTGGGGCGCAGGAAAGGGGGCGGGAGGGCTGGGAAATCCCGGGCTCTGGAAATCCCAAACCCGGGCCTCAGTTTCCTCATCCGTGAAAAGGGAGGAGGAAAGGGTTGGACCGTCGTCTGGAGAGGCCTTTCAGCTCCGGCATTCGTAATCTTTCAGGTCTCTAGATTAAACATGTAAATGTGCGTGCGTGTGTTTGTGTGGGTTGGGGACACGGCTTTTGTGACTTCAGAGGCAAAGCCCTGGGGAGGGGAAAGACTGGGGATTCCAGAGAAGCCAGCTCACGCCAGCCCCACCTCCCCTCCTTCCACTACTCCCACTACCGCGCTCACCCTCTGCAGTTGAAAAAGAACCTTGGCAGTCATGTTTGGAACCCCCATCCCCCTCCCCCCCCACCCCCCCCCTCAAGATTTTGCAGACAAGAAATGCAAGTCCAGAGAGGGGAAGGGGCTTGCCCAGCGTGACACAGTGGGCACATGGCCTAGTTGGCAAACTTTGGTCCATAAATGACCCTGCCCCTCCCCTCCCCCGCGCCCAGTCCGATCTGAGGCTGGTCCTACCTTCAGAAAGGTCCAGAGAGGGCTCCCTTGAATCCTCAAGGCTCAGGACTGCCTGAAGGCCTTGCCAGAGCAGGGAACACCCTTCCTCGGCCTTGCCTGGGTCACAGCCCCTCCCTGAGAGCCCCCTGAGGGGCCTGAAGAGTTGGGCAAGGCTGGGCTGGAACCCTTCCATCCCCTTTGCCCAGTTTCCCTCTCCTCTAGGCCTCCTTCTGCCTGGCAGCTGGTATTGGCAGCACCAAGGTAGGGGCCAGGCTGGCTGCCCTCTCAGGGCCCGGCCGAGCCAAGACTTCTGGGGGGAGGGGAGCGGGGATCATTCTCTCCCACCACCCCTCCCTCGTGCCTTGGTAGGCCTGCCCTTTTCCATTCTCTTCCCCCTTCCCCTTTCCCACCTTCGTGCCCCTCGCCACCTCCCCTCCCTCATTCTTTTTACTTCAGACAAAACCCGAAGTTAAAAGCTGCAGGAGGAGCTGGAATGTCCGGGACCCACACACACACTTCCATGTGTGGTCGCAGTCTTAGCTGGCAGGACCACAAGGAAAGGAATTGAAAACTGTTGAGGGGGTTCCCAGAGGATGGAGGGAACCTTGCTCTTTAGATGCTCCACCGGGGAGCCCTGGGGAGGAGGAAGCCCAGGCCTCCCCCTCCCTTCTTCCCCCACTCCGTGCAATGCATTTGGCAGAGGAGGCTCAGATGCACAGAGCTGGGGGCGGGGGGGGTGGGGGGGGGCACCTGCAATGAGGGTCAAGTGCCAGAGCTGGAAACAACCAGAAAGATGGTTTTACAAATGGGGAATCAGAGGCTGGAGAGGGGAAGTGACTCGGCCAGTGTCACGCAGCCTGTCAGTGGCAGATCCAAACCCGTTGCCACCGGGAGAGGGTGGGCCCAACTTGGCACCTGTGCCCTCCAGCCTCTCACCCGGAGCAGGTGGGCAAGTCAGTCGGTGGGAGCAGATTCCTGGATTTCCAAGTCCTCTGAGTCGTATCTGGAGGGCAGAGGACCACCCTTGCGGTGTACCCACATCTGGGCATCTGGAGAGGATGATATGGGGGTGCTGGCTCCAGAGTGGGAGCCCTGCCTGCCCACTTCCAGGCAGCCACCTCTCCAGCCTCCTCCCCGGGGCCTACAGGGGCCTGCTGTGCTAGCTGGCAGCCCCACCCACCCACAGAACATCTGGCTGGATTGGGCAGTCCTGGGTCCTAAAAAAGGTTGCATTGAGGTCCCAGTGAACAAAAGTGGAGGGGCTAGCCTAAAAGGACATGCCGCAGTGCCCTCAGAGCCCTCCTGGGCCCCTCCCCACTGTGTGTCCCGTGGTGCATTCCGGCTCTCCCAGACTGGGAGGCTCTGCCTTTTTATTCTTCTCCTTTTGATTCTCTCTCTCTAGGTCTCTCTCGTTCCCCGGTTGACTCTGTCTGCGTTTCTCTCATTGCTTTGTGCCTCTGTTCTCCCTTAGAGATGCAGTGGGAAGGGGAGGAGCTTTGGAGCTTTCCCAGGATGGGCAAAGGCCACCCAAGGGAGTGGAAGAGGAAAGGGTGTTGGAGTTGGGTTGGGGGCAGAGGTGACTGTGGTCATGGCTCCGGATAACACAGCTACCCAGAAATGTCAAATTTGGGGTTTCTTTTTGCTTTCAGTCCCCTGGTTTGGTCTCTGCTATTTCTTACCACAAAGCACCCTGGTGGTTTTAGAGGCCCAGACTATAGAGGAGAAAAACTGAGTCCTAGGGGATGGGGTTCAGGAAGATCAGAGGCTGCCTAGGGTGCGGACTGAGCTGGGGGGTCCCAGGGATGGCCTTCCCTAACTGCCCCTCATCCCCAATTCCAAGTCACACCATTACATGGGGAGTGAGGAAGGATTAAAATATATGTTACATATAAAAATAATATGATTAAAGAAACATCTTACGGAAATACAGTCCTTCAAAGAAGACTGGCCGTATTTTATTAGGAATAATAACGATTCCTGGCCTAGTCTGTAGCTAGCACAGTATGCACACATCCTGGAGTGAATCATGGTACAGTTGCGTGCAAACATGTTTGCACACCTCAACTCAACTCATCCTTGCAATAACCTTGAGGGTAGGCACAGCCAGAAGCAGCCCCATTGATTAGTTCAGGAGAGAGGCCTGTGCCCAGCTCTCTGGCCAGGGAATGCAGGGCTGGCTCCAGGATCCACGTCTCTACAGTAGAACCTCTCTCGACTTCCCCCAACCCCAGCACACACCCACGGAGTGAAGATGTCCCCTGTGACCGGGCCAGCCCATCATTGCTCCGTGGCGCTTCCTGCGGCATGCCCATCTCCAAGTCAGTCCGGGCCCCTGCTCTGTGGAATGAGGCAGATGACAGTACGTTGCTGTGAGTTTATGAAGGAAGGAAAGAATTTTCCCAGGTCCCCTTGCCGCCCTGACCTTGGAGACCAGGTTAGCAGAGAAGGCCCTGCTGATGCCCCTACCCTGGGGAGAACAGATAGAGGTCACCTTGACCTAACCATCCCTGGGAGGGGGCGGAGGGCATGGTACAGAGATGCCTTTGTTTCCTCTGCTGAGTCCCTTCTTCAAGGAGAGTTCCTGTTGTGCAAGAGCCAGAGGGGAGGTGGGGTGGAGGTGAAGAGCCTTCCCAAGCAAGCTGGAGGTGGTCCAGGGAGGATCTCTGTGCTCAGCAGAGAGGGGAGAGCTGAAGCCCTTGGGCTCCTAAAGGTCCCGTTTCACCCCCATCATGCCTCCCCGGCATTGTCCCCCTCCACTCCAGCTCCCACCCCCAAGGTGACTGGAAGGCGGCCACAGGCCCATCCTCAGCGTATACTGATACCCCCAAGATCAATGTCCCTGCCTCTCCCGAGTCTCCTCACCCTGGCACCTCCCTGTAGAAATCTGCCCCCATTCTGGTTCATTAGTTCAGGAGAGAGGCCTGTCCACAGCTGTCTGGCCAGGGAATGCAGGGCTGGCTCCAGGATCCACGCTGCCTGGCCCTGTGGGAAGGGTGTCTACAGTAGAACCTGTCTCGACTTCCCCCAACCCCAGCGCACACCCACGGAGTGAAGATGTCCCCTGTGACTGGGTGAGGAATTTTGTGTGCATTTGGGGCAGGGGAAGGAGCTGCTGGGTCCTGGGAGAAGCCTGTTCCCCCTTCCTGCCACTGTCCCCTTTCCTCCACCACTCTTCATGGAAGTCAATTTACAGTGAAGTCACCAAGAGAACACAAGGCCATCCCGCCCCGAGGCACAGCGACTGTCCTCTGTTTCTGGGAATAGAGTGAGAGGAGGGGTATGGGACTGACAGAGTGGGTGGGAGGAGAAATGCTGCCGTCCTTGGCCCAGCAGCCCTGACCACCACCTGCCTTGGGAGAGATGCTGGCAGGACCTGGGGTGGGGTGGGGGGCAGTGTGCAGCATCTGACCAGTCAGGAGGGCAGGGAGGAGCCCACCCTTAGCAGGGGTTGGCTCTGGAGCCTGGTGAGAGAGGAGAGGTGGGTCATGGGCACAGAGCTGGGCAGCTGAGCGGGACTGGTCACTGTCCTGAGTAGGCCCGGGTCTGAACTTACTCCCATCCTCATGCACAATGACTACCAGTCCCCTCTTCCTGCTGAGCTAGTTTCTCCTCCTTCCAGCCTAACAGGAGAGCTTTTGTGGCTCCGCCAGCCCAGTATCCGACCTCAAGCCCTCTGGGGTTTGTGTGGGAGAGGGTAGTGCCGCTCCTTCCCTGCCATCCCCCACCACTTTGCCACTTTCCTTTGTTGTGCCTGGAGGGGATTCCTTTTTCCCCCATCTCTGTTTTTCACCGTTCCCTAGTTTCTTACCGCACAAACCCACCCACGTCTTCCCTGATCTCTCCCAGCCTCAAAAATAGGCTCCCCAGCCCCAGGAGCAAGCGGGGAATGTGAAGCCTACACGAAGAACCGGCCAATGCCCCATCCCCTCCTCCCTGACTGGTCTGCATTTGCTGCTGTGATCAGCCTCAAGCATGGGCCTTCCTGTCACTCTGGGCTTCAGCCGTGCAGTTCCCCCAGTGCACTGGCCTCTCTCAACTCCAAACCTTTGCCCCCTCCATTCCACCTACCTGGAATGCCATTCCTCCCTGCACCTCCTTATCTTTCAGAGGGTCAGTACGGCATAGAGGAAAACAACCCTAACGACCTGGTGCAAATCCTGGCTCTGATGTGCGACTCCGGGCACATAAGCCCGCCTCTCTGAGCTCAGCAAGCTCCTTTGTAAAAGGAGGACAAAGCAAGACCAACCCAGTCCCGGGATTGCTGTGCAGACTCCCTCCAGCGCCTCGCACATCGTAGGTGCTCAGAGACCTTGGCCAGTAGAGCTAGGCGTTTTCTCCCCTGCAGTCCTGTAGCCTCTCGATTCTACCTGAATTGCAGGTCTCTTCGTACGGCTCTAACTAGTAGCCTAAAGGGGGGTGTCCTATTGCTTGATGCGGAATAGTGGTTTCATAAATATGGGTTGGATTAATGAAGATCCCTAAAACAGCACAGGGCCACCTCAAGCTCTGACAGTTCAGAGATTCCCTTGCACTAGTGCAGGCCTCAGTCTCCCCCTCATATACCCTGATCCGCAGCCCCCAGAAGGTTCTCTCCTCTGCCGCCCTGGCCTCCGCCTGCTCTAGTCCTACTGACCTGCTGTTCTGTCCATGGCAGCGGCAACAGCAGCCTCATCTTTGCCTGGTGCTGAGCTGACTTTTGCGTTCTTAAACCGCCAGGCAAGCCAGCTAGATAGTGGCTGGGGTGACACTCTGCTGCCTCCTCTGTGTCAACCCTGCACCCTCTCTGGAAAAGGCAGCATCGCCCCAGGACTCTGGGAGGAGAGGGCACAGTGACCCTGTCCCAGGAGGTGGGGGGAGGCTGGGGCTTTCCAGAGAGCCACCCCCTTAGCTCTGGCTGGAAGGGAGCCCAGAGAGGCGAAGCATATGGGGACGAGAGGGAGAGCAGCGTGTGAGAATCTCCAGGTGGCAAGGACCTGCACACCTGTCACTCACATCCCATCCCCCAACTCCACCCTCATGTCCACTCCCTCCTGGCCCTGCAAACTGGCTGGGGTTGGGCTGAGGTTAAAAAGAAGGAAAAAAAAAGTTTCTTTATCAAGTACCTTCTGCAAGCCACACATGATGCTTAGATACTTTCATAATCACTCTCTCTACTTTAAAAAAAAATGTTCATTTTTCCTATGTTTTAATAGATAGTACAGCATATGGTACAAAATTCAAGAGTAAAAGGATATATGGTGAAAAGTTAGTCTCTCTCTTTTCCTGTCTCCCAGGCCCCCCTCTACAGGGGCAACCACAGGTACCAGGGTCTTACATATACACCCAGAAAGATTTTAGGCATTTACAAATACATCTAGGCTTTAGTGCCTATGACTTACACATGAGGGAGACTGAGGCGCGGGATCTGTTCTCTGTAGCAGCCACATGATGGTCCATGAAAACAAGGGTGGGAGTCAACCCCTGTTTAGGAATAAATCAGAGCGCCCTAGCTGGTTTGGCTCAGTGGATAGAGCGTCAGCCTGTGGACTGAAGGGTCCCGGGTTTGATTCCAGCCAAGGGCACATGCCCGGGTTGTGGGCTTGGTCCCTGGTGGGGGGTGTGCAGGAGATAGCCGGTCAATGATTCTCTCTCATCATGGGTGTTTCTCTCTCTCTCTTCCTTCCTCTCTGAAATAAATAAAAATATATATATTTTAAAAAAGACAGTGTTAAAAAAAGAATACATCAGAGTTATAGACAAGGCTGCCCACCAAACTTCCAGGCTCTCCCTCAAGCCTCTTTCTCTCCTGGGTCAGGCGAGCGTGGGCGAGGAGATGACATCAGCTCTCTCCTGTGGACATTTCTGCATGTGCAGGTATGCCTCCAGGACCTTTCTGTGTGGGCTCTCTGCTGGGTCTTTCTGGATCCTAGCTTCCTGATCAATTTCTTTCTTTCTAGGACTCCTTATGTGTTACGTCTCAGTCTGCTGTCCCCTCAGCTTAGGGGATTAGATCCCTGAGGCCCAGGAGAAGAGGGTCTCACCTCATCTGAATTGGCAAGGAGTTAGAGGTTGGCATTGGACCTTCCTTCCTGTCTCAAGTTGACAACATTCTTGTTTTGCTGAGGGAGCGACCCAGAACATTCTGTTCTTCGTGTCTGTGTACACACAGCCAGCCAGCTCTAGCTTGGTACCTAGTGGTCAGTCAGAGATGTGCTGGAAGATGAGCAATAGAGAACCTTCCCTGCCCCGCCCTCCACGGCATTCAAACTAGCACCCGGAGGCAGGCAGCTGGACGGACCAGTCCTAGGAAGAGGATGCAGACGTTAGCTGCTACTAGAATCAATGATAACAGTTAACAACTCCGTGGTGGCCTGCCAGCCTTGGAAGCACTTTCTATGTATTAACTCACTTCTCACTAGAATGCGACAAGGTAGGTCCTGTGACTATAACCATAATACAGTGAGGAAATCGAGGCAGGGAACTTAAGGTGACATGGCCTGAAGGAGTTTGACAGTGAGCCCGGTTTTAAAGTCTGGGCTATTAACCACGACACAGTCCTCCTGGTTTTCCATTTCTATTCCTAGCGCAAAGATCTCGGTCCTCAAATATCTAGTGGATGTCTGCTCTGGGCTGGGCACTGTGTGGGGGTTTTAGGGGGGATGGAATACCGTGTCTGCCGTTTGGGGGCAGAGAAACGCGTAAACAAATCGTCCTTTAACACCAGAGGTGCCATAATAGAGGCATGAGCGTGTGGTGGGGAACAGGAAGGGCGAGGTTCGTACTGCCTGGAACGAGTGTCACCACAGGGCAGCCATCGGGAGGGCAGGAGGGCATTCCAGGCAGAGGGAACAGAATGTGCGCAGGTGTGAGAGCTTGCAAGAAAGAGAAATGTGGTGTGCCCTGGTGTGGAAACATCACGGACAGTGACTGTCAGAGGGGCTGCCAGAGAATTCAGGGCTGGTGCTTCTGTCCAGCTTCCTGCTCAGGCCTGTCCTCCTGCTCCAGCCCCCAAGCTCCCTGTACCTACGCAGCGCAAAGCACTGTGCCAGGTGTTGGCCCAGAGTGTGGGATAGAAGCAGGAGCCTGGGTCAGGGAGAAGGACTTTGTGATCAGCGACAGACACAAGGATCTTTGTGGCTGGTGTTATTCTGGGGGTGAAGAGGAGGCTGCTGGGAAGAGCTGCCAAGGGAGGATTATGGGAGAACTTGGGGCCTTGCCGATCTTGGTCATCCCTGGACATGTAGATTTTCGGCCTGGAGGGAAGGGATCTCTGTGTGTATGTGCTGGGTCCTTCTCCTTCTTCTGCCCCTGCAGCTGGGGCTCTGGAGATCTGACGTGCCTTGCTTTGGTGCTGGCCCTTGGAGGGTTGCCAGGGAAACCGTGGGCCAGCTCCGGAGATGTACCCAGAAGAGAGGAGAGTGGGTGACTCAGGCTGCCTTCTCAGACCCCGCACCTCCTCCCCATTACGTGGAAAAGGGTCTCGGAGACCTCTTTCTCCTACAGCAGTGATCCTGCTTATTATTTCTTTTTTGGATAGAGCAGTCAGCCCCTCCCGCAGCTCTGACTGCTAGCGATATTCCCCAGGGAGCGAAATGGTCTCAGCCGCCCAAGTCCCCCATAAATACAGTCTGGAGTAGTGGACGGGTCCAGTTGGCCAGGGTGAATGTAAACTGCTGTGGCCATCCAGGCTCTCCACCATCTGGGTGGTAAGCAGCAGGAGCCCTGGCTGAAACGCCCTCCTGGGAGCAAACCCGGGATAATTATTGATGGGCCAGTGGCGGACTTCTGACCTTGGCTTGGGAGGGACAGGACCCAGAACGCGGGGCCCGAGGGAAGGGAGGTGGGAGGGCTGCGGAGGGGGGCCCATCCACACGACCACACAGTCCGGCCCGAGCCCCGCCAGCGGGGGTCGACACTAAGCAAAGCAGCATGTGCTCCTGGCGCGTGGGACCTGGCTGGGGGCGCGAGTGGGGAAGCCACTCCACCTCGGCCACGAGGGGCGGTGCGCGGCGCCGGCCCCCCCGGAGCGCGCGGCCACCCCGGGTGTGCGGAGGGTATCCGGTCCCTCCGGGCGGCCGCGGCGGGGGTCGGAGGGACCGCGGGCTCGCGAGCGCGCTCCAGGCGGAACCAGGAAGCGGCGCGCGCGGCGCGGGGCGCGCTCAGGGTGGCGGGCGGCGCGCGCGGCCGGCCTCCGCGAGCGAGCGGCGCGCGCGCCCCCGTGGGCCCGGGCGCTGGGAGAGTCGGCGGCCGGAGCCGTCACCCAGGCGGGGGCCCTGCGCAGGCGACTCCGCGCGGCGGCCCGGAGGAGGGAGGGAGCGAGCGAGCGAGAGGCGGGCGGAAGGCAGCTGCTGGCGCCCGAGGGGCCGGGCGAGGTAGGAGCTGAGGGGCCAGCCCTGGGCGCGGGGCCCGGGGGCGAGACCGGCGAGTCCTCCCGGGCGGGGCCCCGCGCCCCTGCCGCCGAGCCGCCCGGCAGGGCCGAGCGCCGCCATCGCTCCCGGGCTGGGAGGCGGCCGCGGTGGCCGCGCGGGGCGCGGGGCGGCGGGGGCGCGGGGCGGGCGTGCAGGGGGCGACGCGCGGAGGCCGCGGCGGGCGGAAGGTGCAGCGCCGGGGCGGCGTGTGCGCGCGTTTCCGGGGAGGGGGCGTGAGGGTGCCCGGCGCCCACCCCTGAGAGCCGAGGGGGCCACTCACACTGGGGCGGTGCAGTTCCGAAGAGCCCCGCCGCCTCCCTGCTCGCCCTCCTCCTTCCCGAGGAGGTGTCTGCGCTGGTGGGGGGCGGCCCGGAGGTGCCGGTGGGGTAGGGGTACCAGCGGAGCTCCAGGGAGCAGTGCCTTATAAGGAGCCAGGGCAGCAGACACGAACGTGTCGATGAGGCTCTGGGTGCGGGACCCCACCGATGGACCCGCCAGGCCCGGCTCATGCGTGAGGCAGGGGGATGCAGTGTGTCCTTTTATTTATTTTTTTCCCTAGCCCAGGATAAAGAGTAAAAAAAAAAAAAGAGGCACCTGGTGTCGGGGTAGATAGAGAGTCGGAGGAAGGGGAGCCGTGTGTCCCCAAAGCTGGTCTGAGGCTGAAGGAATCTGGCAAGACGGTCAGGAAGGAACCAGAGGCGTGTGGAGCCAGAGGCGATTGCAGACACTTGTAGCCCGCAGTGATGGGGATGGCCCAGAGGAAAAACAGGTGCCCGCTCTCAGGAAGAGGAGACCCGTGCAAACCACCAGCACTGTGAAGGCAGAAAGAGAGAGCGACCCTCTCCCGCCCCAAGAGCCACGCCAGGTTCTCCCCCTTCTTGTCCCCTGTCCTGCTGTCAGAGCTGAAGTCAGCCCACCGTGCTCAGGGCGGGCGACGGGGGAGGCCCGAGCTGAGCTGGAAAGGGCCCTGGCGATGAGGCCGCGTTTTCTTGGATTGTGCCGATGGGGAAACTGAGGCCCAGGTCGGTGGAGTCCGCGGCCTGGCCAGGTCACACAGCCCTGAGGGGGTTCAGGGTCCGAGATGTGGGCCAGAGAGCTCTCAGACCCGGGCTCGTCCCAGAGCACAGTGAAGGAGTGGGTCTTTGCCTCCAGAGGATTCCCTGAGTTGTCTCGAGTGCTTTGGGGGAATTGAGTGCCCTTTGAAAGGACTGGTGTGTCATCAAATTATTAAACTGACCTTATGTCATTTTTTCTCATTCTTCCAATGGGGTTCATCGTCCGCTTGTATCTTAGGTTTCCAAAGTGGTGGGATAGCCGCCTGGGCCGTAATAAGCGTTCAGCTGTTGAGTATTTTGCCTCAAGTAATTTTGTTGTGGTTCCGCGAAGATAATAGAACTTCGCCTCTTTCTACGCAGTTCTTCTGTGCTTGTACCTTTGTCTACAGTCATTGGAAAAGGACTTGTTTTATTGAGTGTGCCTTTCGTCGTTTTTTTTTTAGAAGACGATAGATTGTATGTAGTGTGCCTTTCGTGGTTTTCTAACTTTATTTTGTTAACACTCTGAACATCGGGTGGGCTCTGAGCATTTCCAGTGGATTCCGCGTTTGAGGGTTTCTTTTAAGGCGTCGGTGTTTTTGTTTTGGTACCAGTTTCCATCTCATGGCAGATGACAGCTGTTAGAATTGATGGGAAAGGGGCTGCCGATTGCAGAAAACATTTCCTGTGTGACCACTTGTGATGTGTGTGGTGTTGAATGAAAGGAGTGCCGCACCTTCGGGCAGGTAAGTGTTCGCGAGCAGATTACCTGTTTCCTGTGGCCTTTGGAAGGTGAACATTTTGAGCACCTGGTTGAGACATAAAGGAAGGAATGAAGAGATCTTTCTTTAAAAACACAAAACATCAGAAAGAAAGAAGAAAAAAAAAAAAGAGTTGATTTCTATCACCAGCAGTTTGGTTATTGCATAACTTGGAGCTAAACTCTGCACAAAATCATGGCTGTATACCCAGCTACATAAATTATTCCACTTTCTCGCCCAACCTTGCCTTTTCAGGATTCATATTTTTGTCAACAGGATATTAATGTGGATTTTGTGTTGAGAAATTGAAGGTGGATGTGTTTCTTAGGTGGGTACTTCATGATAGATGTGATGGGAGGGGAAAACAGTGCTATCATTGTTGGGAGTGTTACAACATAAATATTTTGGTCAGCACTTCCTATTTGTGCCCCAACTTCTCATTTCATCTTCATTTCCTTGCTCTCAATTGATTTTTAAAAATGTTTATATATTAAAAAATAACACACATCAAGACTAGTAAAAGGTGTCATTTATTGCTCTTTTGGTATTTATGTCAATTTTTGAAGTTATATTAAAATTCTTTCAAGTTACATTCAAGTTATTTGTGACTTGTGTTAGGTTTATATTTATGAGCGTCCTTGTGGCGGTTCCTTTGACTTATTTTTGTGTAGGTAGGTAATATAGGTAGTCTTATAAAAGGAAGATGTTGTAAGTAGGTAAATGATATGCTCAGGAATCGATTGCAGGTTGAAGGTAGAATTAAAAAAAGCTTCACTATTCTAGTGCCCTACAAACATGTACGTATTCGTAAAGTACTCACGGATTTCTGAATGTTCTTATGACCAGTGGCACATTTTTTCTTTCTATTAGAGTGTAGATTACCACATTATTCCTACAAAAAGAAGCACAAACCTCCCGTTTTTATTCGTGTGTTTTGAGCATTTGAAACGTATTCTTTTAAAAAGTTATCTGATAATTCCTAGTTACTCTTCAGAAAAATATCCTTTTACTACATAATAAAGTATCAAAATAGTTTGACTCGGGAACTTCTTAATAAAAATAATGTTTAGACGTTAGTTCGAAACTATCACTGTCCCCAATTTTGTGTGGTGTTTAAAGGAAAATCACTTTTCTTTAAATCTGAGCTTTGTTAATAGAACTGTTCTAAAATAAGAAGTGTTTTTCCCCCCCTTTAGTGTTAGAAACACAAGTTTTATGCTTCTTTCTGGGAATAGAAAGTCAAATTTAACAATCTACTTTCCATTGATTAGACAGGTTTTGTTTTGTTTTTGGTACATTTAAATTGTGAGCATCACAGTGATAAAACGTTTTTTAAAATTGTATTCACTCTTAATTAGCATGTCCTTATGTTAAGTAGAGTATTGACATTAGATTTTTAAAAATTATTAATGATGATTCTTTACCATTGAAAAACCTAAGCCAGTTTGGAGAAGATTTTACATATCTAAGTCTGTGCTGTTTTCTCTAATCAAAGAGAGGAGTGATTTCAGGTGTTAGATTTTTAGTTGGTTGAATGAGACCCTCACTGTTGGTGGTTTCAGGGTTTTAGATGACGTTTTATTTTGTTAGTTTTGGTCACACCCATGACTTCCTTGGAAGGTAACTTTGAGGTTTGGTTTCCTTTTTTTTTTAATGGTAATATTGGGGTGGGGGTGCTTCCTGTTTTTATTTTCAAAATTAGGTCCACATATAACCTTCTCTCGTGTCACAATTCACTTTTAAACAAAGACCTGCATCAGATGCCGTGTGGTTTGTCTTTGACCTGTTGCGCTGTTTCATGACATTTTACTGAGCTCAGCCTGAATACCCAGCTGGGAAGACAAGACATTCCTGAATCGTTCCCCAACTCTCTTCAAGATTTAGCAGCCTGGGAAGAAATCTTAAAACAACAAATGCGCAATTTTTAAAAAAAGGGGGGCGGCGACTGCCATCTGTTTCCTCCCAGGTACCTAGAAACTGCACAGCACTAGCTGAGCTGAATCGTGTTCTGTGGAGCCTTGGATGTCAGCCTTTAAAGAAGGGTTGCCCCAGCCCAGCCGCTATGGCTCAGTGGTTGAGCATCCACCCATGAACCAGGAGGTCACGGTTCAATACCCGGTCAGGGCACATGCCCCGGTTTCGGGCTTGATCCCCAGTGTGGGGCGTGCAGGAGGCAGCCAATCAATGATTCTCTCCCATCATTGATGTCTCTCTCTCTCTCTCTCTCTCTCTCTCTCTCTCTCTCTCTCTCTCTCTCTCTCTGTCTCTATCCTCCACACACCCCCCCCCCCCCGTGAAGAAAGAAAGGTTGCCCCTGCTTTATACAATATAGAACCCCATGTATTAAACAGTGAATATGGCAGTTTTTTCTGACTTCACCTGAAAGTCATACAGAATGTCATGGAGGAGTTACATAAGAACAAGGAGAAATTTAGGGGATGGTGGTAGAACTTTGGAAGAACCACTCTGAGCCATAAACTCTCCCTTGACCCTCACCAGTAATTTCCATGTGGTAGGTTCTGTTTATGTATGTGCTGGCGTGTGAGGGACATGGAGCCTTGAGAAGAAGTACGTTCCTGAAAGGAGCATGTGATGATATTGTTTCAGACATTGAAGCCAGTGGTTTTTTTTCTGGGCCTTCACCTGACTTGATTCTAAGAAGTGTAACGACTAAATAGACTCTTAATTTAATTGGCATTCAGATATGTTTGCCGTTGAGGGGCGCTTATCTGTCCTACATTTTCTTTTGGATCACATTGCTAAAGGCAGTCCTGCATTAGCATGTTGGGCAGGTATGCATCATGCGATTTGCAAGTGCATAAATGGTTAATACCTACAGAGTATCATAACCTCCCTTACCCCCCCTCCAGTACTCAAGAAAGGAGAAGTTACAATTTGTCATAGACTGGATATTTCTTCTTTGAGTTTATTCATATTAGTTATATCCATTCTCATGTGTTATAATACTATTAAGATGAAAAATACATATGTTGATTGATAAAGAACATTTATTTATCTTCTGGAAGCTCACTTGCAAAATCTGGTCCAACACTCACTGTCCATTTAGTCCCCCCTTGCCTTTGACACTCTGACTAACTTTTTATTTTCCCAGATTTCTATTATGAAGAGAAATATCTCCATATTCTATGCGCTGCTAGGTATTTGAAGTGCTTGTGCTGACTCATTTTTTAATTATACTAAGATACAGAGGATGGTTTGAGAGCAGTAATAAGATTCTCAGAAAATATGAAAACTTTCCTTTCTGACTCGTTAGAGAAAGGTTGGGGAAGACAAGGGGAAATACATCAGTGAGCCAGTCAGTTGTTGTTATTTGTTGGGATTAATTTGGTGACTAAGATTGCCAGTGCCCATCAGGCCAGTAAAAGTGAATTTGGCTTTACTCTGTAATGCTCACAGGACAAACCCGAGGGTTTCCTAAATACTGCTTGGTTTCCCCTGGTAGGGGATTTTTTTGGCATATGGGAAATCAAGCTGAAGTTACCAGTAACAGCCACATCCATGATTTGTACTAAAAATGATGATTTACGACTCTCGGCTATGCCTCCGCTTACTATGGGCTCTTCTGGGAAGATACACTCATTATCTATATACTCACGATTATGCCATCTTTCAAAAAGCGATCAGAAAATTTATAAAAAAGTAACTCAGATGATGTCCAAAGCCTAAAAGTACCAAGATAATAAAAATAATACCCAACACTGTCCATTTCCAGTGCCAAGCAGACGCTGTGACAGTTCTTGCCATGTTTTACCACACATGATGATCCTCGCGGGGGTGGGGGTGGGGGAGTATTATCTTCAGTCAAAAGATGAAGAAATGACCACAGAGAAGTTAAGTAACTTGTCCAAGGTCACATTGCTAGCAGTGACTGCGCTGGGTCCTGATCCAGGCCACGTTGATTTCAGAGGCTGCATTCCTAACCCTTGTACCGCAAAGGAGTGTGGGCAGCTGCAACCTTGCAGTAAGACAGCGGCTTCTTTAAGGCTCCTATATTTTAATTTGTGTTCCAAAATGGACTCTTTTTTTTTTAATAGAAAAAAAATGTAATATATTTGGAATTTTTTGGAGTTATGAACATGATAAGCATTTTTCCAACCAATGTATATATTCCTTGTGGGAATTACATGAAAACAGAGAGAGTCTTCATTTTAACTGTAACTTGTCCTGTGTTGTCCTTTCACTAGCATTATCCTGTACACCATAGGAGAAGTGCTGTAAGCTGTCTCCTTGGCCTTTATTTACAAACAAAAGGAACTTTTTGTGCCAGTTGTGGCAAGTGACACAAGTGTTTGTTGGCTGAGGACTCAAGTGTCCAGCTCCTTTTCTTTACAGCCTTTATTTTGAAGGGATTTATGATCCCCTTCTTGTTTTAGTAAAGCCACTAACTGTGATTTCTGAGATAGAAGGACTTAAGAATTTTAATTTGGGGGTGGGGGTAAAGGCAGCTGAACAAATTACTGTGTGTGTAGGGCTATGCAAATGGTCATTAGAAACTAGTCAAAGAAACATAATTCCTTTTCGTATCTGATGCTTATTTTCTCTGAGCACTTTTCCTTGGAGGTAGATTGTGAAGTTAAATCTTGAAGATGTAATTCACAAGCCCTAAAGTGTAGTGATTTGAATTTGAAAGATCAAGTCAGGGATGAGAAAAACTTGAACTCCCTGAGCAGAGAGTATAAACTAGTTCAAATAAACAGAGGATGTTAGCAGCTTCCAGGATTGTCAAACTGTCACCTTTGACCAGGGTTGAATTTTCTTTGAATGTTGACAGAAGTTACAGTGTCAGTGGAAAAAGCTTCATGTGAAGTATCTGTAACTCAGAATTTCCTTATGTTTGTGTCAGTGAGAGCCTACAATTAACGCTTTTTAAAATGTCTGTTGAGTTTAAGAAGCCTTCAGTGGGGTTTTCCAGCCTTTAGGTGAGAGTAAATTAGAAAGTTTATGAAAATCTATTTTATGTTGTCTAACATTCAGCGCTTGCAGCTGGTGGCAAATCACCACTGTTTTTGTAAAGAATGGGATTTGAAAACCCAACCTGGGGGGAATGTCTTAACTAAGCTACATTCACAAATGTCATTGTAGTATTTATAAAAAGAAACTGCTCAGCACTTAATCTGTTGAAGTACTACAAATTGGAATTTTTCAGCTTTATCATAGAGCATTCTTCAAGATATAGTCATCCACAGTTTAGGTAAAATTATCTCTCAGAAATAATGCTAATTCTATTTTTTGTTTTGTTTCCTGTTTCTAAAAACCTCTTGGTCATCTTTGAGGCTTGAGGAAAGTAGCAAATTGGAGATTTACAAAAATATGCAGCTCTTTACAGAATGTAACAGTCAGTTTACCCTGTGGGTTTATGTTTTTAGGATTTGTGATCTGTTTCTGGTAGAAAATGAGGGAGAATTATAGTGAGAATTGGACATTGTAGAGCCTCATTCCAAAAGGTATGGGAGGTCTAATATATTGAGATGCAATGCAAATATTCCTTCTTTTTATGTTGTTACTGTTTCAATTATGTAGTGATCAATGGAAACCCTGAAGCTTATCCTAAGATAAGTTTATCTTGTAACGAGTTTAAATAGCAAGTGAAAATACTAAGTTCATTGTGATGTGAACAGAGATTGGCCTTCCTCTTTAACTGTTGAAGGTATTAAAACAAAATGGAAAACATTTGGCTTCCTGAGTGACATGGCTACAGTCAACATGCTGAGCTGGGGATGAAGCATGAGCCCTTGATTTTGCAACACCAGAGCAAAGCACGTAAGTTTAAAGGGATGAGTCCTTAAGTAAGATAGCTTATTACCCTAAACACACATTTTAAATTTTGTCCTAGAAATGTGACATCGTCCAAATTTAGGGGTTTGAATTTTTATTACCCAAATGTGAAGTCTAGTTTGGACAAAACTTAGCATTATATTCCAGTTAATTGGTACATTTGAACAGGACAAACTTAAAACAGTGGCCTTTATGGAACAACTCATAAAAGGATATGTTGAGATATACATATACATATACAATATGCATACATATTAAAAACTTCTTTATGCTCATGATGCCAGAAACCAAAGGTAAATGACAAAATAAGGAAAAAAATATTTTTTTTTACTCTCACCCGAGGATATTTTTCCATTAATTTTTTATTTTATTTTTATATTTTTATTGATTTCAGAGAGGAAGGGAGAGGGAGATAGAGATAGAAACATCAGTGATGAGAGAGAATCATCGATTGGCTGCCTCCTGCACACCTCCTACTGGGGATCGAGCTCGCAGCCCGAGCATGTGCCCTTGACTGGAATCGAACCTGGGACCCTCCAGTCTGCAGGCCAATGCTCTATCTACTGAGCCAAACCAGCTAGGGCTCCATTGATTTTTAGAGAGTGTTGAAAGAGAGAGGTAAAGACAGAGAGACATATCGATGTGAGAGAAACACATCGATTGGTTGCCTCCTGCACGTGCCGCGACCAGGGAGGAGCCTGCAACCGAAGTACCTGCCCTTGATCGGAATTGAACCCAGGATCCTCCAGTCAATAGGCCGATGCTCTGTCCACAGAGCCAAACCAGCTAGGGCAGAAAAATATTTTTTAAAATATATATTTTATTGATTTCAGAGAGGAGAGGAGAGGGAGAGAGAGATAGAAACATCAATGATGAGAGAGAGTCACTGATCGACTGCCTCCTGCACACCCCCAGTTGGGGATCAAGTCTGCAACCCGGGCATGTGCCCTGACAAGGAATTGAACCGTGATCTCCTAGTTCCGTAGTCGGCAAACTGCGGCTCGCGAGCCACATGCGGCTCTTTGGCCCCTTGAGTGTGGCTATTTTGAAGAAGTGGCGTTAGAAGAAGTTTAAGTTTAAAAAATTTGGCTCTCAAAAGAAATTTCAATCGTTGTGCTGTTGATATTTGGCTCTGTTGACTAATGAGTTTGCCGACCACTGTCCTAGTTCATAGGTTGATGCTCAACCACTGAGCTACTGGCCAGGCAGACTAACAGCATTGAAGAAATAAAAACAGTGTTGCTTAGGAATATGAGGGAAACTGACACCTTCATGACTCATTGGTTGAAATGTAAATTGGTGCTTTTTTGAAGTTTGATATGTGTATTGAGAGCCTTAAAAATGTCCCTACACTTTTACCTAACAGTTCCATTTAAATGACAGAATCTCGAATGTGTTCAAAGATTTGTGTACAAGGCTATATTCCTCGTAGTGTTATTTAAAATAGCAGTAAATTGGAAACAACTTCATGTTCAGCATTACAGGATTAATGAATTAGGATTAGGAATTTCTATACAATGGAATACTATTCAGCCATTTCAAATCATGTTATGAAAAATATTTTAATTGCCGAAACCGGTTTGGCTCAGTGGATAGAGCGTCGGCCTGTGGACTGAAGGGTCCCAGGTTCGATTCCGGTCAAGGGCATGTATATTGGTTGCGGGCACATCCCCAGTGGGGGGTGTGCAGGAGGCAGCTGATCGATGTTTCTCTCTCATCGATGTTTCTAACTCTCTATCCCTCTCTCTTCCTCTCTGTAAAAAATCAATAAAATATATTTTTAAAAAAATATTTTAATTACTTAGGTAAGGTTTATAATATATTACTAAATGAAAAAGCAAATTATATCCCTGCTGGCGTGGCTCAGTGGTTGAACATAGACCTATGAACCAGGAGGTCACGGTTCGATTCCCAGTCAGGGCACATACCAAGGTTTTGGGCTTGGTCCCCAGGGTGGGGCGTGCAGGAGGCAGCCGATCAATGATTCTCTCTCATCATTGATGTTTCTATCTCCCTCTCCTTCTCTGAAAGCAATAAAATAATATTTTTTTAAAAAGCAAATTGTTTTTAAAGAACCACATACAATTGTGCGTGGAAAAAAGGATAAGCAGCCCTAGCCAGCATGGCTCAGTGGATAGAGCGTCGCCTTCGGACTGCAGGGTCGCTGGTTTGATCCCAGTCAGGGCATATACCCAGGTTTCGGGCTCGATCCCCAGTAGGAGGTGTGCAGGAGGCAGCTGATCAATGACTCTCTCTCATCATTGATGTTTCTCTATCCCTCTCCCTTCCTCTCTGAAATAAAAAAATATTATTTTTTTTTTTTAAAAAGAAGCATTAAAAAAAGATTTCTGGATTGTGAGATTCCAGATGTGTGTGCGTACTTCCTAGCATTTCCTGTTCATTATTACTTGTTTTATGAACAGGAAATACTTTTATAATCAAGAAAAAAAGTTATTTTAATGAATTGATAAAGAAAAGGTGATATTTACGTCCTTTCTTTATATTTATATGTAATGGAGTGTTATTCAGTCATGAAAATAAGGAAATCCTGCCATTTATGACGACATTGATGAACCTTGAGGTCATTATGCTGAATGAAATGGCAGACAGGGAAAGACAAATATTGCCTGATCTCACTTAAATATAGATCTAATAATAGTAAAAAACAACAACTCATAGAAACAGCAGATTGGTGGCTGCCAGGGGCTAGTGGTGGGGGGATGGGTGAAGATGGTCCGAGTACAAACTTCTGTTGTGAACTCTGGGGATGTAATATTCAGCAGAGTGACTATAGTTAACAATGTATTGTATATTTTAAAGTTGCTAAGAGAGATATTAAAAGTCCTCACACCCCCCACCCCACCACACACACACACAAATTGTAACTATGTGGTGGATGTGTTTACTAACCTTATTGTGGTAACCATTTTGCAATATATACATACATCAAATCATTGTACACGTACACTTTAAACTTCCACAATGTTATATGTCAATTATATCTTAATAAAGCTGGGGGGAAAGTAATTTTTTTTAAAGTAATTTTTTAAATGACATTTGTGTATTGATTTATCTTAGAATAAACAACCTGTTTTTGTTTTCAGTTAATGTTTCCTTTTTAGGAACAGAAAAATGAATAATTTGTGTTTGTGTTAACTATTTGTCATGGTATACTTATTTAGTATGATTAGAAGACGTATTTTGTTGAAGAGCTATATTAAAATCATTGCCATTGTATTCAACATTTTTAGTTAAAATAATTTGAACTTGAGCATTGAATTATTTCCTATACTTGGTGGAATGCTTCATAAGCCAATAAAAAATTATATTGTTTTCTAAATATGATAAATAAATTATAATGTTGCCCTAACCGGTTTGGCTCAGTGGATAGAGCGTCGGCCTGCGGACTGAAGGGTCCCAGGTTCGATTCTGGTCAAGGGCATGTATCTTGGTTGTGGGTACATCCCCAGTAGGGGGTGTGCAGGAGGCAGCTGATTGATGTTTCTCTCTCATCGATGTTTCTAACTCTCTATAACTCTCTATCTCTCTCCCTTTCTCTCTATAAAAAATTAATAAAATATATTTAAAAAAAGAAATTATAATGTTTTACATACTTGTGTATGTGCTCTGCTAAGCTACTATTCTTTTCATGTTGAAGGTGTGTATTTATTGTTGTTTTGACATTTGGAAAAAAAAACAGGCTTAATTTATTTTAACTTCTTACAACCCTGATCATCGTATTATTTCAATATATTTTCTGTACTTGCTGTTGTACTGTTTTCTCTTTCATGATGATACCTACAAAGGTTGCTAGGTTTCTTTTCCTTGTAATTCCATTAGTCATGCTTAATGACTTCTCTAAATGTTTATTATGGTATTCATTTGGGAATATCTGGTAAAGAAAATGTCTAGCGAAAGATACTTTCTCTTGGGTATATGTCATTAGTAATACAAAGACGTGTTCTGACTTAATTAAATTTACATTAAGTAGTTTATTTGTAACTAGATTTAGTGTTTAAAAGTATTTTAACATTTTAAGGAGTTCAAAGAAGAAAAATGAAAATAAACTATAAGTTAATGTTTTAGGAGAATTCTGGAGCCACCACTATTTAGGTCTTAATTACTTTGCAGCAAATAAAATTACAATCTTAAAAAAAAAAAGAAACATGTATTTTTGAGCCCACCAGAAGACCTACTTATTTTATGTAAAAGTCATCTCCGTAAAAATCTACCTTAACTTAGATTATGCCTTGTAACTTATTGTAATGAAATTCGCTGTAAAAGAATTTTAAGTCAGTTTTGAGACTACTAAACTATAAAAGAAACCAGGTAGTATCTTTTAATATTTTTTAAACCTAAATCCATAAGTAGTTAACTCAAATTCATGAAGATAAATATTTTTACATATTGAAAATAAAATTATAGCCCTAGCCGGTTTTGCTCAGTGGATAGAGCATCAGCCTGTAAACCGAAGGGTTGTGGATTCGATTCTGGTCAAGAGCATGTACCTCGGTTGCAGGCTCGACCTCCAGCCCTGGTCTGGTGTGTGTGGGAGACAACGCATCTATGTGTCTCTCTCACATTGATGTTTCTCTCTCTGTCCCTCCCCCTCCCTTCCACTCTCTCTGAAAATCAATGAAAAAATGTCCTCGGGTGAGGATTAAAAACAACAACAACAAAAATGGCCAACAGTTGGATTCCATTAAAAAAAAAAAAAAAGAAAACTATAAACATATTGCCCAATATGCCTTCATTAATAAACTTGTTAATTTTCTGGTTCTTTTTGCTTATAACTTCTTACCTCCCCTGTCTCCTGAAAATTTGATGATCTCATTTAATCCCAAATTATGTTTTCCTTTGGTTTCAGTTTATTTGTAGTTGCTGATTTTCCCTATAATCTGTTCTATCACTGTGATATTACTGTGACCAGTTAAACAAGTTTCTTCTCTTATGTATCTTAGACATTTTCACCAAACCATGAGATATTTTATAAATCATTTAAATTTGGGGGCCTCAAATTTAGCATCATATATTTTATAATATGGCATCAATTAATTATACAACATATTTTAAAAGTTATATATAAAATGATTTATTGCTGTCTTCATGGAAACTAGTTACTTGTTTGTGTTACTTGTCTTTATCCGATTTTGAGAACTTGGCTATCCTCACAAAGATAAGTCTTTTCCAATCTGTAAATCTGAAGGTTCTCTTCTTAAAGGAATTCAATGTAGGTAAGATTCAAAAGATTGCAAAAAAAAACAAACCAACACCTTCTTTTAGAAGTAACATAATTTTGTTGGAAACTCTTTAATTTGCTTTTTGTCTCTTAGTTGCTAGAGGGCTTTTTGAAGTTTTATGTGTGGGAGGGTGGTGTTCAAAATACCTCCAAGGTGCCCAGCCCATGTGGTTCAGTGGTCCAGCCAGGAACCAGGAAATTGCGGTTGGATTCATGGTCAGGGCACATGCCTGGGTTGCTGGCTCGATCCCCAGTAGGGGGCGTGCAGGAGGCAGCTGATCGATGATTCTCTCTCATCACTGATATGTCTATTTCTCTCTCCCTCTCCCTTCCTCTCTCTGAAATAAAATAAATAAATAAATAAAATAAAATACCTCCAAAGTAAGTAAAGAAATGTATTCCAAAGTTTTATAGTCATTTGGCTATTAAGGTAAGACTTAGTAAGTACTAAGTAAATATTTGTTGACTAGTGAATGAATGGGCCGTACAATCACATCTGCTTTTTAAGGCACAGTTAGACAACACCTTGACCCATTAAACTAGATATGCCAGTGGTTCTTAACCATTTGGGGATTAGAGGATGTTTTGAGACGCCAATAAAACCATTGACGCTCTTCCCAGGAAAATACACATACACATGAAATTTTGCTTACACTTCCAGAGGCCCATAGACTCTAGTTGCAAGCCCCTAATATAAACAGCCAGCCCCCTATTAACGCAGGTAGTGGAGTTAGAAGATGTGGAGAAGAGAAAAATAACCCAAATGTACGGTTAAAGCAAACCTCTAGTCTGATCTTGTTATTTGAGGGCTCAGGAAGGACTTATTTTCTCAGAAACGTAATAAATATCCATCTACTTGACCATTTAAGGTATTCCATTATATAGCCCTACCATCATTTAGTTAATCTATTCATGGATATTTAGGTTGTTTCTAGTTTTGCACTTTTTAAAAAAATTAATTTCGAAGAGGAAGGGAGAAGGAGAGGGAGAGAGAGAGAGAGACAGAAACATCAGTGATGAGAGAGAATCACTGATTGGCTGCCTCCTGCACTCCCCGCACCAGGGATCGAGCCTGCAACCCCTGCATCTGACCCTGACTGGAATCGAACCCGGGACCCCCCCAGCCCGCAGGCCGGCCGACGCTCTATCCACTGACACAAACTGGCTGGGGCTAGTTTTGCACTTTTAAAGACAACTTCATGGCGGGGATTCTTGGACTGAGTAGACTTTTTTCATATTTACCAGACCATCTCCTTAATGTAAGTTCTAGAAGCGGAGTTGCCGAGTCGTTTGTATAGACAGTGCCAACTGCCCTCCAGAAAGACTATCCCGGCTGATGTGCCCACAGTAAGCGGTGCGTGAAGGGGATGCCATTCCCCACATCCTTCATAACTCGGTGTTGCTAGCCTCTCTTACTTGTTTGTATTTCTTTGCTTTCTAGCAAAGTTGGACAGTGTTTCACATGTTTATTGCCAATTTTATTTCTTTTTTCTGATTTGCCTTTTTATATATTAGCCTGTTTTTCTATCATAGGTGTTTCCGTTTTTTCCCAAAGATCTTTCTGTCTTACATATGACCTCCTAGTTTCTTCTTCTTTTTTTCTTTTTTGGCTTTCAACTTTGTGTAGTATTTTTTGCAGTACGTAAATGTAGTCTAATTGAGTAGTTTTTTGTTCTCTGGTCATGCTGTTAAGACATGCCTAGAAAACCCACCCATACCCAAAGATTATTAAATTTTCATTTGCATTTTCTTTTAGAATATTTTATACTTCTGTTATTTTTTATTTTTTGCATTTGTCTCTCCAGTCATTGGGAATCTATTTCTGTGTAAGAAGTGGGGTGGGCTCTAGCTGGTTTGGCTCAGTGGGGTTGTGGGCTCGATCCCCGGGGGGGTGCGTGCAGGAGGCAGCGGATCAATGATTCTCTTTCATCTTTGATGTTTCTATCTCTCTCTCCCTCTCCCTTCCTCTCTGAAATCAATAAAAATATATTTTAATAAAAGAAGTGAGGTGGGAATGTAGCTTTGTTTTCCTAAAAATGACAGGAAATTTATTGACCACTCACTGTGTGCCAAGCACTGAGTTAAATATTTCATATGTATTAATAATTTTAACCTAAATCAATTATAAATGGCTAGCCAGTTATTAAAAAAAAATCCACCATTTTCCATCAGCTCCCTCTTTTTTTCCATATGAAAATCCATCTTTATCATATTCTAAGTCCTCATATATGTTCAGATCTGCTGCTTTTCTTTTATTTTTTAAATATATTTTAATTTATTTCAGAGAGGAAGAGAGAGAGAGAGAAACATCAATGATGAGAGAGAATCATCGCTTGGCTGCCTCCTGTATGCCCCTCCCTGGGGGTCAAGCCCACAATCCGGGCATGTGCCCTTGACTGCAATCGAACCTGGGACCGTTCAGTCCACAGGTCGATGCTCTATCCACTGAGCCAAACCAGCTAAGGCAGATCTGCTTCTTTTCTATTTTGTTCCATAGATCAGCGTTTCTGAATATACCATATTATCTTATTAGGCATTTTATTTGGATCATTAAATTTTTTCAGAGACTAAATCAAAGAGGTAAGTAAGAATTTGCATGAACTTCCTTTGAAATATGCAGTAGGACAGATTTTTAATATGATTCAAAATGAATTTCACATTTTTTTTAACAGATGGCAGATAATCACCAGTAGTTCCCATAAAGAATCACTAGACCTAGTCTTCTTAAACATGTTTTTCTATGGAGATTCTGTAATAGAATAGGAGTTTTTAAAAACAATACTCTGTACGCTTTCACTCAAAACAGTGTAATTTCATACTAACATTTCAGTAAGTACAGTGACTACATAATTTATATATATTTATTTAAAAAATATATATATATAAAATCCTTACCTGAGGATATTTTTTTTCCATCTGCAGCACAGGTATGTGCTCTTGACCTGGAATCAAACCCATGACCTTTTGGTGCGTGGGTGGATGCTCTAACCACTGAGAACACCGGCCAGGGCCTTAAAATTTTTTTAATCGATTTTTTATTAGTTATTAGTGAGAGGGGAGGAAAGAGGGAGAGAGAGAAACATCGATGTGAGAGTGGAACATCGATATGCTGCCTCCCGCACACCACCCACAGGGATTGAGCCTGCAACCCAGGCAGGTGCCCTAACCGGGAATCAAACTGGCAACCTTTCCGTGCACAGGAGGGTATCCACCCACTGAGTCACACCGGCTAGGGCAAAACTACATGTATTTCTAAGTTTTAATTTAAAAGCTTAGGATTGCTTTCAGAAATTTTTCCTTCTAAGCAAAATGTAGAAGGAACGTTATAAATGTTACAAATAAGACATATATGAACTAGAAAATTGTAAACAAGAGTTTTATAGGAAATATGTAAAATATTATAGATGAGCATTGTCCAGTACAAATATAAATGTAATTTTATAATAGCCACCTTTTAAAAAATAAGTAAAATAAATAGGAGGAATAAATTTTAATATTTTTCTTTAATCCAGTGCCTCAAAAATATTTCAACATGCAATCAGTATAAAAACAATGAGATATTTTACATTTCTTTTTTATGCTAATTCTTCATAATCTAGTGTGTGCTTTACACTTTCAGCGTATCTCAATTTGGATGCAGAATTACATGAATTGTGTTCAGATTTCATAAAAATCTCTATCAATAGATTCACATACCCAACTTGTTCCAAGCATACATGAAAGTTTTCCAGTAACTAAACTGAGCATCCGTTTTTCAGTTTACATTTAAGTTCATTAGGATGAAACAAAATTTTAAAATTCAGTTTCTCGGTTACACTAGCTGCAATTCAAGTGCCCAGTAGCCCATGTAGCTAGTGGCTGTCCTATGGACGGTGCAGTTACAGGCTCTCTAAAGAAGTAAAATAAAATAAAATACGGGCTGTCTCCTACTTTTAACATCTGGCTTGCAAATAACTCAGATGCAAATGGGGTGTCTGGCCCTCTGGGAGCTCTTTAAGGGAACAGAAGCTACTCTTACCTGAAGAAGATGACACCCCTAAATTCCCACCAAACACCCACCTCCGAACGCACAGGCACACAGGGACACGCTCCATTTGGGAAACTGCTACCCCAAGGCATGGTTGAAGCATCACCCACATCCTTGGAGGCCCTTTCCCTGGGGGTCGGTCTTCTCCAGTCTGTGCTGAGTGGGAGCTGGGATGGGCAACAGGGTGGAGGAATTATCTTGTTACTAATGTTACCCCTAACTAGAAATTCTAACACCATTTCTTCAGAAACAAAATTATAAAGGGTAGTTGGGTTTTGTAAGATTGTGGCTCAACTGAGGTTTTTGGGTTTACCTGGGGATTTTTTTAAAAAAAAAATCTTTTTACAACTCTGAGAAAATAGTTTATGTTCCAAACAACAAGCATGCAGATGGGTTTTGGAATATGAGTTCATTTGTAATATTTTTGTAATATTACAAATGAAAGAGAGTACGGGGGAGAGGTTGGGAGTTGCCTGTTGTTTTATTACAGAAGGGGTGGAGGGGCTGAGTACTGAATTTGGATGCAGCAGCCTAAATTGTCTCTTATTCCCTACATGAGCTTGCTGACAACTCTAAAACGAAACCTGTTCTGTTTTAGGTGTCATTCAACTATCAAGTCACTTTTAGACAGTTTTTGTTATTTTGTTTTGCTTTGGGGTGGTGTGTGTGTGTGTGTATGTGTGTGTGTGTGTGTGTGTGTGAGTGAGTGAGTGAGTGAAACAGTTTGCCTGGAAAATAATCGTTTTCTTTTCGTCTTAGCTACTATTCATTTCTATGGTACACTTAAAGTTGATGTTTGAAATTTGGGATCTTCTAGTTACAGATGAAATTTTCCCTTTCAAAAGAGACTCTCTCCCCTGGGCCCCCCCCCCTCCCACATACACACGCTGTTAGTTTAGTCCTAGGAGGCACCTAAGGGAGGGGAGTGATTTTGAGTTCTGTATAGTTGAGGTGATGATCACTCCAACTGTGTGTGGAAGACTGAACCGTTTTAGAAGTCCATCTTGGTAGAGAGGTTCTGGAACCTCCGGGAATACCTAAGCCCTTGGTTCTTCAGGCCTTCCTGCTTAGTTGATCTTTTTTTTAAAAATATATTTTATTGATTTTTTACAGAGAGGAAGAGAGAGGGATAGAGAGTTAGAAACATCGATGAGAGAGAAACATCGATCAGCTGCCTCCTGCACACCCTCTACTGGGGATGTGCCCGCAACCAAGGTACATGCCCTTGACCGGAATCGAACCTGGGACCCTTGAGTCCGCAGACTGACGCTCTGTCCACTGAGCCAAACCGGTTTCGGCTGCTTAGTTGATCTTGATGTTCTTTCTAGATCTCTGATTCTAGGAGGAACCTTTGAGGAGATGTATAGAACTCCTTTGTTGTTTTGCATATTGGCTGACATCTAAGACAAATTGGCTTTTTAATGTTACATAAAACATCCAGTAGCTTTTAATAAGGTGTGCTTTAGGAACCCCTTTATTTTAGTATGGTGCCAAAAGTAGCTTAATTATAACACTTAGAACATTCTGATATACTTTATTGAATATCACTGATTCCTCAATAAAATTGAGGATTATCTCCATAAAGGAAAATTATTTACACAATATAATATCACAAGCTATTTTAGAATATTTAAAATATTTCCTTAGGTGAAAATTTAAGAGCATATACAAAAGTTGTTGTGCTCCAAGGAGTCTGATTCTTTTGTTTTTAACATTCATTATATTCATTATATTGAATAAAAGATTGTTATCTCGACTTCAGAAATAGGTGGTGCATTTTCAGGTTTTTAAAAATATTTTTATCACACCTAAAGTTTTCACTGTGATGTATTTGTTGTTTTAGTAGAATTTGACCTATATTTTATTCCGTGGGGGAAAAGATAAACTCAATGTTTGCTAGCCACCTACCACCTTGTGCTGTTATGCGTTGGGGGGTAGAAACTCGAGTCCCACTGTGAATTTTTAACTCCATGCTCTATATTTTTAGAGCCTTGTAGAGATCAGATCTGCAAACCAACTTTGAAAGATAAATGATTTGATTGTGGCAAGCATATCCTCTACCTAAAACCGTGTCTGCTGGGAAAAAGCTGCACTAATACCACAATGACATGATCTTCACTGTGGGATCCTTGATTAGACCCGATTTGTTTTGCATATCCTATAGCTCCATAAAGATGATCAACTTTCAGCAGGGATGAACAGATGTCCCGGTTTCATAAGAAATTGCTTTCACATTGTCAAGCCTTTCACAAAAGCCAGTCATCACCCTTATAATTCTGATTTTGTTGAGACCCTTTGAAAACTTTTTCCCAAATATTGGTTTGAATGCACAGACCTCACTGTTTACCTGTAAGATTCTATAATAGTCAAGTGGTATCCTTCCCCCCACCCCCAACAGAAATAAAAAGAAGAAAACTAAAAACAAAAATGAGCAAATATAGTATAGGTTGTATTCATTTAAACTTTCAAGTATTTTTAATAGTAGATACTAGAGCCCTAGCTGGTTTGGCTCAGTGGATAGAGCATCAGCTTATGGACTGAAGGGTCCTGGGTTTGATTCGGTCAAGGGCACATACCTTGGGGGTAGGCTTGATTCCCTGCCCTAGTCATGGCACATGCGGGAGGCAACCAATCGATGTGTCTCTCTCACATCAATGTTTCTCTCTATATATATCTCTCCCCCTCCTTTCTACTCTCTAAAAATCAATGGAAAAATATCCTTGGGTCAGGATTAATCCCCCCCAAAATATATTAGCGTCTAAGTTTAATAAAATACATATCTGTTTTGTTCCCTGCTGTATCTTCAGTACCTGGAATGGAGCCTGGCATGTGACAGATGCTCAGTTAAGTATTTGTTAGACAAATATTTATTGTTTCTATGAGAGAGTTAATCACATACATTTGCTTATGGTAGGCAGATACTCATCTATATATATAAAAGGCTAACATGCAAAGTGTCCCCTCGGGAGTTTGACCGGGAGACTGGGAGTTTGATTGCTCACTATGACATGCGCTGATCACCAGGGGGCAGCGTGGAACGAAGGAAGGTCCCTGCCAGCAGCTGAAAGGCCCTGATTGGCCCTGATCATTGGCCAGGCCTAGGGACCCTACCTGTGCACGAATTTTGTGCACCGGGCCTCTAGTCTCTTATAATAAGCATTGGTTGGTGTTGGAGTTACCTTAATTCTACTTATTCCCCTTTAATTTCAATAGAGAGGGTATATTCAGAGGCTGCTTCAACCCTCAGAAGGGCTGAAAGCGTGCCTTTTACTGTGAAAGAAAGAAAAAAGAAGGGAAAGCCAATTCTCTGTTTCCTTTGAATTTCAGAGTTAAGGGTGGAAGAAATGTTAGTTCACTAGGCATGAACTGGCTTTTCCCCCCATTAGAAAAAAACTTTTTTTAACCATTTGAATCATTTTTAAGTGGCATTAAGTATATTGACGTTGTCATGCAACCATCACCACCATCCATCATCATTCCCAAACTGAAACTGCACTTATTAAATGATAACTCCCACCCCTGCCCCCCAGCCCCTGGCAACCACTGTTCTACTTGCTTTCTATATAAAGGTGACTATTCTAGGTACCTCATATAAGTGGAATCATACAATATTTGTCCCTTTGTGTCTGGATTTTTTTTTTTTAAGTATGGTTCTTTGGAGACTTGACAATTTTTCTTTTTCTTTTTTTAAAAAAATATATTTTTATTGATTTCAGAGAGGAAGGGAGAGGGAGAGAAAGGTAGAAACATCAAGGATGAGAGAGAATCATTGACTGGCTGCCTTCTACACGCCCCCTACTGGGGATTGAGCCGGCAACCTGGGCATGTGCTCTTGACCGGTATCGAACCCCGGACCCTTTAGTCCGCAGGCTGATGGTCTATCCACTGAGCCAAACCAGCTAGGGCTTGACAATTTTTCTTACCCCTGCATTTCTAGTTTTTGCTTTGTACCTAGACCTAGCCAGTGATGCATACACAATTAGTATCCAAAGACCCATGAATTCAACAGCTTGTTGGAGACCGCTAGGGGGTTATTAAAGCTTTGAAAATGTGATTCCTAATCTGTATGTCGGTAGGCTTATCTCCTCCAAGCCTTGCTGATAAACCTGCACTAACAGTAATATCGAAGATTAGGCTTTCTCCATGTTTCATAAAGCAAATTGTTCTCATTGTGATAGACGGATTATGAACTGGAAAATTACCGATACATTGTTGTAATTGTTTATACAGACATTAAGACAAACTCTATGTAAAGGACAGCAGCTACAAAAAGAGGTTTTGATTGCAGCTTGATTAAGAAATTGTATGCTCATACTCATTCCCCCCCCACACTCCATTTTTCTGTTTTCATTGTATTTTCCCTTCTCCCTCCCTCACTCCTTCTTTCCCTCTCTTTTTCTCTCCCTCCCTCTCTCCTTTCCCTTGCCTTCCCTTCCATTCTGTCTCTTCCTCTCTGCCTTTCTTCCTTTTTTCCTTCCGCCTTTCCGCCCTTCCTTCCTTTTCTCTTTCTTTATCATTTTCATTTTTTCTGAGTAGTTGCTACAGAGACAACCTGACCCTATTATCCAAATATAAATAACATAGTAATGGCTTCCTATCAGCCTGCCTGGAGGGAGAGGGGAAAAGTAAGAAAACTAGAACTAAAGAGGAAATACCCTTAATTTTGTTTTTAAAGGATAGAAACTAACTTGTTGAGGAAAAAAGAAATATAATGGGAGATCTGATTGGTAAAGAAACAAAAGAGAAAGAGAGAGGGAGAGCCTTGGAGGACAATTTGAAAAGTATCCCGTGCAATTCAGAGTTCAAGCAGGATCTCCATCTGTGGGCGCCCTTAGAGCCTCTGACACTGCTTTCCTTAACCCCATTTTCTCAACCTGTGGAGTGGGGGGTCAACAACTAGACTCAGCCTTAGGAGTTCGGGCCAAAGCCATGAGGATAGGAGAGGTAATTTTTTAAATTCAACTTTTATGATGTCTACAACTGCAGGTGTTAGCATGCCAGAGACAGAATTAACGACGAAAAAAATCACCCCGTGCCAAGTCTGACTCCTCTTGGAGAGGCGGTGGAAACGGCTGTGGTGGCATTCCCTGACGGCAGTACCCTGGGCTTTCTGTGAGTCTTCACGGTGCTGGGGGTCTCCCCGGGTCCTTCCTGTTTAAATACGAATGGACATCGATTGCCCGGCTTGCCCCGCCCCCAGGGCTCCTGCGTTTAGATTGCCAGCATTTGGGAAGTTGGCTGGTCACGAAGAGATGCCTGCTTTTTCCACCCCTTGTCACAGGGCCCGCTCCGTATGCTTCCATTGGCACTTGGTTTGGTTTTCTTCACAGCAGCAGCTGCTAATGAGGGACAGCTTTTGAGCGAGCAGCTTGTTGTTTTTGGCAGGGGTAGGGGACATCCATAACCATTCAAGACTCTGTTTTCCTTTGCTAAATTTACTTTACTACATGGAAGTACGTCTTCAGTAAAAAATAGTGTGCAGTCA
Organism: Eptesicus fuscus; assembly: GCF_027574615.1. Taxonomy (NCBI): domain Eukaryota; kingdom Metazoa; phylum Chordata; class Mammalia; order Chiroptera; family Vespertilionidae; genus Eptesicus; species Eptesicus fuscus. The sequence continues at coordinate 35,772,086 of NC_072492.1, read as the reverse complement.
CACACGGCGGTATTTACTGAAACACCTTCCCGCGTTGGCGTTCGATCCTGCAGTCGGAGAACTGTCAGGAGGTGAGGAACAGGTCCCACGTCTATCAGAGTCCCCCTCCCAACGGGAATCTGCATTCTGGATGTAGGACTTCATCGTCTTGTTTTGGCACAGTGATCAGTCTTTCCGGATTGCATTTGGTAGCACGCCTGGTAACCGTAGGAGTGGGTTGTTGATAAACACTGCGCCTTACGTTTCTGCTCCGCTGCTTTTCTGAGGCATAATTAAAAGACGCAGTGTCGCTTGCATAAAGAAGAAGCTGTCTTTGGAATTTCTGCTCGTATCGGCATCATCCCATTTCATGTCATTCTCCTCTTTGAAATCGCCACAACGAGGCGTTAGCTCTGCTCTAGAGACCTGTCACGATATTTATGGAATGGTACAGCTTGCAATTATGCTTTGCCGTGATTAGCACCGATGATGAGTCAAAACCTCCGTCACATTTTCTATAAAGTGTGATTCAGTCCCATTATTCCTGTAACAAGGACTCGAGTTAATGACCTCCACAATGTTAAAAATAACATCTTGAAGGAAATAACTGACCTACCAGCCATTTCAGCTATTTCCCGCAATTTAGGTTCTTTTTGTAACTCGGAGGTCTACCAACGTCGTATTTAACACGCGATTTTTGAACATCTACCATGCACTAGGTATTGTGTTGCAGGAATCAAAATGAACGAGAAATGGTTCCTGCCCTGGGATAAGTTACAATGTAGTTAAGCAACAGGTAACTCAAAATTGCATTAGTTCTTACGCCCAGAGTGTAGCACATTCTCACTCTAGAGCGGTAAAGCAATCCATCTTTCAGTTATTTATTTATTTAAAAATATATGTTTATTGATTTCAGAGAGGAAGGGAGAGGGAGAGATAGAAACATCAATGATGAGAGAGAATCATTGATCGACTGCCTCCTGCACGCCCCACACTGGGGATCCAGCCCGCAACCCAGGCATGAGCCCTGACCAGCAATCAAACCGTGACCTCCAGGTACATAGGTCCACACGCAACCACTGAGCCACGCCAGCCAGGCCAGCATTCCGTCTTTTAAAACTGGGACGGTCAACCTTGGCTGGTGTGGCTCAGTAGGCTGGGTGCTGTTCCATGCACTGAAAGGTTGCCGGTTTGATTCCCAGTCAGGGCACATGCCCAGGTTGCAGGCTCCATCCCAGTAGGGGATGTGCAGGAGGCAGCCAATCCATGTTTCACTCTCACATCCATGTTTCTGTCTCTAAAAATCAATTAAATATAATAAAAAATTAAAACTGGGGTGATCAAAATGATAAAAGGCATAGGATCCGAGCATTGATTGATGCCTTTTTTTAGCTAACGGTGTTAAAGATTGTATGGGGCACCTTTCATAGAAGTATAAAATTCCTAGGTTCCTTGTTCCAAGTGTCCCCTGTTAAATTCAGAAGAGTAAATACTTCTTAGTGACATGGTTTGGTGAACCCAGATGCTCTAACGTTCAGCCAGTTATATAACGTACACTGTAAGCAGTAATGTGGTTACTTACACGTTTGTCATATTAATATTCGTTATCACAGGAATTTATCATTGACACCTGGTCTGTAACTTCATCTGCATATCAGCATTAAGTAAGTTGACGTTTAATTATTGGTATAAGGGGAGCAGTTACCCAGATGACAGCTGACTTCAGTATCCTTTACTGTCCTCTCTTACCTGCCAGGATATTTCACAAGCTGTTTTCTCCTTTTTGTAAGTGATTTTTGTCGCTATAATGAGAAAACCAGAGATTAAGATGTTCCCTCCTAAACCTTGGGGTCGGATTATAACATATCTAATGGAAAACTAATAAGGGATTTGGGAACAAATGTAGCCCTCACCGGTTTGGCTCAGTGGATAGAGCATGGGCCTGGGGACTGAAGGGTCTCGGGTTCGATTCCGGTGAAGGGCATGTACCTTGGTTGCGGGCGCATCCCCAGAAGGAGGTGTGCAGGAGGCAGCTGATCGATGTTTCTCTCTCATCGATGTTTCTGACTCTCTATCCCTCTCCCTTCCTCTCTGTAAACAATCAATAAAATATCTTTTTAAAAAAAAATGTAACAAGTATAAGCAGCCACCCTGCTTCTTATAGGAAGTGTCACAACGTTCATTCTGACCACAAGTGGTCAGGGCCTAGGTTTTGGCCTCATTGGAAAGTTGCCCACCCCCAGAACTGTTCTCACTGTTCTCACCTCACTCCCTGGAACAATCTAACACGTTTAGCGGACTCCTGAGTGACTTAGGGGAGCGGAGGGGAGCCACCATCCCCCTCACGTGGCTCCCTTTGGTTGTCTGAAGGTTTGTCACCTAGATGTTCTCACCGTCCCGTACAGCGCGTTTTTGGAACGTCCAGTAATTTTTTGTATCTCTCTGTGAGTTGTACTTTGTGTCCGTTCACTTGGCAGCTGTTATCTCAAAGCAGCCTTAACCCACAGGCGTCCTTGTGAGGAAAAACGCCTGTGGATGGGTGAGAGGTTTTGGTAAGTGCGGGGTTTGAAAGGAGGCGCGCTGCAGGTGGACAGCCTAGGGCAGTGATGGGCACCCTTTGGAGCTTGGGGTGTCAGACTTCGCCAAAAAACCGAGCATAACTCGGGCAGTGTGTCCCTTTGAGGAAAAAACCGAACTCCAAGACTCTAGTCGCAAACGTTTCATCCTCAGGAGCAGCAAATGGTTCATCCTCGGCCTGCGGCCGCGTGTCATCAGAAATGGCTACGCATGGGGGTGGGGGGAGGGGGGAGAGATCAACCAAAGGACTTGTGTGCATGCATATGAGCCTAACCAATGGTTAAGTTCAACAGGGGGTTGGGGCATCCGTGGGGAGGGGTGTGGGATGGGAATGGGGGGATGAGGACAAATATGTGACACCTTAATCAATAAAGAAATTAAAAAAAAAAAAAAGAAATGGCTTACGCGTGTCAGCGCTGATACGCGTGTCATAGGTCTGCCATCACTGGCCTAGGTACCGATCCCAGCGCCTTCGCTTTCTCGCTGCAGGACCTGGGGCAGGTTTCCTCCCTCTTAAGCCCGATTCCTCGTCTGTAGAAGGAGAGCGATAACCGTGCTGCGGTACAGGTTTCTCCTGAGGGGGCATACGGAGGGCATAGAGCAGTGCGTGAGTTCAGGGCGCAGTCAGAGCGCCTTGGCTGTCACTGCTGCTGTTACCCAGTATTACAGTTACTGCGCATCCTCTCCTTCCCTCCTCTCCGTGCTAGTGCCTTTGCTGTTTTTGAAGGCTTGGTGATTAAGTGCGAGACAGGCTTGGAGATGTCATAGTTTATTTTGTTTCCAACACGAAACCCGTGTCCAGGGTTGGCGGCAGTCGTCCGTTTAGCACGTGTAACAGACGAACACGTTTCTCCCTGAACCCCAGACCGTGTTCCTTCTGAACGTCTCAGAGGGGGTTGCATACCCTCCATCATCAAAGCCTCGAGTCTTTAGAACGCCAGCGTGCCTCACAAAAAGCCCGGTGTCTCTGTTGCCACCACAACCTGACACCAGCGGGTTGGAAACCGCGGAGAGCCTGCGGCACGCCGTCAGAGCCTGCAAGGCCCGTCACAGAGTTTCTTGTAAGTCGCATGTAGACAGCGACGCCAGGAACCAGTCTGGCTGAGAAAACTTAAAAAGTCTTTTTTTCTTCCTCTTCATCTTTCTCTTCAAAAAGGACCTAATTGGTTGCCTCCGGGAAGATTGAGTGCAGAGATGAGCTCTTCATTTTAACGACGTTTACACAGGAATGTGCTGTTTTCTGTGAGGGTGGGCGGGTGTTGGGTATTATTTTGATATTTTTTTAATTGACTTCAGAGAGGAAGGGAGAGGGAGAGAGAGAGAAACATCAGTGACGAGAGAGAATCATCAGTCGCCTGCCTCCTGCACACTCGCTACTGGGGACCGAGCCCACAACCCGGGCCTGTGCCCTGACCAGGAACCAGATCGTGACCTCCTAGTTCAGTGGTCGGCAAACCGCGGCTCGGGAGCCACATGCGGCTCTTTGGCCCCTTGAGTGCGGCTCTTCCACAAAATACCACGGCCTGGGCGAGTCTATCTTGAAGAAGTGGCGTTATAAGAAGTTTAAGTTTAGAAAATGTGGCTCTCAAAAGAAATGTTAATCGTTGTACGGTTGATATTTGGCTCTGTTGACTAATGAGTTTGCCGACCACTGGGCTAGTTTCATAAGTGGGTGCTCTACCGCTGAGCCACACCGGCCGGGTTCTATATTACTTCATCACTATTTGGGGGTTACTATCTAAAGAGGATTTAAAATCATATTTCCTGTCCTCTTCCCCTTTTTGTTCATAGTTGCACCGTCTTTTCTCCATGTCTACTCTAGGAAACAATATAGTCATTGTATATGTGCTTGTCAGCATTGAACCCGGCCAGTGCCTTATTGTGTTGGACAACGATTGGACTTTAGTTTGAGAAGAGGAAGAGCTAAAGATTTATTTTCATATCAAATCCACCAGGGACCTTACATGCTGTCACATTTATTACAGCCCAAAAACCGTTTTATTTTTAGGTAGCGACTTCTGGAACATTAGCGTAAATCTGGTCCCGTCCTTTTCCTCGTGTTTAAGTCCCCGTTACATCTGGTGGTTTTTGACCGTCCCACTGCTGTCTAAAAAGCAGAGCCCCATGTGGTCGTGTTGTCTTTACCTTAGTCACGTGAGACACTTGACTATGGTTCTGGGTCTCACATTCGGTTTGTTTTTCTTTGGAGCTTTACTGGAAACCAAACACGATTGCGTACAAGCTGCAGAAGGGGAAGTTGGCAAGAATTAGCTGCTTTCTGTTTGGTCTGTCTGAGGCAGCTGACCTTTTGGAAGGAAATCGCTGCTCTTTGCTTCTTCCTGTAACAGTGAAACAGCATAGACACAGAAGCCGTTATCCTGGCTGGTGTCTCGGGCGAAAGCGCTGTTCGCGTACGGATGGGAGTTTTTCAGTGCACCTGTTGCATGTTGTAGGGACAGTCACTCGAGTTCGTGGTGCTTAGCTGTGTGTAGACATCCCGGCAGATACAGAGCCAGAGAGAATCTGTCTCTGGAAAAAGTAGTTTGTTTTAGCAAAAGCAGTTGTATTTTCTTGCCAAGTGCCCGTGTGAATGCTGCGGTAAAAGTTACTTTGTGCACAGGTTTAATTCTTGTTAATGTTGAAGGTCCTGATATCATTATTATTTCTTATACTGGGTAACCTTTTTGTCACCAAGAGGCCGAACATGTTGACTTTCTAAGACATGGTGAGCCCCGATTTAAATGTCATTTCGTCTCAGAATTAGAATCAGCTGCCGGCCACCTGCTACCCCATTGCTGGACCCACGTTTCTGCAGGACTTGTTTGATTTAAACACGGTGAGCATCGCTCTCCACACATGGGCGTTTTCCTCAGAAAGCTGCCGTCCGTCCGACTTCACAAATGGAGCCTCATCCAGTGAGCAAACAAAGGAACTAGCTGATGAGGCATTTCTCTCTCAACAGACACGATTTTAGTTTTCCATTTATTTTAACCAAAACATGGTTAGGTTCACTTTCTATTTTTGTGTGTGTGTGTGTGTGTGTGTGTGTTTAAAGGATTTACATTCAAATAACGGTCTGTTGGCAAGAATGAAGTAGATCCTGATTATGGTGAACACAGAGAATGAAGCTACCTGAAGTGGGGGGAGGGACCCAGGAAATGCTACCTTCTTCTGCGCTCCGTTTGGGCTCGGTGGGTCCGTGTTCTGTTCCCGGGTCCTTTGGTCTCTCTCCCAGGTTTGCTGCTGGCTGTTGGGTGAGCGCTGGTGTGGATGCACATAACAGTGTGAAGCTTAACCCAGGGGGCATGACCTCCGGGCTCCCTTAGCCAGGGTGCCCCACCGCGCTGCCTTTCTGTGCCTGGAATCCGGCCTGAGCCGTCCAACCTGACTGAGACAGGGAAGGGTCCAAGAGGGAACGCAAACCTTGCTGTGGCTGTACGCGCAGGTTCTGGGCACAAACTAGGTTGATGTCGACAAAACAGGATGGAGCCCCCCAGTGCCGCTGGCCTTTGAGTAGGAGCCAATTTAGGAACCACTGGCTAAGGCCTTCTGGGATCTGGTCTTGTAACGCTAGCCTTCCGGAGGCCTTGAATTGTTACCCTTAAGCTATCAAGGGCCTTCTCGTGTGCCAGCTGTGTTCAGGTGTGTCACCACGGGTAAGGGGAATGTCGTTTTGAAAAAGGAGTTTTTAGAGAGAGTGGAAGGGAGGGGACGAGACAGAGAGAGAAACATGGATGTGAGAGAAACACATCTATTGGTTGGCTCCCCCATGTGCCCCGCCGGGCGGAGGTGGGGTGGTCAATCCTGCAACCGAGGTAGGTTCCCTCGATCGGAATCAAACCCAAGACCCTTGAGTCGATGCTCTAAACACTGAGCAAACGCAGCCAGGGCACAGCCAATGTTTTCAGTTACCTGGAAAGTGGTAGTGATGTAGTTTCTTCCCAAGTGGGTTTTCAGAGTTGCTAAATGGATCTCAACACAGAGAGAATGAGAACGCCTCACGCTGCGGGCCACTGTGGCAGGAGGGAGCGCGGCCTGTAGGACAGCATCCTCCCGCCTGCAGCACGGAGTCTGAGAAGTCCTGATGTTTATGTACCGCCAGGGGTCATTTCCAGACGAGAGCAAGCCTCTGCTCTAATTGCTTTTATTTTTTTCCCTTTGATTTTGAAAAAAATTTAAAATTACTGAAAAATTGAAAGAATGGAACAATGAACACTCATACACTATGCCTAGACGGAACAATTGTTAACAGTTGTTACATGTAGGTAGCACCTCTCTCTCCCTCTCCCCCCCCTTTTTTTTTTAAAATATATTTTATTGATTTTTTACAGAGAGGAAGAGAGAGGGATAGAGAGTCAGAAACATCGATGAGAGAGAAACATCGATCAGCCGCCTCCCGCACCCCCCCCCCCCCCCACTGGGGATGTGCTCGCAACCAAGGTACATGCCCTTGACCGGAATCGAACCTGGGACCCTTGAGTCCGAAGGCCGACGCTCTATCCACTGAGCCAAACCGGTTTTGGCCCTCTCCCCTTTTGAAAGTAAGTCGCAGACATCATGACTTGACCCTTAAATTCTTGAGTATGTATCTACCAAGAACAAGGTCATTCTATATAAACTCAATGCCATGATCACTCTCAAGAACTGTAACATTGATACAATAATATCCAATATATAGGCCATGTTAAAATGTAATTAAGCCCAACTGGTGTGGCTCAGTGGTTGTGTGTTGATCTATGAAGCAGGAGGTCACAGTTCAATTCCCGGTTCCCAGTGAGGTTCGATTCCCCGTCAGGGCACATGCCCAGGTTGTGGCTCAATCCCCAGTGGGGGCATGCAGGAGGCAGCTGATCAATAATTCTCTCTCATCATTGATGTTTCTATCTTACTCTTCCTCTCCCTTCCTCTCTAAAAGCAATAAAAATGTATTTTTAAAAAATGTAATTAAATTTTTAAATTGTCCCAGTAATGTCCTTTAGAACTGTGATATGGGTTTTTTTAAAACTATGTTCTAGGTAGTTATCATGTTTTTTTAGTCTCCTTTAATCTAGGACAGTTCCCCATTTTTCTGTCTCTCATACGAGTCTCACAATTTGTATTCATCTGATTGTTTATTCATGAGTAGAGGTGAAACATTTAGTTTGTGTGTTCTTTTCAGTGCATCACACCTGGAGGCATAAAATGTCCGTTTGTCCCGTGATCGGGGATGTTTGATTACTTGGTTAGGGTGTTGTCCACCAGCTTTTTCCACTGAATACATACCTTTTCCCCTCTGTGAATAATAAGTAATATGTGAGGCAATACTCTGACACTGTGTGACTATCCTGTTCTCCAACAAGTATCACCTAATCGTTTTAGCAGCTATGATGATCCTTGTCTGAGTCCACTCTCTTTATTTATGGGCTTGTGTGTGCTGAGCCAAGTTATATTTAGGTGACAGTTTTAAATATATGCTAACCCACTGATTAAGACTTGATCTTTATATTTAGCAAATAGCTGCCCTCCCTCCTCCTTCAGACCTCCCTCCCCCATTCTACCTCCTCCCCTTTTTCTCTTCTTCCCAAAATAATATGTAATCATTTGGCTGTGACGTAAAGATTTATGCCTGATTGTCTTCCCAGAATATTATCATCTCTACGTTGCCTGGGCAAATTTTTCCTTGTTTATATTTTTACGAGCCAAATACTTTTATTCCTTCTGTTCTCGTCCCATCTGTTTAATAATCTGATTTTGTTAGAGAACTGCCTTCCTGATTGCTTATAAAGTAGTGTTTAGAAAAAAAAAATTTTAAAGAGCAGATGGCTCTGGTATTGACCTACTTCTGCATGGGAAAGTTTTACTATAACCTTCTTACTTGATGTTAGGCCAATTTTAATATGAACAAGGCCTTAATCCTTTATTGCTACTATTCAATATTTTTCTGTCCCTCCAAGTTCCTACTACTGGGTAACCATCACCACTGCATACATGTAATCATTGATATTGGCACAACCAGGGAGCTTGCTGTTTATAATCTTTCCAAAGTCCTTTAGTCTTTAAAGGGCACTGATCTGATTAACAGTGTTGAATCCTGGTTCCTCGCCTCATACTTTTCAGATCAGAAGCCTTTGCCCAAATCAGAGCTTCGCAATGTTAGGTTTCTTTTTTTTTTTTTTTTTTTTTTTTTTTTTTTTTTTTTTTTTTAATTTCTTTATTGATTAAGGTGTCACATATTTGTCCTCATCCCCCCATTCCCATCCCACCCCTCTCCCCACGCATGCCCCAATCCCCTGTTGAACTTAACCGTTGGATAGGCTTATATGCATGCATACAGGTCCTTTGGTTGAACTCTCCCCCTCCCCCCACCCTCCCCCTACCCTCCCCTATCCTCCCTCTGAGGCCCGATAGTCCGATCGATGCCTCCTTGCTTCTGGTTCTGTTCTTGTTCCTCAGTCTATGTTGTTCATCATTTCCCCTAGATGAGCGAGATCATATGTCACTAGATATATACTAATAAGCACTGAATGTGAGACGAGCAATAATAGTTATGCTGACAGGCAAATGAATCAGTCTGTAGCGAGCTTCCCCTTGGACCAACAGTTCTTTTGAGACTCAATTTCAATGTCCAGTAGTTCCTTATGTGTACATGTCAGCACTGACCTCCCAGCTCTGGATGGTGGACAAATGGCGGTAACGGAGGTCCGACTCCCTCTGGTTTGGTCTCGGCCGAACCCAGGGGCACGGCGTCACCCGGACTAAGGGGCACGTGGCCTCACCCATACCCAAGGGGCGCGTGGTCTCACCTGGGCCTGGGACCCAGCCTCACCCGGATGGATCCAGGGGCACACGGCCTCACCCGGACCCAGGCTCTGGCTTCACCCGGACCCAGGGACACTTGGCCTCTCCCAGACCCAGGGCCACTTGGGCTCACCCGGGCCTAGGTGCACGAGGCCTCATCTGGATCCAGGGACACAGGGTCGCACCCGGACCCAGGGATGCTTGGCCTCTCCCAGACCCAGGGCCACTTGGGCTCACCCGGACCTAGGTGCACGAGGCCTCATCTGGATCCAGGGACACATGGTCGCACCCGGACCCAGGGACGCTTGGCCTCTCCCAGACCCAGGGCCACTTGGGCTCACCCGGGCCTAGGTGCACAAGGCCTCACCCGGATCCAGGGACACATGGTCTCACCCGGACCCAGGGACGCTTGGCCTCTCCCAGACCCAGGGCCACTTGGGCTCACCCGGGCCTAGGTGCACGAGGCCTCATCCGGATCCAGGGACACATGGTCGCACCCGGACCCAGGGACGCTTGTCCTCTCCCAGACCCAGGGCCACTTGGGCTCACCCGGGCCTAGGTGCACGAGGCCTCACCCGGATCCAGGGACACATGGTCTCACCCGGACACAGGGACGCTTGGCCTCTCCCAGACCCAGGGCCACTTGGGCTCACCCGGACCTAGGTGCACGAGGCCTCATCTGGATCCAGGGACACATGGTCGCACCCGGACCCAGGGACGCTTGGCCTCTCCCAGACCCAGGGCCACTTGGGCTCACCCGGACCTAGGTGCACGAGGCCTCATCCGGATCCAGGGACGCATGGTCTCACCCGGACCCAGGGACGCTTGGCCTCTCCCAGACCCAGGGCCACTTGGGCTCACCCGGGCCTAGGTGCACGAGGCCTCATCTGGATCCAGGGACACATGGTCTCACCCGGACCCAGGGACGCTTGGCCTCTCCCAGACCCAGGGCCACTTGGGCTCACCCGGGCCTAGGTGCACGAGGCCTCACCCGGATCCAGGGACACATGGTCTCACCCGGACACAGGGACGCTTGGCCTCTCCTAGACCCAGGGCCACTTGGGCTCACCCGGGCCTAGGTGCACGAGGCCTCACCCGGATCCAGGGACGCATGGTCTCACCCGGACCCAGGGACACTTGGCCTCTCCCAGACCCAGGGCCACTTGGGCTCACCCGGGCCTAGGTGCACGAGGCCTCATCCGGATCCAGGGACGCATGGTCTCACCCGGACCCAGGGACGATTGGCCTCTCCCAGACCCAGGGCCACTTGGGCTCACCCGGGCCTAGGTGCACGAGGCCTCACCCGGATCCAGGGACACATGGTCTCACCCGGACCCAGGGACGCTTGGCCTCTCCCAGACCCAGGGCCACTTGGGCTCACCCGGGCCCAGGTGCACGAGGCCTCATCCGGATCCAGGGACGCATGGTCTCACCCGGACCCAGGGACGCTTGGCCTCTCCCAGACCCAGGGCCACTTGGGCTCACCCGGGCCTAGATGCGCGAGGCCTCAACTGGATCTATTGACCCCTGGCCTCACTCGGACCCAGGGGAGCGCGGCCTCCCCCAGACCCAGGGGCGCTTGGCACCTCCGCAAGAGTCCCGCCTCTCCCCGCAGGCATCTGGGTCTCCCACCGGTCCCCAGAAGCTGGATTTCAGTGTGATGGAGAGCTAATCTCCCCTAGGTTTGGAACAAAAGCCCCTTTCCCCCGCCACCAACCAGACCCACGCGCCTCCACACCTCATCCCCTCCGATTTCGCTGGTTTCCTCTTCCCTCTTAGCTATAAATCTACCATTCAGCCATCTCTCCTGTAGTTCTGGATGGCAGAGGCTCTGTCCTCCATTCGTGCCCCTGAAATTGCTGTGTGCGGTGGAGTTCGCAGTTCCTTTGTTCAACTTAGCCGCCTTCTTGATTCTCCTCTGTCAAATGGCTTAGAGGGCTTGAATGTAAGATGAGAACTCCTAAGAATCCTCCAAATCGGTGTTGGCGGCCTCCGGGGCCTCGAGGATCTCACTGCGCAGTTCGGCCAGGTCGGTGGCGCGGATGCGCCCCTCCTGCAGAAAGATGGTCTCTTCCTTCACAGAGAGCTGCTGCGCCGAGTCCGCGGCCGCCGCCACAGCAGCTGCTGCGGCGCCCACAAGCCCATGGCCCCGGCTGCGGTGCTGACTGAGAGGAGCAGCCGCCCGGTCTGGGGAGACGCGAGCAGCAGTCACCACCCTCACTAGTCCATGTTCCAGTTGTATTTCCGAAACTGCCATGTGAGGCAACACATCAGCCTTCACCTCCGCCGTCATCTTTTTCAATTCCCCGATTTGTTCTTCTTAATCTCTTGAATTCAGTCAACTCTACTGAGGTCTAGTGGCGCCGGGAGGTGCACGGAGAGGGCGCCCGGGCCTCCGTCCGTTGTGCGGGGCGCGCGGCCCGCGGAACCAGGCGCGCGGGGGCCTCGCGGCGGGGATGGGCGCTGGGCGGCCGCCGGGCTCCGGAAGCCGCTGCCGCCGCGGCGTCCCCAGTGCCCCGGGCCGGGCGGCCTGCGGGGGCGGCGCAGTTGCGAAACTGAGTGAGTATCTACAGTTAAGTCTTGATTGTTGTTGGTGTCACTAGGAGGAATTGTCCTCCAGGCCAATTGTCCATGAGGACCCTCTTTGTCTATATAGGAAGAGTTGCTGTGCAGGAGACATGAGGCTCCTGTGTCTGTGTCCCTCTGTATTCCTTGCAAACACCTCTGAGAGAAACGCGCCCTGGAGTTTCGCCCGCTGCCTGGAACTGGGTTTCAATGTAGTTGGAACTGGGTCTCAGCGCAGTCTGGCGCCTTTGTCTCCTTCCCAGCAGGGCCATTCAGTGGCGCAGGCAACAGTCCCTCCTCTGCGCGCCCTCCCGTGTGCGCCTCTGGAGCCGCCGCTCCTCTGTGCCTCTGCCCCACAGGCCAAATTCATTCCCCCAGCATGTGCCTGGCTTCCCAGGGTTTCGCCCGGAACTGGGGTTCAGTGCAGTCAGAACTGGGGTTCAGCGCGGTCCGGAGCCCTTGTCTCCTTCCCGCTAGGGCAGTTCAGTGGCGCAGGCAACAGTCCGTCCTTTGCGCCCCTTCCTGCGCGCGCCTCTGGAGCTCTGCCTTCCGCCGCTCCTCTGTGCCTACGCCCCACAGCCCAGATTCATTCCCCCAGCCTGCGCCTGGCTTCCCAGGGTTTCGCCCGGAACGGGGTTCAGTGCAGTCGGAGCCGGCGCTCAGCGCAATCCGGAGCCTTTATCTCCTTCCTGCCAGTGAACGCCGGCCAGGCCGTCAGCCGCCCCTTCCTCTCCGGCTCTATCCTCCCCGCAGGCGCGTGTGCTCGTGTCTCCGTCCGTTTCTCCATACCTCAGGCTTTTGCGGCTCCCCCGACTGTCCCCGTGGCCTTCTCCTTCTCCCCAGCTGTGGGCATTTCAGTCCGCCAGCTTTCCTGTGGTTCTGGACGATGACCGTTCTGACCTCTAGTTGTATTTTTGAAATTGTTGTGCCCGGCTGCGGGTTAGGTGTTTAACCTATGGCGCCATCTTGGTTTCTCTCAATGTTAGGTTTCTTATTCTAATCTCTTACACTTCTTCTTTCTTTCAATTATGAAATATAGCAACATACAGAAAAGTACATGAAATAACATGACCAACCACCACAAGTCCTCAAGACAAAGGGAGCATGGTAGAGGGGGAGAAGGACAGCCTCGCGGGCCAGACTGCCCGTATGCCGGTGCCCCTCAGAAGTATGGGATCTGGAGCAAATACTTCACCCCGAAAAGAAACCTGTCCCCATTAAAAGTCACTCCCTGTTACCCCAGCTCTTGGCAACCACCGATCTACTGTGTCCCTGTGGGTTTCCCTATTCTGGACATTTCATATAAACGGAATTTATAATATGTGGCCTTTTATGTCTGGCTTCTTTCGCTTAGCGTCATGTTGTCAAAGTTCATCCATGTTGTAGTGCGTGTCAGTACTTTATTCCTTCTTATGTCTGAATAAGATTCCATTTTATCCGTTCTATGTTTCCATTCATATTCATGTTACTCCTTCTTCTGTCGATGGACCTTTGGGTTATTTCTGCTTTTTGGCTGTTTATGAATGATGCTGCTCTGGACGTTTGTGCACAAGCTTTTGCAGACATGTCTTCAGTTCTCTTAGGCACATAACCGGGAGTGGAACTGCTGGGTCCTATGGAAATCCCATGTTTCACCTTTTGGAGAATTTCCAGCTTGCTTTCCAAAGTTGCACCATTTTACAATCCTGTTTAATTTGCTGACTCGGTTCTGTCATCTATAAAGTGGGGATTATAATAGCGCTGACCTCCCAGGGTTTTGTGAGGATTAAGTGAGTAGGTTCAGAGAAGCACTTACAGTAATAAATAATATAGTAGGTGTTCTGAATGTGGTAAATCTGATGGTGGATAATAACACTAATAAATGTTATTTTAATTCATTTTCCCATCTTATTTCTAAAATTATGCTTATTGGATGAATCAAAAAATGTGTTGCTAATAATTCATACTCTAATTAGTAGGAGTCAGATTGTCCTTGGGAAGAACAGGATTTTTAAATTATTTTTCTGGAGTTTAGTCACAGCAGGTCATTTCATTCAACGTTGTTCCATTCTGACATGGAGGCGAGATCCCATACGGACGGAACTCTTGTTTCCATCGTTAGCCGGTGGTAAAACTGGTTTCACTGTACATCGTTTTGCTTAAAGTCGCAGAGCCTGTCGGTGACATTAAGTGAGGACTCACTGTACTTAGGGCAGTCTTGTTCTTGGGACAGCACCTGTCACCTCTCACTCTCTCATTCAGAGGCGAGACGGGAGCAGCCCTCCCAGTGCCTTTCCCTACTGAGGTGACAGCCATTATGTTTGAACTTGAACTTAGAGACTGGGATGGGATGGGATGGGATGGGATGGGGTGGTGGTTGTGGTGGGATGGAGGATAGGAATTATAAAATGCTTTATTTATTAATTATTTTATCCTCACCTGAGGCTATTTTTTTCCTTTGCTTTTCAGAAAGAGTGGAAGGAAGGGAGACAGAGATAGAGAGAAAAACATGGATGCGAGAGAGATAAATCAACCCTTCACCTCCTGCTGGCGCCAATACAAGGGGGGTGGGGTGAGGTGGGGGTAGTGGCAGGGAGCGAACCCGTGCTCGCCCCGACACTGTAACCCCTGAGAAACACTGGCCAGGGGTATAAAATGCTTTAAATTATGCCCATAGCCCTGGCCGGTGTGGCTCAGTTCCTTGAGCGTTGTCCTGGGCATCAAAAGGTTGACGGTTTGATTTCCAGTCAAGACACATGCCCAAATTTATGGGTTCGATCCCTGGTTGGGGTGTGTGGGGAAGGCAGCCAATCAGTCTCTCTCTCTCTCTCTCTCTCTCTCTCTCTCTCTCTCTAATTAAAAAATTTTAATATATTTTATTGATTTTTTACAGAGAGGAAGGGAGAGGGATAGAGAGTTAGAAACATCAATGAGAGAGAAACATCAATGAGCTGCCTCCTGCACACCTCCTACTGGGGATGTGCCCGCAACCAAGGTACATGTCCTTGACCAAAATCGAACCTGGGACCCTTCAGTCTGCAGGCCAACGCTCTATCCACTGAGCCAAACCGGTTAGGGCTCTAATTAATTTTTAAAAACATATTAAGGACATAAATTAGACACATACATCCAGCAGACCAAATCCCTGCACACATTTTATGCCTCCCACTCCCATCCCAAGCTGGAATTCAGTCACTCAGTTGGCCCATTTGCATCGGGACCCTTCTGTTGTCATGCGCCCCACACATCTCTTAGCCCAGAGCTTAGCTATGGCATGACTTTGGCCACAGCGTTCCAGAAGAATTCAGAGACCGTGATATTTTTTCCTTACAAAGTTTTATGCTTTATTTTTAAAAGGGAAAGCATCTAATAAAACGGTATTTATTATTGAGACAAAATTATCCCTAAATCCCAGCCACTCATATAATTTATTTGTTAGTGGGCATTTATTTTTATGGTTTTCAATAAGCCTGTATCATTATGAGCTATTAAACTTTGAGACCTTTTTTAACAACCGCCTGAGGGTCCGCGTTATTTGGCACTCCCGAGACGCATCCAGAAATATAACGTGGGTGTAGACAGCTTACGCTTTCAGAAAGTACAACATTCTGCATCCAGAACCGTGTTGGGTTGTTGGGAACGCTTATGAACACTAAGTGCAACTAAGTAACGCTCACATAGTTCTCATCTTCGGCTAAAAATAAGATTGTGAATCCATTTCCCAGTCTTTAGAGAAGCCCCTGTGATGACTTACCGAAGACACAAACCACTTCCCTTGTCAGAACATCACGCATTGACGAGGGAGGGAGCTGCCCGTAAATAAGCAGAAGAGGGAGTGCATTGAGGCCAGGGGGGTGCAGTCGCCGCCCGTGAGGAGCCGCCAGACGGGCGAGAAAGGGCGGAGGATCAGCTTATGCAGGTGTAGGTGTCGCCTGGTAACGGGTGTGGCGAGTGTCGACATGCACGCAGAAAAGCACTAATGCTTAGAGACTAGGTTTTGTTGATACGATTGGGGAAAGTGGTGGCATTTTTTCCTCCCTCAACCACATATTTTAAATGATTACGTCATAATCTCAGTGAAGGCAACCCATATTCCATGCATATATAATTTTTAGTTAAAAAAGTAAAAATGATTCTGTATTTTGTGTATTTTTTATTTTACATTTTTTTACTACTCACAGGCAAAACCTACTTTCGCTATCAAAGAATTTTCATGTAGTGGAATTAAAGTACACTGTATTTATCAAAATAAGTTGGTTGCCACCTTATATTTTCCAGCTATTATTCTTCAAGTGGCATTTTAGAAAGTAACTATTATATTTAGAGCCATAAATATATTCTGACAAATGCTAACAGCTCAGCATCCCACTATTTGATAAAAACTAAAAACTAATATAAAACACAAGACAAGCCCTAGTTGGGTTGTTCAGTGGTTAGAGCATCGGACTGAAGGGTGGCCGGTTTGATTCCATCAAGGGCATGTACCTCGGTTGCAGGCTCGATCCCCAGCCCCGGGTCATGGTGCGTACAGGAGGCAACCAATCGATGTGTCTCTCTCACATCGATATTTCACTCTCTCTGTCTCTTGCCCTCCCTTCCACTCTCTCTAAAAATCAATAGAAAAATATATCCTTGGGTGAGGATTAACAACAACAACAAAACCCACACACAAAAAAACCCACGAGACAAAATGAATGTATGACATCTATATAGTACCCCTACATGTGTGGCATATCACCATGGTCTTTCTTAAAACAATAATAGGCCCTGGCCAGTGTGCTCAGTGGTTAGAGCATCAACCCATGCACCAAAGGGCACATATCTCAGTTGCAGGCTGGATCCCCTGCCCCGGTTGGGCATGTGCGGGAGGCAACCAATCGATGTATCTCTCTTACATCGATATTTATCTGATATTTCTCTCTCTCCCTCCCTTCCTTCCACTCTCTCTAAAGAAAAAAAAAAATCAATGGAAAAAATATCCTCAGGTAAGGATTAACAAAAACAATAATAGACTCCTGGAATATGCTCTGACAGCAGGACATGTGAAATATTTGCCAAATATTTGGTGTGTATGTAACCACTCAACAAGTGTTTATTGACTACTTGCCATGTCAAGCCACTGTGCTAGGCACTGCACTGGGGACACAGAAGTGAATAACTGTGTCCTTTTCACTTACCATCCTTCAGAGTTCAGTGGGGAGGATAGACAAAAATTAACGGAAACTAAAAGGAAAAATGACAAATTGTGGCAAATGTCATTAAGGAACAAATAGACCATTGTAAATAGAGACTCGTCCAAATTGTAAAATCATCCCCGTTATAAAATTTGTTTCAGTTTCTTGCCTGGGTATTTCATACTGATAATCTTGTTCCATAATAACTTTGAAAAGAGCTTATGGATTTGACCAAATTGTGTGTATACATTTATTTATGCAACAAAAAAAATGTACTGATTGCTCATGTGCCAGGCACTGTTCTAGGCCCAAGAGAAGAAGCAGTGGACAAAACAAAGTCATTGTGTTTGTGGTGACTTCTCCCTGGTAGGGAGACAGTAGACAAATATGGGAGAAATGTCAGGAAGTGATCAATGACATAAAGAAAATAGACGGGGGGTAGTGAGCAGACGGTTATGTTACTTGGGTGGATTGAGAAGGAGTCTCTGAGGAGAGAAACGTTTTCCTTCTTTTGTCTCTTGGGTGAGTTCCGTTAATGAATGCAGGATGCGAGGTTGCTTTTCTGTCCGTTGGTATCGTTCACTGGTCACTACAGGAGCCATGGTGAGGTCTCTCCAGTTCCCTTCACTAAAAGATATTAAAACCTGCATCCTTTTCTTCATCCTTTTTTCTTCTATATGTGTAAATGCCTACGCTCCTTCCTTCGTCCATCCACCCACCGATCCCTTTACCTTTTATCCAGAAAACATGCTTTGGTGTCTATTCCAAGTTTCCAAAATCTTGGGACATGATTTATTTGATTAAAAATTACATTGTACAATTAAATGTCTTCCAGATGTTTGATTATAACGTGGAGGGAGCTCTTCTATCCAAGAGTCTCTCTCCTAGTAAACTCCGAGCCATTGAAATGTGATGTCTTGAGTGATCGTAGTGATCTCAGCCGTCATCCCCCAAAGCTCTAAATAAACCTGCACACCGCTCAAGTGTCCTATAGCATTGCACAAGTCTAAAATAGGTAGCTGGCACCCTCCCCACACCTCGCTGTTGGCCAACTGACTCGTCCCATAAATAGCTCAGTGTTACACTATTGGATAACGATAACTAACAGAGATGGGATTTTTGTTCCCTGACACAGTCGTGTAGTCTCTGGTATTCGACAAAAGCAAGCTCTAATTCACTGGACCCTAACTATAACAGCTCTTGGGAGAATTGTGCCAATCAATAGCCAGATTGTTTTGGATGGGATTAAAGATATCCCTGCCTTATACCAAAGTCTTCATTACGGATCAGTGTTAGAGCAAGGTTCCGTGTTAGTCCCTTGTGTGGACATGAAAGTAATGTTACCACTGCAGTCAGGTGAAGCCCAGAGAGTATCTGCCAAATGAATTTAAAATTCTCAGGTGGGTCTGAGAAGGCATCTTGGTCGTCTTATAAGACCGTTTTTCTGAAATCAAGAGCATATTTTAAAAACCTGCCCACTATTGGAATATAATGGTTCTTGTTTCTGACTCTTAGCTGGAATGTATTGTTTTTATGTCGGAAAGATTTTTAAAGGCTATAATTTAACAGAACATTGCTTCGTAAATTCCTTAGCAATCGCTCAGAAGGTGAACCTTGGGATGTTTTTCCAATAAAGTTGTGCCCTTTGTGTGCAAAGCATTGTTGCTTAGGTAACTAGCCATAACACATAGGGTCCAACCCATGCTTTAGATATTTTCACTTTCCTTTTACTGGGTCTTTTTTCAAAAATGGCAGAATGTTTATTGTAATTCTTAAAAGTCAAAATAAGAATCTAAAACAAGTGATTTTTTTTAAAAAAAAATCCCCATGCTAATTATGTATCATTACTATTCAGATGCTGCTTACTGTTGCTTCAAGTTCGGAACAAAAGTAAAGAAAATGTCTGTGATACCAAAGCTATAGGCAGTTCTCCCCCTGATGCTCCCTTTGCACTTTTGCTTCTAGGACCTCAGTGTATTGGACAGTCAGAGCTTTATGGGCCCACTTAGATACCTTCCCATGGCCACACGGAACACCTACATCTTGAAAACATTGTAACGCTAAAATTCAGTTCAAGAACCCTGATCCACCAGAAAGGGCTTAAAAAGCAATTATCTTTAGCTTTTATAACTACATTAATATTTACTCTAGTGGACTTAAAAGGGGGAGAAAAAAACACCCACCCAAACCACCGATTGTTTGTTTAGCAGATTGTAAACATGGCCGTGTGGATCCAGGCCCAGCAGCTGCAAGGAGATGCCCTCCATCAGATGCAAGCCTTGTACGGCCAGCATTTCCCCATCGAGGTGCGCCATTACTTATCCCAGTGGATCGAAAGCCAGCCTTGGTAAGTGAGCCGGCGTTGCTCCATCATATTTCGTGAAGCACAAGCATATTCAAATTTGGAAAGATAACACGATGGGGACTCCAAAACTTACACCTCCAAAAAAAAAAAAAAAAATCCTGACCCATGAAGAGGTATTTAGCACCATCTGAAATTTTAGAAAGATAGAATGACTCTTAGGATTTTAAAAATAGGATATCTTCCACCCGGCTGGCAGGACTCAGTGGTTGAGCGTTGACCTATGAGGTCACAGGTTGTGTGTGGGCTCAATCCCCAGTGTGGGGCATGCAGGAGGAAGCCGATCAATGATTCTCTCTCATCATTGATGTTTCTGTCTCTCTCCCTCTCCCTTCCTCTCTGAAATCAATTTAAAAATATTTTTAAAAAAATAGGATATCTTCTCTTTAATAGTATATTCTGGCTAAGAACATTTGAGCACTGCAGCTAGTAAAAACCAATGAACCAGTGTTTTGAGTGCCTATAGGGTGCCTAGCAGAGTCGTAGGTAGTAGAGTTCATATGAAAAAATTAAAAATCTTTGTCCACATAGAATTCAGTGCTGAATGGGACAGATAAGGTATGTCCATTCACATAATTTTTTAAAAAATGTATTGTTAACAAATTTAACAATGGAGAGACATTGGTGTTTTTAAATTTATATGTAAATTATATATACACATAAAGACTAAAAGACGATACACCAAAGTATTGACAATAATTGTATCTTGATGGCAGATTTAATAAGCATGTTTATTTTTCTTGTTTTCCAAATTACTCTTTATTATATATTGGGGGGGGGGGAGGGGATTGTTTTTAAACTCTTTTAGAATTAGTACAATGCAGCCAACTGATAAGGAGCATTTTTCATTGATACTGTTGCACGCCAGGCAGCAGGATGCCTGCTGCTCTGCTCAGGGCCTGGAGCAGTTTGTTTGTCACCAGCCTGTCAGTCTGATCTGACAGACTCATCCTCTGCTTCAGGCCTGCATCATTGCGGGTGGCGGGTGGCGGGTGGCGGGTGGCGTGGCTGCTCTGACAGAGCCCGGGGGGAGGCGGCGGGGAGACGGCCTTTACGCTACTGTTGGAGGAGGGCTGTATCCCTGGCAGTAACACTGCCTTGGTATAGTCGCAATTGTGTATTAGTAGCAAATGTCTCTCCAGAAACTAGAGAGCACCAGGAAGGCAATTTTCTAGGCAATTAAAAAAAAATCTCAGCCTCCGTGTAATTAAGTGAGAAAAAAGAGAGCTAAATGTGAGCATGTCAACTGCACCTTGCTTAGTGCTTTTCCATTTCCTTTTCTTTTTTAATGATCTTGAGGAGTTCAGAAAAACATTAATAGGAAGTTTCTGTTTATTCAAAATTTCATTTGATAGTTTCCATGTCGTCTTCTTACTGAGCAAATGTTAAAAGACTTTTGTTGATATTAAAGGAAATCTGAATTTTATTTAGTTAAAAAAAATTTTCCCAATGACAGTGACATACAATATTATAGTCGTTTCAGGTATGCAACATAGTTATTAGACATTTATTTAACTTATGAAGTTGTAGCTCCCATAACTCTAGAATTTTCCTTAGTTTGGGTTTTCTTAAGAATATAAAGATTTTAGCCTGGCTGGCATGGCTCAGTGGTTGAACGTTGACCGATGAACCAGGAGATCACAATTCGATTAGGGCACGTGCCCAGGTTGCGGGCTCGGTCCCCAGTGGGGGACGTGCAGGAGGCAGCCAATCAATGATTCTCTCTCATCATTGATGTTTCTATCTCCCCCTCTCCCTTCATTTCTGAAATCAATAAAAATATTTTTTTAAAAGAGTATAAAGATTTTAATAAAAATGTCCAGTTCTTCATGTTTACGGTAAGAAAATATTTTTGGGGGGAGGTGACTGGGGGGAAGAAACAGAGAATTAAGTACAAGGACCAGTACTTGTTCTCCATGAGTTTTGCTCTGAGACAGGATCTTCTCAAGAATGAATGCCTTCCTGGGACGAGGAGCGTTATTGCCAGTTGACACAGGGGTGCATGCTGGGCCGCCATTCCTTCCTCCCAGGCTTTTATTTAATATCTATTTTATTTAGCCCATGGAGCATGCACATTGAACATTTGACTTTCTCTACTGCCTCCTCCAAGTGCATATTTCAGCATATCGTTCGATGAAGTCCGTAGTCAGTGTGTGGTACTCCTGCTCGTGCCTCTGTCTGAAATTAGTTGCTAACTGACATTACGGGGTTCGAGATGACAGCACTTCGGAGCCAGCACCAGATCTCCTGGTTGGCTTTAGACCTGAGCAACAGTAATGGAATATCATTTCAGCCTGATAGCTGTTTGGTTTCTCCAGTGAGCTGAGTAATTAAGTTCTGCCAAATAGCAACCGTTGCCTTAAATTGTTTAAAACAGGAGAGCGTCCGGGAGGGGGGTTGAGAATGGGGGACGGAGAGAGGGAGGAAGGGAGGCCATCCAAACCCTGTCACCAGTTACCTGGCTCTGCGTGAAGGCAGCGTCTCTGGTTCCCTGGGGGAGTTAGGGTTGCCTGCAGCCCCCAAGCCTGCGACTTGTGTGAATACTCACGGGAAGAGTCTGTCCGAAGGAATCATTTCCGAGGCTTCTTAGAAACAGCAATAAATGTTGTCTCACCTGTCTTCAGAAAATACTTCATGTGAAATTAGCAACATATAGAACCAGTCGGGGGTGGGGGGAAAAGTAGAACATTCTCGACATTGTGTCCCTTACCACCCGTGAAGGGGTGACTATAAATAGGAAATTATCAGGGCCCTATTTCCTTCAGGGTACACAAAGCCCTTTCCTCTCCCTTCGTTCCCAGCAGAGAGCATCAGCACCGGAGCAAGTGTAGGAGGAAGGAGAAAGGGCAGTACATTGTAAAAAGAAAAGAAAAGAAGAAAATAGACTCCTAAACAGTCCACTCAGGCAGTTAGTGGGTTAGGATTAGATTCATGGAGGCATCTAGTCAGTTTGAATGGAACTCCCCTAAAGTTTGCCGTGAGCTTTATGCCGAAATCTCTTTAGCCAAAGACAAGGTGTGATGTGTTGAGGCTGCATTTATATAGGCTCATGTGCATGTATGTATACATATGTATGTAATTTTTTTCCCCTAGGGACTCAATAGATCTTGATAATCCACAGGAGAACATTAAGGCCACCCAGCTCCTGGAGGGCCTGGTGCAGGAGCTGCAGAAGAAGGCGGAGCACCAAGTGGGGGAAGATGGGTTCTTGCTGAAGATCAAGCTGGGGCACTACGCCACGCAGCTCCAGGTGGGTGTGAGCGCCGGTCACCGCCGTCTTCCCGAGGCGGGGCTCCTCCTTCGTGTAGCACTTCCTCTAGAGAGTTTCTTTCTCTTCAACCCGGCGTTGTCCAGTTGCCTGCATAAAGCTCTTGTTGTTTATTGTCATGGTTGTCGCTCTTTTTAAACTTTGTATCTGAAAACGATTTCAAGTTTACAAAAAGTTGCAAGGTTGATACAAAGACCCCCCTTGTTAACATTTGCTTTATCATATGCTCTCCACATACACGCATTTTTTTGGTCACTTGAGAGTTAGTTGTACACATCATGTCCCCCTGCCCTAAGCACTTCAGCGTCCCTTTCCTAAGAATTAGGCACCTTCTCTTACATCGTTGTCGTCCGGTTAGCACCGTCAGTAAACGGTGCGTGGATAGAACACCCTTAGGTAACTTTACGTCTGTCTTCCCATCTTGTCAGATGACTTGATGCCCTTTAGGGCACTTTTTCCCACTCCAGTCCAGGATCCAGTCCAAGGTCACATCTTGCATCTAGTCATCATGTCTCTTTAATTGCCTCTCATCTGGAACTGTTTCTCAGCCTTTCTTTGTCTTTTTGCTACACTGACACTCTGAAGTAATTGAGCTCCTCTACTTTTTAAAAGATAAAACGTATCTCACGTGGGGTTTGTGTGGCGTTTCCTCATGATTAGATTCAGGTTACACAACCCGGATCAGCACTCTGAGTGCTGTGTCCTTCTCACGGGATCACATCTGGAGACGTACAACGTCCATCTCCCCGTCGTTGGTGGAGTAATTTTGATTGCCCAGCAAAGTGGTGTCCAGGTTCTCCTCTGAGGTGGCCTTTTTGGAGTTTATTTATCCATTTATCCTTTTTGGAGTTTATGTCCAAGAAGGATGCCCTAGTACTTTGGGCAGATTAGGGTACTCTTCCCTTCTTATTTAGGGTTTTTAATGTGCTTTCCTTGTCCCCCATGGATACTGGAGGAGCAGCATATCTCATGATTACACCGTCGTGTCTCTAGGAGTCTCCTCCAAGGTGGGGTTAGGCCCAGAGCATGGAGTGGGACCAAGTGATTGTCTGCTCTTGGGTTCTTTCAGAACACGTACGACCGCTGCCCCATGGAGCTGGTCCGCTGCATCCGGCACATTCTGTACAACGAGCAGAGGCTGGTCCGCGAAGCCAACAACGTGAGTGTCCGCTGGGTGTGGGGAGAGGAGTTGGGAAACACCATCTTGCCCACTTCCCTCTGGACCCCGTTTTTCATGATGACTCGGGGCGCACCTATCAGTGTCTCTATAATCAGAGCCTCGTCCTAGAGGAAATAGAAGACCGTACTCTGGTCTTAACTGATTGATAGCCTTGATGAGCTTGCAGCCACAAAACAATGTGCACAGGTGTGAAGTGATTCAACCCCAAATGGATCATTTTTTCAGTAGAGTCATGTCTCTATTCAGGTGACACTTCTGCCCGCCTTCTCTCAGCCAGCGGGTGAAGGAATGGATCCGACCAGGCCACGTAGATGCCTGGATCCACAAAGCCCTTGTGGACGCCTCCCCTGTACCTTCACTTTGGGGTCTCCAGGATGACCCCTGGGAGAGGTTCCCCCGATTCCCTCTCCCCTCAGTCACAAGTAGGTCTTGAATGAGAACAAAGACAATGTGTGTTCACCTGCCTGTTCCACACTCTGTCCCCAGGGGTCACCATCCATAGTAGGAAAACCCAGGTAACTTAGAAGGCAATTAGATGGGCCGTGGTTGGGATACTCCGGTGGAGGCCAGAGCTGCACTAGGAGTTCCTCCTGTGTTTTAGGAAGACGCCATGGCCCGCCAGCTCCCCCTTTCCTCCTCTCTTCCCACTCTACACCGATTCTCACAAAGGACGCTTGCAATTCCGAGGACTCAAAATGAAGCTTTTGGGGTTTCATCCCCGTGATAGGTGCTGGCTGACCCCTTGCGTTAAGGCCTGAGGTGGCCTCCCGTACTCACTGCCCAGCTCACTGCTGCCTGCACTCTGCCCCCGATCTGTGTCCAGGGTGCCTCTCCAGCGGGAAGTCTTGCCGACATCATGTCCCAGAAACACCTTCAGATCAACCAGACCTTCGAGGAGCTGCGGCTGGTCACGCAGGACACCGAGAACGAACTGAAGAAGCTGCAGCAGACTCAAGAGTACTTCATCATCCAGTATCAGGAGAGCCTGAGGATCCAGGGTGAGGCGGGAGCGGGGGCTGGAAGAAGCTCAGGTCCTGTCGGGAGCGAACCAGCTGGCTTTCTCTGGAGTACCGGGGCACCGTTAGCGCCGGGAAGGGGAGGCCTGGGAAGGGGAGAAGGCAAAGTCTTGCCTTCGGAGAGGATGGATCTCACTCAGGCTTCCCATACCCAGCCAGCCCCGGGTCTTGAGGAAGGCGCGCCCAGTCCGGTAATCAGCACCCAGGCGGTGGTTTGTATGTTATCAGTGTAGCTTTACTCTCTGAGCAGGGCCCGTATAAGGGCTGAGGACTGTGTTTCTGGTGACAGACTTCTCATGCTCTGCACAGCCATTCAGAGAGGCCATCCTGGGGCGGGCACATCAGTGCCCGTAGACAACGGCCCCCTTCCTGGTGGGAATCCAGCCTGGTACTCTGGGTACAGAGAACGTCAGGGTCAGTCCGGAGGCTGTGGAGCCTCAACAGCACCCTCTGTTGCCCTGTGGGAGCCTGGCAATGTGGCAGCGGTTTCCTCTCCCCGCTTGCGTGCCCCGCTCAGCCTCAGAGAAGCTTTGCTCCACCAACCAGCCATTCAGAAACACACACATGCACATGCAGTGTGCTCGTCTAACACCATGCGTGTGGGCGCCATCCTATAACCATATCGATATTATTTATTAACTGTGTCTTCCCCACTAGCATGTAAATTCTTTGAGCAGGGACTGCGTCTTGCATCTCTGTACCCTGAGGCCAGCACATTGCCTGAGTCACAGTAGATGTGGAATAGATGTTGGTGGGGTGATTCTAGCATGTCTTCTTCCCATCTGCTTCCATACCTGACTGGCCCCGGCGCGGTGGGGGGGGGGGGGGGGAGCGCACTTCCTAGGTGAGGGAACAGGGTAGCCACGCTATTAGTTCTCTCCCAGGCCGTGGACTGGTTACCACATCGATTATCCTGTTCTTGGGTTTTCTGTTTCCTATGTATGGGTTTGGGTTTGGATTCTGGTTTGGATTCGTACCCATCATGCAATGTCCGTTCACTCTCACTTATCAAGTTCACCATCAGAAACACAGACTATTGATCTGTTGTGCAGGGAAGGCTCAGTTCCCTCCAGTGGAGCAGACAATTGCCCCACATCGCCTGGCGTCCTTCCCAGAAACCTCTGCAAATTGCCAGGAGGAGAAACTAACTGGGTCACTCGCATAGGGAGGCTGGACCAGGTGTGGGGACACCACCGCCTGCCGCCCTGTGGTGGCAGGACTCCTGAGGCGGCGCCCAGGCGACCCTGCTGCGTTCCCTGCGGGACGATGCTCTTCCTGCTCAGGCCCCTGCAGTGAGCTGGGAGCCATGTCTCCGAATTCCCTCCTCGTCTGGGCTCTTCCTGGCGGTCTAGAGTTGCTTTGGTCCGTCCCAGCTCTGTGACCTTGGGGCAGGGCCTAGGTCAGCGTGACATGGCCCTCAGAGGCCTGCCAGGAGCTGGACCAAGACATGCTGATGCTCACATCTTCTTGACTCGGCCCGAGGAAGGACCCTGGGGAGTTCCAAATGGCTACTGGCTGCGCATAGTCACCCCAGAATTTAGGATAGCGGTTCCCTTGGGGGGGATGGATCGCAAGCTGTGGAGGTGGGCAGGTGGCTTTAGTTGGGAAATGTTTGGTTTCTGAAGCTGGGTTATGAAGCCACAGGTGTTTCTATGTGATTCTTTCTACCTTCCCTCTGTCTTAAGTATTTCATAACTGATATTGTTAAGAGGGTAACTATGCCTCCCTGACTCCCTATTCCTGCATTGCTGAGCTTCCTAACGCTAATATGGAGAGAGCTGCCTCCTTTTCCTGAGAGAATCTTGCTACTTTTTTTTTCTTAACTTATTTAATTTATTTTAAATCCCCACCTGAGGACAG
Source organism: Eptesicus fuscus (assembly GCF_027574615.1). Lineage (NCBI taxonomy): Eukaryota > Metazoa > Chordata > Mammalia > Chiroptera > Vespertilionidae > Eptesicus > Eptesicus fuscus. Next base: position 35,745,349 of record NC_072492.1, on the reverse strand, counting down.
AGAGAGAGAGAGCGAGCATGGAGCATTTGCCTTCTTTGGGTGCCCTGGCTGCTGGGTGCACCAGATGGCGCTCAACCAACTGAGCCCCTGCAGGAGGCGCGCTTCTTGCTGCTTTTGTGTAGGCCCCTCCCTCCCTCTCTTCTTTCTCCTCCATCTTCTCTCTCTCCTCTTCCTGTTGGTCAGCTGAGCGCACTGTGGCCCAACCTGGACACGCTTGCTGGGCGCCTTCCCGCACAGAGAAACTCCTCTCCCTGAGGAGAGGCAGCTGTGCCCGGGAGGCGGGCGGCACAGGCCAGGAGCAGGGCCCTCCCTGGCGAGGCCCAGGCCCTGCGTGTGAGGGCGGGGCTGGGAGCTGCTGGTCCCCGTCCCCCTTCAGTCCTGTCCTGTAGCACATTGAGCCACAAGGACTAACTCTCACCAAGAGCTTCCCCGTGCCAGGCAGCTTCCTGAGCATTTTCCGTATCAGCGCTTTTAATCCCCAAGCAACCCGCTGAGGCAGGGAGCAGGCTTCCCCGTTTGCGCACGGGGAGACTGAGGCACAGGAGAGAGAAGGGGTTCCCCCGAGTCCACCCAGCTAGCCAATGGCCAGGCCGAGCCAGACGAGGCCGTGTGGCGCCAAGCCGGACCCCGATGTGGCGTGAGGAAGGCTGGGCCCCCAGCTGTGTGGGCTAGGGGGGTAGGATCCTCCTCAGCTGTACCCACAAGCTTCTGTCTCCTAGTCTGGAGAGGGGAGCTCAGAGTTGGGGGGCCAGGGAGGGACGCTGGCTCATCTCTGGGGCCCTTGGCTGCCAGATCCCTGACTTGCCGTGGGTCAGACACGTCACCCGGAGGGTCTTGTCTGCAGAACCAGTGAGTGGTTTCTCTGGGTTTCCTGCTGGAAGCTGGGGGATCGTGGCCATGGGTGTCCTGTCCCCCCTCCAGCTCAGTTTGCCCAGCTGGCCCAGCTGAACCCGCAGGAGCGTCTGAGCCGGGAGACAGCCCTGCAGCAGAAGCAGGCGTCCCTGGAGGCCTGGCTGCAGCGCGAGGCCCAGACGCTGCAGCAATACCGCGTGGTGAGTGGGGCGTGCGTCCCTCTCCTCCAGGCTGGGGGTCCACATCCTGAGCTGTCGGGGACCCGAGAGAGGGGTTGGCCAGGACCCCGGGGGGCAGGAGGCCTGTGGGGCCTGTGAGGCAGAGCAGGTGGGGGAGGGAGGCCCTGCCCCCCCCCCCCCAGCGAGGCCCTGCAGGGCTGCTCCCTGGAGCCAGAGGGCCTGCCCCCCCCCCCTCCCGCAGGAGCTGGCCGAGAAGCACCAGAAGACCCTGCAGCTGCTGCGGAAGCAGCAGACCGTCATCCTGGACGATGAGCTGATCCAGTGGAAGCGGCGGCAGCAGCTGGCCGGGAATGGGGGGCCCCCTGAGGGCAGCCTGGACGTGCTGCAGTCCTGGTAATGGGGGTGGGGGGCGGGGGCCAGCAGGGAGGGGGGCAGGGGCTCAGGGTGGTCTACCAGCTGCTTATTCTGCTCCGTGTTTCCATGTGCAGCCGCTCGCTCTGTCCCGTGACAGGTCTGACTTCACCAGTGGCCTGGTTCCCGACACAGACCGGTGCCCGCAGTCACGCCCTCCCTGGGAAGGGGGTCACTGTGCTGGGGGTGGGGCCCGGCCAGGTGCTCCCGCCTGATGCTCGGCTGGTTGGGTACAGATCAGGGTCGCGCCTCCTGGGTGTCTCTGTGTTTCTGCTCTGCTCAGTGGACAGGAGTGGGCGCTGAGGTGTCAAGCCTTCCTGGGTGCGGGTGGGGCTGGGTCTTGGGGGGCTCACCCCAGCCTGGGAGCCTCTTCACCTGTGGCCTGGGGGAGGGCTGAAGCCCTTGTCCTTTCCTTCGGCCCCGCGGCTGGTGTGCAGGTGTGAGAAGCTGGCCGAGATCATCTGGCAGAACCGGCAGCAGATCCGCAGAGCTGAGCACCTGTGCCAGCAGCTGCCCATCCCCGGCCCAGTGGAGGAGATGCTGGCGGAGGTCAATGCCACCATCACAGACATCATCTCAGCCCTGGTGACCAGGTGACTGCTGCCTCTCGGCCCCGCCCGGCCCCGCATGGAGTTGGCATGGGGGAGGCAGGGGGTGCTTTGCAGATGGGGGGCTCTCACTTCAATCCTTCTCTGTCTCTGCTCACACCCTTTCCCTTCTGTCCCCAGTCGCCGTTGACCTTTCCCAGTTTCTCTTGTGAGCACTGCCTGGGCTGCCCTTGCTTCCTGCAGCCCGTGCCAGCTGCCGAGTTCATCTCCCTGCCTCCCCTCCCGCCCTCCCCTCCCCTCTCGGTGGCCTCCCTGGGGACAGGGTCTCCTCGGCCCCGTGCCCTTCCTCTGCCTGCTGAGCCCTGTGTGAGGGTCCTCCCCACACGGGGGACCAGAGCCCTGTCCCCTGAGGCAGCATCTCGTCCCTTGGGTCCCGCAGCACGTTCATCATTGAGAAGCAGCCCCCTCAGGTCCTGAAGACCCAGACCAAGTTTGCAGCCACCGTGCGCCTGCTGGTGGGGGGGAAGCTGAACGTGCACATGAACCCCCCCCAGGTGAAGGCCACCATCATCAGCGAGCAGCAGGCCAAGTCGCTGCTCAAGAACGAGAACACCCGCAAGTACGTGCGTCCTTCCTTATGTTTCGGCCCCTTTCCTCGAGGCCTGGCTGTGGGAAGGAGGGATCCTCCTCGGAAGCTTTCTGTGGCGAGCCAGCACGGCCATGGCATACTCAGCCCCCAGGCGCCTTACGTGCCGCGCCAGCTCAGCCAGGTTCGGGGAGCCTGAGAGGGGGCGGTGAAGGATTGAGAAAAGACAGACAAGAGAATGAAAGCTGGGTCTCGGTGGTTCACTGTCCTCTCTGATGGAGAGCCAGCGACAGCGCCACGGACTGCAAGCCACGGACTACAAGCCGTGTCTTTATTTTATAGCCGATGCCACGAGGCAAAGTAAGGGTGTGGTCAAGATGTTTACAACATTCTCGTGGGTTTCAATCCTACTCAATTACATGGACCTGAATTCTGTCAAGCCCACATCACTCAGGCACGTGGGGTCACGTGTTCGGACCACAGGTTCAAGCTGACAACCAAAGCTGTTGGCTATCATTGTGCTGGGAGGGCTCTGCCCTCCAAGCTGGGACTTGCACGTGGCCATGAGAGGACTGTGCCCTCTCATCATTCCGAGGCTTGAACCTGTCCAAACACTGTGGCCGCGCCCCACAGGTTTCTGGGTTCAGCCGGTCCTATGTAGGAGCCCCAGCAGCCCCTCTGGCCGCTCTGACTCTCCGAGAAAGAACAGAAGGGGTTCTTCTGTGAAGACAGTGTGATATGGTTTCACTTAGTAGGAATTCACTTAAGAAAACTTGTGTATATTTTATGTATATTTATTTCTTGTACGTTTTATGGAGCTAACCTTCTAAATGACAGATTTTTAATTTTTTTACTTTTATGTTTTAAATGTATTTTTATTGATTTCAGAGAGGAAGGGAGTGGGAGAGAGAGAGACAGAAACATCAATGATGAGAGAGAATCATTGATCGGCTGCCTCCTGCATGCCCCCGACTGGGGATCCAGCCCGCAACCCAGGCATGTGCCCCTGACCGGAATCGAACCTGGGACCCTTCAGTCCTCAGTCTGACTCTCTATCCACTGAGCCAAACCAGTCATGGCATGACATAAGTTTTTAAATACCTCCTGAGGTTCCTCCGACCCTGAGCACATCTCTACCCGCTGCGAGCCGAGACCCTGCGTGGGTTTAGAGCTGCGTCTCTCTCTGATTTGCAGTGACTACAGTGGCGAGATCTTGAACAACTGCTGCGTGATGGAGTATCACCAGGCCACAGGCACGCTCAGCGCCCACTTCAGGAACATGGTGAGGGTGGAGGGAGGGGAAGAAGAGATTCTCGCTGCTGATCGGAGGACGTGGTCACCTTACTTTGCTCCTTTGCAGTCCCTGAAGCGCATCAAGAGGTCTGACCGTCGTGGGGCAGAGTCAGTGACCGAAGAAAAATTTACGATCCTGTTTGAATCACAGTTCAGTGTTGGTGGAAACGAGCTGGTTTTTCAAGTCAAGGTAAAGCCCTCCCTCAGCCGTGTGTCTGTGAGCACTTTGTATCACACGAGAATTGTCTGGGTCACATAGTCCCTTTTTAAAAATTTTTTTATTGATAAAGTGAGGATGGATATTTGTTACTTGCTCCTCCTACCTACTCCCCTCGCACCCCGCACACACACCCCAAAATTTCTCCATACCCTCTCTCTTTAAAAAAAAAAAAATGTTTTTATTGATTTCAGAGAGAGGAAGGGAGAGATAGAAGCATCAATGATGGAATAAAATCATTGATCAGTTGCCTCCTGTACGCCCCCCCACTGGGGATCAAGCCCACAACCCAAGCATGTGCCCTGACCTGGAATGGGACTGTGATCTCCTGGTTTGTGGGTCAATGCTCAACCGCCGAGCCACACCGGCCGGGCCATACTCTCTCTTCTCTCTCTTGTTCTCTGTGTAACTTAGAGGACTTAGTCCATCCTTCAGAAATATCTAGTAAAATCTATTTTACCAGATCTGAAATGTCTAAGATTTTGCCAAAGTGGATGGAAAAGTCATGTTATTCCCAGAGCCGTTCACATTCTGTATCCCAGGTGACATTTACGGAAACTTGCAGAAGAATGAAAAAAAGAAGAGAAGGGGAAGAAGGTGTGGCTTGTGGGCACTCAGCTCTTCTGTGTCTTTGCAGACCCTGTCCCTCCCGGTGGTGGTGATTGTCCACGGCAGCCAGGACAACAACGCGACGGCCACTGTTCTCTGGGACAATGCCTTTGCGGAATCTGTGAGTTGATCCCTTGGGCCTGCGGGTCTCCAGATCTTGATGCTGGTGTCGTGAATCTCTTTCACGTGTTACCCCCGAAAGAGCATAGAGGAAGAAAAATGCTGTTTCTGTTGGTGGGAGACAGAAGGGAATGTGTGTAGAAGATGGAAAGAGGCCCTAACCGGTTTGGCTCAGTGGATAGAGCGTCGGCCTGCGGACTGAAGGGTCCCAGGTGCGATTCCGGTCAAGGGCATGTACCTTGGTTGCAGGCACATATCCCCAGTAGGGGGTGTGCAGGAGGCAGCTGATTGATGTTTCTCTTCCATTGATGTTTCTAACTCTCTATCCCTCTCCCTTCCTCTCTGTAAAAAATCAATAAAAAATATTTTTTTTAAAAAAAAAAAAAAAAAGGAAAGAAAGAAAATGGAAAGAGGATGGGCTTGAAGCCAGGCCAAGGTTTCAGGGCAAGCCACACCATGTCCTCACACTGAGGCTGTGGGAAATTCACTTTCCCTCTCTGAGCTTAAGGCCCCTAAGTGTCTACCACCCAGAATCATAATGCTCCATAGTGTTGTTAGGAAGATAAACTACATAACATACAAAATGCTTGTCTCAGACTCCATGCTCAGTAAGTTTTGTTTTGAATCATTGGGGGAAACCATATGTGGAAGTTGGGACTCCCAGGTTCCTTCTAGAGAGACCTCTCAGGAGGTCCCTTTCGCTTAGAAATTGCTTCCTGTCATCCTCCTTCCAGTAAATGAGGGTGACATTTAGTTTCCAAATTTTAGGTTCTGTGATTCATCCCAGGTCTCTCATGAAGAAGGAGATGCTTTGACTAAGGCAGTGGTCGGCAAACTCATTAGTCAACAGAGCCCAATATCAACAGCACAACGATTGAAATTTCTTTTGAGAGCCAAATTTTTTAAACTTAAACTTCTTCTAACGCCACTTCTTCAAAATAGACTTGCCCAGGCCGTGGTATTTTGTGGAAGAACCACACTCAAGGGGCCAAAGAGCCACATGTGGCTCACGAGCCGCAGTTTGCCGACCATGGACTAAGGGTAAAAACACGATGTTAGGGGTTTATGCACCCAAATGCTCTCTGAATACCACTGGTGTGCTGCCTGCTGGGCATTTTCACACCATTTCAGGAGGCCCAGTTCTACGTGTATTTCCAGTGGAGCTTAGTCTGTAAAAGCATGATTAAAGTGGTCTAGTTGTTATTTGGGACATAAAAGTATGTTCTTCTCTAAAGGGAACAGTCTTACATTCTCAACAGTTTTCTTTACAGAACAGTATATTTGCTTCAGAGGTGAGATTCTTATCAGAAAGTCTGCTGTGCTGTGCTACTCACCCTGAGTGTGAGGCTCTTTTTTAAAGCGATCTGCCTCTATCTTGTCCTGATAAGCCTGCTGGATAGGATTGCCACATCTCTCATCCCCTTCTCTGCCTGTCCACAGACCTCACCCCCCCCCGGCCACTTCGGCATCCCCTGCAACATGTCATTGCTAAAGTATCTTGTCTCAATAAATAAGCATTTTTTTAAAAACATTTTCAGAATGTTAGGGTGCATTTATTTTACACTGTTTTAAAATAAATACATACTTATGGGAACTTATAGATACATCTGTATATTTGTCATGATATAAGCGTATTGCAGTATTGCTTAGCTGAAGGTTGAAGGCTGAGACATAGATGTGCATCTATGGGGGTCTGGTTGAATATATTATTATTCTTCCATTAACGTTAACTGCTTTTGTTGCAAGATTGCTTTAACATACACTTTAGTGAGTACTTACTATTTGCTGAGGCCAGTACTAATTATGGGAAGCACAACTGTATACCCATGACAAAGCAGCAGAAGATTCCAGAGCCTGTCTAAAATCTTATGGGAAACACAAGTACTAATTTTGAGAAACACAGATGTATAACCCTGATGTAGCTACTTGTAATACAGTATCCTGTCCATATCTATCTGTATAAAAGCCCAATATGCAAAGTGTCCCCTCGGGAGTTCTTCCAATCGGGAGTTCGATCGCTCGCTATGACATATGCTGTCCACCAGGGGGCAGCGTGGACCAAAGGGAGGCCCCGGCTATTGGCTGGCAGCCGCTAGGGACCCCATCCGAGCACAGATTTCGTGTACTGGGCCTCTAGTTGTAGAATATTTAGCAGCCACAAACAGAAATGAGGAATTTCTTTACATGCTGATGTGAGGTCTCCCAGATATAGTATTCAGTGAAAAAAGGGAGATGCAGGACATGTGGATTTTATGCTTCCATTTGTATTTTTTAAAAGGAAAAGTTATATGTATTTGCAGGCCAGCATAGAATATCTTTGGAGTTGTAAACAAGAAATTACACCACATGCCTTTGGGAAGAGGAGCTGGGTTGCTAGGGGACATGATAGGGAAAGAGACTTCACTGTCTAACTTGCTGTATTTTAAAAATTTTATTTCATGTGAAGGAATTGCCTACTCAAAAATATTTTTATGATAATTAAAATGAAGTACTATGGCTGAATGGAAGGAAAAGCAGTTTGTTACAAATTCATATTCTCACCTGTTTTTAATAAAGCTAACTCATAGTTACTATTCTTCCTTAAGTTGTTTCACTTTGAGCCAGAGTTCTTTCTTGGCAGAAGTTGTCAAAGGCAAGGATTACACTTGTGCACACACATGTATGAGCGTGTAAACACACACACACACACACACACACACACACACACACACAGTCTCTCTCTGTACCTAGAGAATCAGTGTTTTAGATTTCTGGTCCCGTTGAGTTTACAGCCAGACCTCAGTCATGTTTTGCTTTAGTGGCCGTGAGGATGTAGGGTTGCACCACTTGCAGAACGCTCTCGGCAGCACGAGGTTGCCCTCTGTATTGTGTGCAAAGAAGGTGAAATGAGCCTCAGTTTCCAGAACCGCACACCCCATGAGAGTTTGCGTTTATCCTCAGACTCCGTCAGACAAACGTTTGTCACGCCATCCCGCCGCCAGTGTTTTCCTTTCGTGGGCTGAGGAAACAAATCATGCAACTGTTCTCTCATAAGGTCCTGGCTTCTCTCCCCCGCAGGGCAGGGTGCCCTTTGCCGTGCCTGACAAAGTGCTGTGGCCGCAGCTGTGTGAAGCGCTCAACATGAAGTTCAAGGCCGAAGTGCAGAGCAACCGGGGCCTGACCAAGGAGAACCTCGTGTTCCTGGCGCAGAAGCTGTTCAACAGCAGCAGCAGCCACCTCGAGGACTACAACGGCATGTCCGTGTCCTGGTCCCAGTTCAACAGGGTGAGGGCCCGCCGCCGGCTGCCCTGAGATCAGTCCCTTCAAACCAGACGCCTGCAGGAGTCTCCCTTCCCGGGCCCCCGGGCTTCCCGTCTAATAAAATGCGCCTGAAGTCATAGGAAGCTCCTGAATAGACAGACAGCGACATACTTTTTATGTAGAAAATTACACCTTTGAATATTAAGTAAATCGGGCTTTGTGTGACGCTAGTGCATTTTACAAAGGGAGCGGAGCCGAGGAAACGTTCGCGTGACTCGGGAGAAGAGCAGCTTTGGCGATGATCCGAACGTCATGGCTCTGTCCCGGTGACTCGGATGTTCCCTGGTGTGAGGTGCAAAGTCAGGCCCCCAGCCCACCCATGCGGATGCTGATGGAGGACACTTTTCCTCTAGCATCTGCTCATTCAGATGTCATCCCTGAATGATTTGAAAGTTCGATTTGAAATTGAACTTTCGTTTTCCTTTTTACACCATCGCCCCCCAGCTCCCCCCTCCCCCCCCGGTGTTTTAAGCACCCTCATTCCGAGATCTCATAGTCTCTGAGTCTAACTGTTTTAAGTGGTTGTGTGTTAACCAGTCGGCCAACGTGTTGGCTGGCCGTCAGAGGTGTTTTGATAGGGGAAGCAGGAATTTCACTAGAATCCAATAACTGCATTTTGCTGATAAATAGTTGGTGACTGCTGTGTGATGGAGCAATCTCTGTGGCCTTGTGATCAAATCCAGTTCAAATGTACAAGCCCCCTGGGCATCTTGCTAAGATGCCCACTCTGATTCAGAGGGTCTGGGATGAGGCCTGAAATTTTTGCATTTCTCAGAAGCTCTTGGGTGCTGCTGGTGGTCCCTGAGTCCACATCAAAAACAGCCGAGGACCAGGCAGCCAGGTGGAAGGTGTTCGGAGCAGGGGCTGGGAATCGCTCTGTGCGGTTTTGCCCTGTTTCCTTCTTTCCTCCCCTGTCCTGTTTTGTTGTAGTTGTTGTTGCTGTAGGACCATTTATTTGGGAAAACTCAGGCAGGCCTTTCCATTTGTATGATTCTGACAGTGTAGGTGTTTGTTTTCCGTTTGGTTCTTCCAGTGAAAGTAGATACAGGTACTCTCCCGCGTGTTACCTCTGCCTTCTTGGGTTCATTGCTGTGTCTCCCATCAGGAGAATTTACCAGGACGGAATTACACTTTCTGGCAGTGGTTTGATGGTGTGATGGAAGTGTTAAAAAAACATCTCAAGCCTCATTGGAACGATGGGTGAGAATCGTCATTTCTTACGTCTGCCATAAAGTAAGAAGGTTGTCTTTCTACGGGTTTATAAATAAATAGATAAATAAATCACACTCTGCTTCTGCTCCTTTGACCTCTGTGATCCAGGGCTATTTTGGGTTTCGTGAATAAGCAACAGGCCCATGATCTACTCATTAACAAGCCCGATGGGACCTTCCTGCTGAGATTCAGCGACTCCGAAATTGGTGGGATCACCATTGCGTGGAAGTTTGATTCTCGTGAGTGCCCCTCCCTGTTTAAGAGCAGAGGCCAGAGGGCTTCCAGTGAACTGCTTTTGTTGCAAGGTCACTTCAGCATACACTTCCGTGAGTCCGTTTGCTTTGCTGAGGCCGGTACTAATTATGGGACGCACACGTGTGCACCCAGCACACAGCTGCAGAGGATACCAGAGCCTGTGTACCATCTCATGATGGGAAGCTCAAGCACTAATTTTGAGGAACGCACATGGATAACCCCGAGGTAGCTGCTTGCCACACAGTGTCCAGTGCACTTTCTCCACTGCTTCCCTTTTGAAATGTCCACCTTCTCATGACTCAACCCTGAGCCTGTTTCAGTGAAAACTTACTGGAATTAGTTGGAGTCGTTCACATAGAAATAATGTTACTTTCATGATCCCTGTATTCTGACTGACACAAGGACATTGTCACTGGTCGTTTTCATCCCAGAGCGTTAGTTCTTCCCTCTGACCCTCCCGAAGAAGGTAACAGCAGCTTCCGCGTTCGCGTTGTGTGGCTTGAAGACTTCAGCAGCGTTTAGTCGTGCTCACGTGTCCTCCGGCCGCGGACCTGCTTCCTGTCTCTCTTACACGCTTTCGTACAGGGCATAGGGAGTCAATAAGTGTCTTCTAGAAAGGGACAGAAGGGCGTTTAACTGGAAGCCACCTGAGGGAGATCACTGGATCTCTAGGAAAGTGATGAATGCATCACCAGCCATCTCCCCATGGCTTTTAAAAACAGCCACTCGAGCCCTAGTTCAGTTGGCCGAGTGCCATCCTTGGGTATGGGAGGCAACCGATGAGATGTTTCTCTCTCACATTGATGTTTCTCCCTCCCTCCCCCTCCCCCTTCCCTTTCCTCTCCCTCTCCCTTTCTTTCTCTCTCTCTCCCTCTCCCTCTCTCTCTCTCCCTTTCCCTTCCTCTGTCTCTTAAAATTTTGTTTTAAAGAATCAATGAAACATTTAAAAATTAATTAATTTTAAAAGCAGCTATTTGATCTATAACCTGTAGTTATTTTTAAATGGAGATTTTTTTTGGGGGGGGCGTACAATTTTAATTTGTAGAATATTTGGGTATTAAGACTTCTTGTTCAGAAACTATGTTTAGAATATCATTATTCTGTTTATTGATCTAGAGGAAAGAATGTTTTGGAATCTGATGCCTTTTACCACCAGAGACTTCTCCATTCGGTCCCTAGCCGACCGCCTGGGGGACCTGGATTACCTTATCTATGTGTTCCCCGATCGGCCGAAAGATGAAGTATACTCCAAATATTACACACCAGTTCCATGCGAGCCTGCCACTGGTAACAATGTTCGCATTCCGATTTGGTTTTGTTGTGTTTGGGTTATTTGTGTGTGTGTGTGTGTGTGTCTGTCTGCCTTGCGTGAAAATCTACGCAGTTACCTACAGTTACTTGAGCATTATCCAGGGCAGATGTAAATCCTGGGCTGTATTCTGCAGTCATCCAGAAAACACACCTGCCACTAACCCCAAATGCCAAATTGAAGGGAACAAATTGCTTTTAACACAAGCTTAAATCAAACAAAATTAGGAAGGCAAAATTTTGTTTTTCAAATCAGAGATGGTTTTGTTTCCTGAGCATAAAAGTTTTATGTATTTATTATAAAATGTCCAGAAAAGTATAGAAAAGAAAAAAGAATCCATTCATCCTCCTGCCAGTCATAAAATCTGTTCATCGGTTTCAGGTTTGGCTCTGATTGGCATAAAAATGACATCTCAGGTTTTATTTTCATTTATTTGATTCCAGGTAAGGTCAAAACACCTTTTCATATAATGATAATGACAACAATAATAAATACAATACTAGTAACAGCTAACATTTGTTGAATGCTTATTGAGTACCAGGTCCTCTTTTGGGCACATTTTTATGTAGAATCTCATTTAATCCTCAAAAGGGGTCTGTGAAGTAGTTACTATTACTGTCCCCCTTTTACCCATGAGGAACTGAGGCACCGAGACGTAAGTGATTTGCCAGAGGCCACACAGCTAGGAAGAGGCCACGCCAGGATTGGAGCTCAGAGAGTCTAGCATCAGAGCCTGTATTTCTTAACGTCTACATATTGGCCATTTGTATTTTTTCCCGTGAAGTGCGTTCATGTTCCTTGCTTATCTTCCTTTTGGAGTCCCTTTTTTCCTTAATGATGTGTAAATAGTTTTCTATAGTAGATAAACCCTGGGTTATACATAGCAATTATTTTTCTCAGCGTGTCATTCTTCTTTTAACATTTAAGCTTTATTTTGCTGAAGTTTTATTTCACAAAGATTTGTAATTAGGCGACGTAGCCCCATCAGTCTACCTTTTTCCTATATGTCATGCCTTCCCACTCTAATGTGATGGCTATATTTTAAAAAAAAACAGATCATTTTAGGTTTATATGATATTTTGAATTAAAATCTATCTCACTGCTTCTTTTTGTTAGCACAGCTAATCTAGATTATTACATTCTATTTTTTACAGCATTTCTTTGTTTTTTTTTATCTTTCCTGCCAATCTGTAAAATTCTCTGTAGACTGTGAAAAGCACAAAAAGCATGAGATGTTCTGAAAATGCAGCCCCCTGACATTTGAAGCCTAGAAGAAGCAGGTTTGGGTACCAAGCACTTTAGAACCATGTAGCATTTCACCTTCATGTCTCCTATCGTCAGGATTATGCTTATTCCCATACTTACATTCCCAGGAAACAGGACTTCATTTGCCGACTCCAGACTCTCACATCCCTACTTCCCTGGATTTCCATAATCAGCCTTTTAAAAAGTCGTAACTATGGCTGGCCAGGTCACTTTCAGGTTTCTCCCCTAGCCGGCCACATCCCAGTGGGATTCTGTGGCGAGTGGAAAAGAGACACACACCAGCATCCTTCTCAACAGCCACCAGGCACAAACCACTCACCGGACTGAGTGACCATCAGGTTACCTGCAGACACTGAGTGACATTCCCTTTCCCGAAGAGTAGATACTCAGAGTAAGCTCTGAGGTCAGCAGGTCAAAGCAATTCTTCTCTAAGGCGTGGAGTGTTCTGTGTGATCCTGACAACTGCGTACCTTCCTAGTGAAAACCTCCAGTGACAAGGAAACCAGCTCTTCCCAAGACATTCCCATTTCTTTGGGGGCCGTTCTATTTATGACAACATTCTTCCGTATCTGACGGAGACTTGGCCCTCGTCTGACCTCCTCCTGTTGGTCCTAATGTTGTCCCCTAGGACACAGAGCAAGCCCTGTCCCTCCGCCGAATCTGCGACTGTAAACTCTTTAAAGATACTTTTCCTTTCACAGTTAGTAAGCAGTTAATGCTGGGTTTCGATTTGTATTGAAGTATATGCTTTCTGTGGTCTGCAGAAGGTATAAGCACATGCAAGCCAACTTGGAAGATCTCTTCACTGGCAGTATTAGGACTGAGACTTCCCTATGCCAGGCCGTCCTACCAGATTGAAGTGTTAGGTGCTGGTGTCAGATCCTAAGATAAATCAGGTGGTTGTGTCCTATCCTAGGAAAAGATGTGATTCATAAGGGAGATTTCATTTTTATTTCATTTGAGAACTTTGGTTCTCATCACCATTTCCCCCTCGGCAGCTAAAGCGGTGGACGGATACGTGAAGCCACAGATCAAGCAAGTGGTCCCTGAGTAAGTGTCGGGGGTCCAGCTCCGGTCTCCTGCTGCCTCTGTTCTCCCCCCGCTGTCCTCACCCCTCACCACCACCCCCTTCCGTCCAAGGGCCCAGTGTTCCCTTCCCCCTAACACCTGCCTCAGCCCTGGGGAGGGAACCGGGCTTGGTCTCACCATGGGCCAGTGCCCAGGGCCCCCCTCCCGTGTCAGCGGCTGCCCTGAGGCCGAGGGCGCTGAGGCTCTGTTCTGCTCTGCTTCCTCCTCCAGGTTTGTGACATCTGCAGACTCTGCTGGGGGCAGTGCCACCTACATGGACCAGGCCCCCTCCCCGGCTGTGTGTCCCCAGGCTCATTATAACATGTACCCGCAGAAGTAGGTTGTGTTCTTACAGGGCTTCATGGGGCGGGGAGGGCTGGGACTGGGCACTTGGCCTCCGGCTGCTCACCGGGCGGGGTGCAGGGCCTGGGGTGGTCTCTGCTCCTCATCATTGGTCTCCGACAGGCGCTCCCTCCCCCTTCATCTCTTCTCTTTCCCTCCCAAGCCCTGACCCCGTCCTTGACAACGACGGCGACTTCGATCTGGACGACTCGATGGACGTGGCGCGCCGCGTGGAGGAACTCTTGGGCCGACCTATGGACACTCAGTGGATCCCTCATGCGCAGTCGTGACCTCCTCCATCGCCATCGTCAGCTTCTTGGTCCTCGCCAGAGGAGTTACTCTTGTGGATGTTTTAATTCCATGAATCGCTTCTCAATACTCATAATGTGAAGTGTTAATACTAGTTGTGACTTTAGTGTTTCTGTGCACGGTGGCACCAGTGAAGGGCGTGTGCGTGTGTGTGTGCGTGTGCGTGTGCGAGTGTGAGTTTGTCGTCATGGTGTTTCTCCCCCTTGCTGTCCAGAGGTCAGCTGCAGCACTGGGGCCGCAGACAGAGGCTGTGGTGGTTTGAACCTTGCGCACAAAGGCAGGCGGTTCCACGCGCCCTGGCACGTGGCCATGTGTCTTGAGCGTGGCTGGACTTTGGCATGTGGCTGTTCAAGTGAGAGAAGGACGCAGGGAGGAGAAAGCACCTCCTCTCTGGTGCGTCTTTGTCACTGTGTCTGCCAAGCCGTTGTGCTTTAACCATGATTGTCTCTGCTTTTCTTCTGCAACGTGGAAACGGCCTCTTGACAAAGAAACCGCCCCCCTCCCCTGTGCCCCTCCCCCATTTTCCTGGGTAGGGATGGGAAAAGGGGAGACTTAGGAGGACTGTTGAAGCAAGGGGAGCCAGAGGTCTTCGGATGGGTAGTGGCTTTTATAAATAACACGTCACCCATCTTCATGTGTTCTCCGTCCCTCCTCCCCTCCCTGGCTGTGTCCCTCTCTCCTCCTCTCACTCCGTTCCTCTGTGTGTACACACGAGCAGATGCCCTAGAGTGAAGAAGAGAGGGCCACGTCACCGCAGCTTGCCGTGTTGGCGTCCTTTGTGTCGCGGCCAGAGTGGAATGCCCAGCCCCGACCCGCAGGCGCCGAGGACGTCGCCTCCGTCACCCAGGGAAGCTGCCGCCCCACCTGCCCATCCTTCCTCCACGCTGCAAGGCTGACTGATACCAGCTTTTTTGCAAACGTCGGATGGTGTTTTCGTTTCTAACTTGGGACTTCTTGTTTTCCCCTCCGCCCCCTCATCTGACATCAAAATTCTTTCTTCCTGTGTCGGGTCCTGTGCCTCTCCTACCCAGGTCACCTCATTTCCCTTCACTGTTCACGCGCGATGTCTCGGGGAGTGGGTGGCAGGAGTGCGGTCTGAACCCAGGGCCAGCATGTCCAGCAGGTGGTGTTGCCCACCTGGTGCAGGGTGCTGGGTGTCAGGCATTGGGAATTTGGGGACATGCAGTCAGCAGGTTTGCTGGAAGTTTGGTAAGCTGCAAAAAAAAAAAAAAAAAAAAAAAGCCTCAAGCATAATTTCGTCCATAGTTTCTTCCGTGGCTCCATGCCAGAAGGAAGGCGTGGGCTATGGCAGGCAGGTGGGAAGAGAGGGGAGCAGGTATAGTTTTCAGGTTAGGCCTACAAGGTCACTCCTAGCCCCCCTCTCCAAAAGGACATGACTAGGCCCAGGAGAGAATGGCCCTAAAAACCTTATTTTTATATGTGTGAGTAAATAAACATATTTTTTTTACAAAAAAAAAAAATAACTTCTGAACTTATCAGTGTTTTGATGTTAAAGGAAAATATTTCTCTGTAGTAAATTATTTATTGGAAAACGACTTTTTAAAAGCTGCTGTTTGCCCTGGCTTGGTTTCATACACTGATTTATTTTTCTATGCCAGGCAGTAGAATCTCTCTGCCTCTGAGGAGCAGGCCGACCCCTCCATGGATACCAGCGGTGATGCAGGATGCTGCTAAGCCCCTTACGTACCCCTCAGGATTCAATTAAAATCCCACCTGTGAGGATGGGAGTGTTGGGGAAAGGCGAAAGGAAGCCTGACCCCGTCGTGAAGAGCCCTCACCTGCCTGTCCCTCAGGCTTCCCCAACACCTGCCTCAGAGTGGGGCCCTCATTGTCCCAGCTGGGGGGTGGGGGTGGGGATTGACCCACTGGGAAGTGGACCCAGCCCTGGGGCTTGCTGAGGTCTAGCTCTCACTTTACAGCTGGCAGTGGGGTTGGGGGGACGGGTGCCGAGTGTCGGGCTCCTTCCCACGCTTGTACAGTTGCTGAACTGTCCTCAGTTTCCCTGAGAACTGTGCCTGTCGGCGGGAGAGATTCGTGACTGAAAGGTGCGCTCGCTGTCTGCATTATACTCTCTTCTCCCTGTCCCTGCGAACCAGCGGAGGCCGCGGGAAGCCTGGACCGCCGCCTCCTCTCCCTCGCTCCCAGGCGCACAGAGTCATCCGTGTCCCAGCTCCACGTGTGCGGCGTGCAGGGTTTTGTGGGGGTGGCGGGGAGACAAAGTGGATATAACTTAAAATGGAAGTATACTTTTTATAACTTTTCTCTTTAAAACTTTGTGGAATTATTTCAGATACATATTTTAGTGTTGAGGCCGATTAGCATATAGCCAGCAAAAAAAAAAAAAATAGTATTGTGTACAATTCTACTTGGGCCCATCACAAAATAGTGTATTTTATGTTACAATAAAGCCTTGCTCTGAAGGGGCAGTATGGAGTCCTGTTTTGTTTTCCAATCCGAGGGCGAGGGAGGGCGGTCTGAAAGGGGAACGTTGGCGAGCATCAGTGTGACTGAAGGGGGACTGTTTGGGAGTTGGCTCCTCTGAGAGCAGGCGCCAGGTTTGATGGCGGATGGGGGCATTTCTTTTTATTTCTTCTTTTTTTTTTTCTTTAATCCTCGCCCGAGGGTATTTTCCCATTGATTTTAGGGAGAGTGGAAGAGAGAGGGGAAGACCGAGAGAAACATGGATGTGAGAGAAACACATCGATTGGTTGCCGCCTGCACGCACTCCGACCAGGGGCCCCGGGCTGGGGAGGAGCCTGCAACAGAGGTGCGTGCCCTGGACCGGAATCGAACCCGGGACCCTTCGGTCTGCAGGCCGACGCTCTATCCCCTGCGCCACACTGGCCAGAGCAGAGTGGGGCATTGCTTACCTTCCTGCTCACATGATGTTTTGAAAATTACACCTGTGTCACCTGAAAGGCATGTTCTTGCGTGGAGAAGTGGGCCCATTTCGTTGTTTAGTGCTTTGGAATATTCGGCTCTTACCAAGCCTGTGCCCCTTGGCTAAGAGCCACCAGTGTTCCCGAAGGCTGTGGATTCCCAGCTCTCGTCCCTTCTGTGGTGTGGAGATCCATCGTCCGGAGGCTGCCCGAGACAGCTGCTGTCCGTCAGTTCTCTTAACAAACGCTTCGCTTAATTCTTTGTCCTGCTCTCTTCTCCTTGGGAAGTCAGTTTTGGTACACCCCAGGAAATGTTCCCACACAAAGGACACTATCAAGAAAATAAAAAGACAACCCACAGGAGAAAATGCTTGCAGGTCATAGGGTACTAGTTTGTGAAATATGTAAAGAACTCTTATAACTTAATAGTGAAAAGCCAACCCAGTTAAAATGGGCAAGGGATCTGAAAAGACATGTCTGCAAAGAGGACATACACATGGCCACTAAGCACATAAAAATGTGCTCAACGTCACTAGTCCAGGAAAATTAAAATAGACTCGTCACTTCATACCCCACTAGAATGGCTAGATCGAAAGGCCAGGTAATAAGTTAGCAAAGATGTAGAGAAATCGGAACCCTCGTGGACCGCTGGTGGGGATGTAAAATGATGCAGGCACTTTGGAAGCCAGTTTAGCCGTTCCTTAAACAGTTAAGAAAGAGTTATTATACAACCCAGCTATTCTTGACACAAGAAAAACTGTATGTCCACAGAAAAACATGTACACTGCCCTGGCCAGTTTGGCTTAGTGGATGGAGCATCAGCCTGTGGACTGAAGGCTCCCAGGTTCGATTCCGGTCAAGGGCCCATGCCCGGGTTGCGGGCTTGATCCCCAGTGTGGGGCTTGCAGGAGGCAGCCCATCAATGATTCTCTCTCATCATTGATGTTTCTCTCCCTTCTTCTCTGAAATCAATAAAAATATATTTTTTAAATAAAGAAAGAAAAACATGCACATAAATGTTCATTCTACATAACAGTCAAAGAGCGGAAATGAACCAAATGTCCATCAATGGGTGAATGGGTAAACAAACGTGATGGTGTTTACACAGCACATTTGGATGGTGTTAGCTCCAATGGAATACGATTTGGCAATAGAAAGAAATGAACTGGTGGTCCACAGCAACACAGAGAAGAACCTTGTAAACATTATGCTAAGTGAAGGAAGCCAGATGCAAAAGACCATGTGTTGTGTGATTCCACTTATGTGAAATGTCCAGAATAGGCACATCGATACAGAAAGTAGGTTTGTGTTTGCTTAGGGCTGTGGTGGAGGAAGATGGGATTAGCTTGATTGAGGGGTATAGCTAAAGGGTACAGGGTTACTCTTGAGGTTACAAAAATAGTATAAAATTGACTGTTGGTGTCACACGTACCTGCGAATATACTAAAAACCATTGCATTGTACGCGTTAAATGGGTGATTTGTGTGAATTACATATAATAACGCTGTTGTGTTTTAAAAAGCAAGCACAATATCTCAGCAAGAAATAAAGGAGTGAACGCAAGGGTGGAGGGCGCGGCGGGTATAGACTGAGAGCAGACCTGTGCAAAGGAGCGGTGAAAAGCAGGGAGAGATGCTGCGAGGCACAGAGCCAGGGGAGGGGTCGAGGGAGGGGTGTTAGTGTCGAAGAGCCTGGTCCAGAGCACAGGTGGAGGCAGAGGGGGGTGAACCATGGGCCGCAGAAGAGCCTCACACAACTTCCCAAACTCCACCGCAGGAGGGTCCGAGCCTGGCTGCCTTGCTCCAAGTTGCAAAGCTCCCCGGAGTCACTGGAAGTTTGTGTTTCCTTGGGATGAAGCCAGGAAGCTATCGCAGGTTGTGACCCCAAATCGGATGAAGTACGGGGACAGGTGGCGCCGTCAGATTCTCCGGCTCGAGGACTAGTTATCACTTCTCTGGAGAACACTGTGTGATGGGTTCTACCTGAGGACTAGTTATCACTTCTCTCGAGAACACTGTGTGATGGGTTCTACCTACTCGGCTACGAGGGGTGAGATTCTGTTCCGTCTTTGCAGTCTCTCAGCGCACCACCTTCTAACGTAATGTTTCTTCAGTAACAAAGGTGTCTTTCTTTCTCTGCTCTCTTGGTGGGGGGGCTTTCTGGGCTGGGAGAAAACGTTGGTTTTTAACAGTCCTCAAGCTTGAATCTGCTCCAGACGACGCTGTTTGTGTGCCCCGCCCCAGCCGACGCTGCTTCCTGGCGCTCTCTCCCACGCAGTCCACTTTCTCTTCCTTCACCTGCACAAATTTGAGGACCATGCCCTTCTAGCCCTCGCTTCCCATGTCTGCCAGCATGGGCCAGCACCCAGCATGCCCCTCCCCCTTAGGCAACCTGCTCCTTTAAGAGCACCCCCCCCCCCATCCCAGCTCCTCCCTCCGGCCCAGTGACCGGATTTCCCTGTTGTGAGGCCCAGCGCTTTAAAGCCATGGCCCTTTCTGGGTCAGCTGTACGCTGAGCTGGGGGTGCTGAGGGGGCCCTGGGTGCTGGGAGTAGGCACAAGTGGGCTGTGACAGGTACATGTGGGACACGAACCACTGCCCAGGGCTCAGGAGGGACCGGGAGCTGGGACAGGGTGGGTCCTGGGGCGGGGGAAGCAGAGCCACTCCTTCGTCAAGCAGCCGCTGGGCGCTGGGCACCGTGCCGAGCCCTCTCTGCACCTTCTGAGGCGGGGATTGTGTTCCCATTTGACAGACGGGGGGACGGAGCTCAGAGCAGCCACCTGAACTACCTGGGGCCATACACATAGCCAGTGGCAGAGCCAGGATCCGAACTCAGGTCAGTGGGACGCTAAAACCTGAAGCTCTCCTTCTCACTGCCTGACGGGGGTCCTGGCTTCTTCCTACACTTGCTCTGTCCTGGGTTCTCCTGCGTGAGGTAGAAGGGGGGTCAGAAATGGGTGAGCCCCGGCAGCCGCAGTACCAGCACTCCCGGCCCTTCCTCCTCCAGGAGCCGCCTGGAGATGCTGCTGCTCCTGCTCCTCCTGCTGCTGCTGCTGCTGCTGCTGCCGCTCCTGGCCGTGCTCTGGCGGCAGCAGCCCCAGGGGCCCGGGCCGTCCTGGCTTGCCAGCCTGCAGCACCGGGTGGCATGCGGGGCCCTGTGCTGGGCAGCCGCCTGGCAGCAGTGGAGGCTGGAGCAGAGCACCCTGCACGCGGGCCCGCGCCAGCAGCAGGCCCTCAGCTGGTGTCTGAAGGCAGCCCAGGGTCCCCGCGCTCCTCTCAGGGGGAGCACAGGTGTGTGTTCCCGGGTCTGGGGAGGCGGCCCAAAGAGGAAGGAACCCCACAGAACAGTCATATTCCAGAACCTAAAGAGCCCCCTTCCTCCCCCCCCCCCCCACCCTGTCCTGCTCCCAATGCAAAGAGGCTGACCCAGAGACCCTCCCCAGGCTCAGGATCGTCAGAGAGGACTTTTCCCGCCCTGGACCCGGATAGCCCCGTCCCCCACCCAGGCCTGGTCCAAGTCCCTTCCTCAAGGGTCTCCCCAGCCTTGTCTGAAACCCTTGGGAAACTCTGTGTGGCTTCATGAGGAGTTTATGATGTCTCTGGGGCTACAGATATGGCCACCTTCCGGAATCATCTCCCTTTGACCAAGGCCAGCCAGGCCCCAGAAGAAGAAAGTGGGGAGCAGCTCCTGCCCCCTACCACAAAACAGCACCCTGGGGAGGCCTCTCTGCAGGTAAACCCCAGAAGGCTGGAGCCCAGCCCCACCATGGACCCCGACTTGCAGCCACACCCTCCCATCAGGGCGGGCAAAGAATCCCCAAACTGGGGGCTCAGGGTCTGGCTCAGGCAACACCCTCTCTTGTCTCCCTCCAGGCCACCTTGCTGGGTCTGGCAGCCCTCAACCAGGCCTACCCAGCAGCGCTGGCCCCCGGGAGCACAGCCTGTGTGACCCCTACATCCCCCTGGCCCCGCCCTCTCCCCTGGCCTTGGCACGCCCTCAGCCCGGCTAGCCCCCCTGGAGCCAAGGACCCCGCGGCCCTGCTGCTGGAGGCACTGAGGTCCCCAGGGCTGCGGGCACTGGAAGCCGGGACGGCAGTCGAACTCCTGGACGTTTTCTCGGGCCTGGAGGCCGATGGCGAAGAGCTGGCGGAGGCAATAGCTGCCGGGAACCCAGGAGTGCCTCTCCCCAGACGGGCAGCTGAGCTGCGGGAAGCCCTCGAGCAGGGACCCCGAGGACTGGCCCTGCGGCTCTGGCCCAAGCTGCAGGTGGTGGTGACCCTGGATGCAGGAGGCCAGGGCGAGGCGGTGGCTGCCCTGGAGACCTTGTGGTGCCAAGGGCTGGCCTTCTTCTCACCTGCTTATGCTGCCTCTGGAGGTCAGCAAGACTCAGGGGTGGGGAGCTGGGGCCAGGGGGCAGAGGGCACACTGCTGGCTGCCCTAGAGTGAGCCCTACGTCATCATCTCATGCAATCCTCCCAACACCCGTCTATCCCCCCAACACCAGCAGCTCCATTTTACAGATGGAGAAACTGCGGCTCAGAGAGGTTGCACAAATTCACACAGCCCCAGCATTTACCCCCAGGTCTGCCACACCCAGAACCGCCGCCTCTTCCCAATTAGGGCCCCAGAAGCAGGGTGCTGAGCCTGGGGAAGCCACAAAGGAGGGGGTGGGAGGGCGGCAGGAGAATCAGATGCTCAGAGGGTGGAGGCCCAGGCCTGAGGGCCTAGCCGAAAGAGGTGGCACCACCAGAAGAGGCTGCTTGCTTCCCGCAGGGGTGGTGGGCCTGAACCTGTGGCCAGAGCAGCCCGCTGGGCTCTACCTCCTCCCGCCTGGTGCTCCCTTGATCGAGCTGCTCCCAGTCCAGGAGGGAGGCCAGGAAGAGGCTGCCACCACTATCCTGTTGGCCGAGGCCCAGAAGGGCCAGGAATACGAGCTGGTGTTGACTGACCAGGCCAGCCTTACCAGGTGATCATCTGCCCACCCCCTGGCGCCTCGGGCCCTCTGGGACCTGCTGGGGACCAGGGGCATGAGCCGATGGGTCCTTGGGCCTGACCTCCCCTCACTCCACCCTGCCAGATGCCGCCTGGGTGACGTGGTTCGGGTAGTTGGTGCCTACAATCAGTGCCCAGTCGTCAGGTTCATCTGCAGGTGGGTGACGCCCCGGGAGGCTGAGGGGCCGTCCTTAAACCCTGGGCCCCTCTGCCTCCCGCTCCTTCCTTCCCAGGCTGGGCCAGACCCTGAGTGTGCGAGGAGAAGACATTGGCGAGGACATGTTCTCTGAGGCCCTGAGCCGGGCGGTGGGGCAGTGGCCAGGGGCCAAGCTGTTGGACCATGCCTGTGTGGAGAGCAGCATTCTGGGTAAGCTTCTCCACTGGCTCCTGCCCGCCCCCCATTCTTGGGTTAACTCCCCCACAATCCATGCCCCTCCTGCTGAGAGCGCTCGAGGAAGGAGGTAAGACCCAGCCTCCTTGGTTGCTCCTGATAAGAGTCCTTCCCCAGGTCTCACTCCCATCCCTCCTGCTGCAGCCTCTCCCTAGTCACTTTCCTGACTTGGTTCATATTTAGGACGAGGCTGTGGGTTCCTCTTCCTTTACCCCCCCTCCACACCAAGAAACCCCTGTTTTCCCACGAACCTCAGAGCAGGGAAGAACGAGGTGGGGCCGTGGGCACTGGTTTTGGAAGCGGCTCCATTCACAGGAGTGCGTGTGCGTGGGGTCTGTCTGCAGATTCCTCCGGGGGCTCGGCTCCCCACTATGAGGTGTTTGTGGCACTGCGGGGGCTGAGGAACCTGTCGGAGGAAAATCGAGACAAGGTAAATGAGACAGGGACAGGGCCTGACTGCATGTCCCCTTCACTCTGCACCCCCACCCCCCCCCGCCCAGGTGCAGTGGGCACAGCGGAGTGATGGGGAGGTGGGGGCAGGGAGGAGGACTTCCCCGAGGCTCTAAGAAGGGAGGGGTGAGTCCCAGACACACATGTACACGTGAAACTCCTACCCACACACACACTGGGCACAGTCCGGCGCACCTCATCCACACGCCACGTGGCCACGCAGCAGCCTCACTCAGCCGTTCTGTCCTCAGCTGGACCGCTGCCTCCAGGAAGCCTCTCCCTGCTACAAGTCCCTGCGCTTCCGCGGCAGCGTGGGCCCTGCCCGCGTGCACCTGGTGGGGCCGGGGGCCTTCAGAGCACTCCGGGAGGCCCTCGCCGCCTCCCCCGCGGCCCCCTTCCCTCCGGAGATGCCCCGGGTCCTCCGGCACAGGCGCCTGGCCCAGCTCCTGCAGAGGAGAGTGGTGTCCTGAGCGAGGCTGCCCGCTGGCCCCGCCACCCCACAAGCTGCCTCTCTCTTTCCTCCGGGGCCTCTCTGCATGGGGAACCCTGGGCCAGGGTCTTTGACTCTGTGTCACCTCTCAGTCGCTCATCTGAGCTGCTGGGCCTTAGGGAGGTCCAACCTCGCCAGCCAGCTCCCAGGAGGTGACCTCAGGGGTGTAGCAGACCCCGCAGGGCGTGCGCGGAGCCCCGTGGGTCCCCTCTGGAGGACCCTGCTGGAGAGTTCCCACACACGGGGTGGCCCGTGAGTCTCCCAGCCCACTGCGCCGCGCAGGCTGCAAGTGTTGGGAGTTGGTGTTCCCAGGAGCACCCCTCAGTCAGCAAGGAACAGGGGTTGTGAATACCGACCTCAGCTTCACTGTCCGTCAGGGCGACAGTTCTGAAGTGTGTCTGCGCCAGCTGCCGGCAGGGGTAACCCTCTCGTTAACATGGGGTTCTTAAGGCATCCCTCCCGTCTCCACTCCCTGAGGTGTTTTCTAGGATCACCTCCCAAATAAACCTCTTGCACCCCGATTCTTGGCTCAGGGTCTACTTTTGGGGAGACTGTAAACACTCCAGAGCCCCGTGCAGAGCCTGACACAGAGTCCCTTTGGCGCTGATCCCACCGCAGCCTGTCCCCTCCCTTCAGCTCTGATCACAGGGCTCCCCCTCTCTCCGCTGGGGAGCCCCCAAGTGTGTGCATTCAGGAGACCTCGGGGACTCCTGCCATGGCCTCGGTCAACCCAGAAGACTCAGAGCCCCCTCCTCCCACCTCTCCCCATCCCAAGCTTAACCTAAACGTGAAGGGGCTACTCCCCAACTTCCCTGGCCCTGGCTCGGCAGGGGTCCCTTTCCTGGCCGGACACCCAGAAATCAGTGCCATAGGCAGTGGCTCTACTGCAAATCATCACAGCAGGAAGCAACCGCAGAGATTCCGTGGGTTAACTGCCCATCTTCCCGGCGGGACACGGAGGCTTCCTGAGCTTGCGAGACTTGCTCTGGGCCCAGCAGCTCCTCCTCAGGAACGCAGCGCCCGTGTGTAAGTCTCTGCTTCTGTCCCCGAATGACTTCTGAATTCCATGCCCTACATCCAGGCCCCAACGCCCACCCACCCAGTCCCTGTATCAGCCCATGACTCCTTCCCACTAAAACCTCCACGGCTCCCCAGTGCCCACAGGGTCAAGACTAATCAGCTTAGCCCGAAAGGCCCTTTGACCCATCCCCGGCCTTGCTCGCCTGTCCAGCCACCTCTCTCCTCTGAGGAAAGCCACGACCGCGAGGGCCACACCCCACTATCCCACATGCGTCAGGCACTGTCCCCGCCGGGTCTTTGCTGAAGTTGTCCCTTCAGGAGAGGCCTTCTCCCCTGACCTTGCCTGGTAGAAATCCCCTTTTCGTGAAAGGCCCTTTCAGAGTCCTTTCTCCCACTGAGCTGCCATTCTGTGCCGGGTCACACTCCCACCTGGACTTCGAGCGCCTTGAAAACGGGGCATGTCCTATGCATATGTCCCTCCAGAGCCCCGTGCAGGGCCTGACACAGGGCAGCTGCTCCATGGACAGTGCCCTGAACAAGAGGGACTCCAGCATGGGGGCTCACTCGCTGCTGATGGTGGGATGGGACCCCGTCTGTGCCCTCCAGGAAGGAAGCTGGGGAGGTCAAAGGGGTAACACCAGGCACTCTTTTCCCACTGCCCAGGTTTGGTTTTCAAGGTCTTCCATCTTGGAGGTTAGTGGAAAGGGCGGGGGGAATGGACCTGGGGGAGGGAGAGCCAGCTCAGAGCCTTTTTCCAGGGAGGAAGAAGGCCCTGGAGCCTGACAGACCCCAGGGCAGAGGGGAGGCGGGCGCACACACATATACCCCTCGGAGAATGGGTTTCCTGTCTGCCTCCTCTCCTGCTCTAATTAGCAGCTGCCCCTCCCCGCATTGTCCCAGACCAGCGCCCCGGCCAAGGCCTCTTTTGTGCTCCCAGATTCCTGGGTGCAAGGTGGCCTCATTAGTGCCGGGAGACCGCCCCATCTCCAAGGAGCAGGCAGACAGAGAAGCGGGGGAACCAGGGGCGCAGGGATCCAACCCCAGCCTCTGCGTGTCCTGGCGGCCATTCCTTGGGCCCAGCCTGGCGACGGCCCCCCTGTACGAGGCTAATCTTAGATTTGCCTTTGTCTAGCCCCAGAGTGGACGCAAGTGCCCCCCCACCTCAGAGCATTATAAACCCCAGGCCCCTGGTAGAGGTCACCGACGACGGCCTTCCAGTTCCTAGCTGTCTGGACCACCGGCGACGGCGCCTTTCCCTGCGGCTCCGCTCTGAGCTCCGGACACCATGAGCCCCCCCTCTACAAAGGTACAGACCCAGGGATGGAGGGGACGCACATTCCAGGGGGCAGTGAGAGCGCTTGCTCGGGGGCTGACAAAGAGTCTCCCCTCTTGTTCTCCCGTGTGGGCTCTGAGGCAGGCAGGGGGCTGGCTGGACGCTTGGCTGAGAAGCTGCCTCGGTTAACGTTCAGTAGTGCCCTGCTCTCCTAAGAGCTCCTGTTTATTGAGCCGGAGCTACTCACCAGGTGCTGCTGGTACCTGTCATCTCGTTTCCTCCTCCCAGCAGCCCAGCCGGGTAGGAATTATGGAATACCCAGTTCCCAAAGTGAGGAGGCTGTGGCCCCTAAGAGGGTAGGAAACTGGGCCGAAGCCCAGTTCAGTGTCCCCTGCAAAGGAGCAGGCAAACAAGACAACGATTTGGATCCTGCTAGTCCTTGATTTATTTGCACGGGTTTGCCGGTGCGGTTAGGGGGAGGGGGACTAAATAGGGCCTGTTTCGCGGAGTGTACAAACTTCCGGTGCAGACAGACGCCCACACACCTGTTTTCAGGTGGAGTGGTCAGCACTCTCATGGGGTAAGGACGAATTAAGGGTACTCAGAGGAGACAGGGATTCCTTCTGCCCAGGGGGTCTCCAATGACTCCTTCTCCAACCCTCCCCACAGCATACATAGCCAAGAGGCAGGGAAACCGAGGGGCAGCGAGGAAGGGGCGCCGGCCAGGAGGGGGCGCGCAGCCATCTGGGCAGGGCCTGGGTGTAGGGGCTGGAGGCGGGCGCGGCGGGAAGAACCCCAGCGCCCGGTCTCCTCCTCCCTAGGTCCCCTGGACCGCCGTGACGCTGCTGCTGCTGCTGCTGCTGCCGCCCGCGCTGCTGTCGCCCGGCGCGGCCGCGCAGCCCCTGCCCGACTGCTGCCGCCAGAAGACGTGCTCCTGCCGCCTCTACGAGCTGCTGCACGGCGCGGGCAACCACGCGGCCGGCATCCTCACGCTGGGAAAGCGGCGGCCGGGCCCCCCAGGCCTGCAGGGCCGACTGCAGCGCCTCCTGCAGGCCAACGGCAACCACGCGGCCGGCATCCTGACCATGGGCCGCCGCGCAGGCGCAGAGCCGACGCCACGCCCTTGCCCGGGACGCCGTTGTCCCGCGGCGGCCGCCTCCGCTGTCGCTCCTGGGGGTCGGTCCGTGGTTTGAGCCCGTGCTCAGACTATGTCTTGGCACTGCCCTCTCCCCTCTGCCCGCCCGCTGTCAGCCCCCAGAAAAATGCGCAATAAAGAGGCGTCTCCGTTAACGTGGCCGGTCTCGGTTCCTGTGTGGTAGAGTCCTGCCCTCCAGGGGGCGTAAGAGTCGTGCGAACTGTAAAGAGCCCGCGGGCCTGGAAGCCCGGCTCCGGGACACCTCAGCTTGGGCGGCCTTGGACCTGAAACACTTTTGGATGGGGAGCTCCCCAGAGCAAGCCACGGTGCAAGGCCGTGGGGTGCGGAGAGAGTCGCAGAGGTGCGTGCTTGGAGGGGAGGATGCCAGGAACATGAGGTTCAACGTAAATCATCCAGAGTGGCTGCAGCGCGGGGTGGAGGGTGTGGGGAGGCGTGGTGCAGCCCAGATTGCGAAGGCCCTCACGAGCCACTTTATTCTGTAGGTAGCTGGGAGTCGCGAGTTCTGATGCGGGGGTGGGGCAAGATTTTCCTGCAACTTTATTGGAACACACCTATTATAGATTGAATTGTGCCCCCTCCCCAAATTCATATGTTGAAGTTATAACGAGGCCTCAGCACTTCAGAATGTGATCTTATTTGGAGGGTCGTTGCAGATATTAGTTAAGATGAGGTTCTGTTGGAGTGAAATGGGTCTCCACTCCAATATGACTGGGGTCCTTACAAAAGGGGGCGGGGAGGATTTGGACACAGAAATGTACACAGAAAGAACCCATGGGCACATGAAGGCAGAGGTGGGTGGTGCATCTACAAGCCAAAGATTGCCAGCAACCCATCAGAAGCTCACAGCTTTCAAAAGAAATCAGTCCTGCCATCATCTTGAGCTTGGACTTCTAGCCTCCAAAATTGTGAGAAAATAAATTTCTGTTGTTTAAGCACCCCGTTTGTGGTACAGGAGTCCTAGGGCACTAATATAACACCCAAAAGTAAAGACACAAAAAGACGTGGCGCTTTTAAGCGATCTAATACTGGGTTCAGGCTCTGGGAGGAAGGGGGTTGAGGATGCAACTGGCTTGCCCTCTCCGGAGACCATCTTTCCATCGTCACTGGCTTTAGCTGGGAAGCAGTCACCCTAAGCCTCCACGCTCAGCTGCCCCAGTAATTTTCTGCTTCCGTGGTGAAAAAGTCCCGTGTCTGGTCTCACCTGGGTCCTTCTTGCTGCTGTACTGGTTCCGTCTTGGAAAAGATGGAGTTCAAAGTCCACCAGCTCTCCTTTGGAGATTTGCAAACGGACTCTGTCCACCCTGAAACTACCTTTCTCTGCCCCAAACTTGCTTCCAGCCTCTCCTGCACTTGAATGGCAGCAGAGGGGAGGGTTAAGTCAAGACGATAGGAAAAGGGAGAAAATTGCTCTCCAACACACTTATTTGGTGCCAACATATGCATCATGCTATTACATTCTCGCAACAGCATGAGGTAAAAATTATTAGCTCCATTTTACAGATAAGAAAAGTGAGGCTTGCCGAAACCGGTTTGGCTCAGTGGATAGAGCGTCGGCCTGCGGACTGAAAGGTCCCAGGTTCGATTCCGGTCAAGGGCATGTACCTCGGTTGCGGGCACATTCCCGGTGGGGGGTGTGCAGGAGGCAGCTGGTCGATGTTTCTCTGTCATCGATGTTTCTAGCTCTCTATCCCTCTCCCTTCCTCTCTGTAAAAAAATCAATAAAATATATTTAAAAAAAAAAAAAAAGAAAAGTGAGGCTCAGAGAGGCCAAGTCACACATTTAGTAAATGGCGGAGCCAGGACTCTACCCGATGGACCCCAAAGCTCTTTTCATCCATCCTGCTGGGCTGAGAGGCAGAATTTGCCAGCGTGCCCTACGCAAACTGAGGCGCAGCCTCTTTAACCCGTGCTGTCTCCTGTTGGAGCGCCGGGACCTGGGAGTGCTGCAGAACGGCCCGACTCCAGCAGGCAGCACTGCGGACCCGTTACCGTCCCCAGCTTGGGCGGAGCTTGGGGAAACCCGTGGGCGGAGCCACAAGGCGCGCCAGGGAACCACGCGCGGGGGCGTGGCCACCCGGGAGGAGGCGTGTCTGACACTCGGGCTCCGAACCACCTCTTCGAGCCTCTGCTCCCTGGAGGCGTGTCTCGAATTCTCTCCGAGAGAGACTCGCGTGGGCCGCTCCCCTCCCGAAGGAGGGCCGCGGAGAGAGGTGCGGGTGTCACTGGGAGCCCCTCCCCGTGCGGGGCCACGTGGCGGACGCGGCCGAGCCCTGGGGAAAGAACCCGGCCCGTGGGGAAAAGAGCCACCGAGGCGGCGCCCCGCCGAGCCCAAAGCCGAGGGGTTTGGAGCAGAGGCGGCGGCGGTTGGAGGGAGGGTAGGAGGCAGCCCCGCGCATGGGGCGCCCCGGCCCCGCCGGCAGCGCGCCCCCTTGGGCCCGGCCGAGCTGACCGCCCTCGGCGCCGCGCCTCGAACTCGCGCCCCGAGCCATGCCGGTCATGAAGGGGTTGCTGGCCCCGCAAAACACCTTCCTGGACACGATCGCCACCCGCTTCGACGGCACGCGTGAGTGGGGCCGGGGCTGGGGCTGGGGGCTCCTGCTGGGAGCCAAGACTCCGTCGGGGCCGGCTTGGTCTTCTAGACCCGAGGCGAGAAGGGCGAGTGGAGTCGGGGGTCTAGGAGCTCCCGACGCCGCGGTAAAGGAGCGGGACTGAGACTGCGCTGCGAGGGGAAGCGGGGAGAGGGCCAAGAGTGCGGGGGGCCAAGGTAGGGGGTGTGAGTGGAGCCACGAAAGGCTCTTTGTGTGGCAAAACGCAGGAGAGGCCTTGAGAGCGGCCCGTTCCAGGGCAGAGCCCCGCTGGCTGGGGGCGCGTGTGACGGTATCCGAGACGCGGAGGTTGGAGAAGCGGTCAGGCGCTCGGGAGTCGCTCCCAGGCAGTTCCAGCACCCCCTTCCCCCAGGAAAAAGAGAGGGAGGGAAGGAGGGAGAGAAAGAGAGAAGATCAGACTTCGGCAGGACCTAGTTTAGATTTTAAGGTCACGCACCCCCAAATCGTGGCGCGTCTGTGTTTGAGGGATGTGAGGCAGGAGGAGGGGGCTGGTCCGTGTGAGGAAGGGAACTCCCTGCTCGCCCACCCCAGCTTGGTTTCCAGGTTCAGGACCTTGGACAGCCACGCTCCTCCTTCCCCGCTCCTTCTCCCGCCTTTCCCTTCTCCTACTTTGCAGCCTAGAGATCTCTGCCTGCCCCTCTGGGCACCTTTGCT
Source organism: Eptesicus fuscus (assembly GCF_027574615.1). NCBI lineage: Eukaryota > Metazoa > Chordata > Mammalia > Chiroptera > Vespertilionidae > Eptesicus > Eptesicus fuscus. Next base: position 35,715,542 of record NC_072492.1, on the reverse strand, counting down.
ACCTCTGGAAGATACGGGGAGCGGTACCCAAGAGCGGAAACTGATCTGCGGGGGGTGGAGGGGTGGGGGAGACTCCCCGCCTCCCCACCCTTCCTCCACACACGCCTCCCTTGTTTCCATAGCGCCCATCACCGGAGCAACGAGCTCTGGGATGGAAGAAGGAGGCTGCTGCCCAGGGCCCAGCACCCTCAGTGTCCCCATCAGCCCATCCCATGCCCAGGCACACACCCTTCCTAGCGCCCCCGGGACTGGTTGTGTCTCATGCCCCTTCCCTAGCTGAGAGACTCTGTCCCTGGGTGGCCCATAGAGCCCCTCTGTGGCCTCCTATCCATTGGAACTGGAGGGAGCCAGCTCAGGTCCTGCGGCTGGGGTTGCTGGAGCCCCAACTTCATTGCCCAATCCTGTCAGACTTTGAGCACTGGGGACAGGCCCGGAATTAGATAAGGGATGCTAAAAAGAGGACCTTTCTTGGAAGGCAGGGGATGAGGACGCTAGTCGTGACTCTCCCTCCTCCCACGAAGGAGATCTGTGAGTGTAGGTAATCTCTGCCTTTTCGTTTCCTATCAATAAAACGGGTGTCACATCACCAGAATCGCTGTCCTCTCCACTCTCCAATAGGGTGACCGGGTAGTGGCTATGAGTTGCTTTGAAAGCTGTGCCCACGTGGAGGAGTGGACACTGTAGCACAGACTGTTGCCGAAGGTTTTCCCCAGGTAACTCATGTAACTCACAACAACCACGTGAGGAAGATATAGTATCCCCCACTTTGCAGATGAGGAAGCTGAGACACAGAGGAGTTCATTAACGTGCCCAAGGTCACGCAATCAGCCATCCGCAGAGGTGGGGTGGAGGAGCCCATTCCCTAGCTCACCACGCTATCTGCCTCCCTACAGTGAGAGCGTACTCCCTTGAAGGCAGGGGGATGAGCTCTTGGGGTTCCTTCTCCAATCCCCTAGGAGTTCCTGTCCAAATTCCAGGTCACCCTTAAGTCCTTGTCCTTTTTCTCTATCTCTTCTTACTCTTATTTCAGAATATCCCAAAGCAGGATCCAGGAATCCCGTGGAAGCCTGGGGCGCTTCTGGCCCTGGGACCCCTGACAACAGCTTTTGGGAGGTACTGCCCACCTGGAAGCTGAGCTCCCCTCCTGCCCTTGGCCTGATCTTGACCTCTTCTTCCCACAGACAGTAACTTCCTTCTGGCCAACGCACAGGGCCCAAGGGGCTTTCCCATCGTCTACTGCTCCGACGGCTTTTGCGAGCTCACAGGTTACGGCCGCACCGAGGTCATGCAGAAAACCTGCAGCTGCCGCTTCCTCTACGGTCCCGAGACCAGTGAGCCAGCCCTGCAGAGGCTCCACAAGGCCCTGGAGGGCCATCAGGAGCACCGGACTGAAATTTGCTTCTACCGGAAGGATGGTGAGGGGCCTGGCCTGCCCTGCAACCCTGCCCAGACCCCAGGCTTTACCCAGAGTCCACTGGGCACAGGGAAGGCTTGGGTGCTGGTCCCCCCACACTGCCACTAGCTGTGTAACACTGAGTGCGTCCCTGACCCTTTCCGGGCCTTGGTCCCCCCATCTGGAAGGTGAAGGAGTCAGCTTTGGACTTTTCCAGTTCCAAACGTTTACCAAACCCTTTGATGCTGCCCAGGAACCGAGGGGGTTAGGGATGCCACGGGCTGCTCACCTTCTCCCTCCATCTTTCCACACCTGCAGGCTCAGCCTTTTGCTGCCTCCTGGACATGATGCCCATCAAGAACGGGATGGGGGAGGTGGTGCTTTTCCTCTTTTCCTTCAAGGACATCACTCAGAGTGGAGGCCCAGGACGTGGCCCCTCAGGAAGCCGTGGGGACAGCAATCATGGTAACTGCAAGTCTGGGGAGAAGGCGTGAATGGTCAGAGGTGTATGTCCAAGGTCACACAGACCTCTCCCTACCCAGCCTCATGGGATGTGCCCCCATTTATCCCCATACCCTTCTTTCCAATAGAAAACTCCCTTGGCAGGAGGGGAGCCAGCTCAAGACTTCGATTCGCCAGGAGACAGAACCGCACTGTCCTGCGCAGACTGACTGGCCACTTTGGCCGCCGAGGCCAGGGAGGCATGAAAACCAATCGTGTGAGTCCTGTCTCCACCCCAACACCTCCCTGCCGTGATGCCGAGGCCCTGTTACTGCCTCCCTGCTTCCCTGTCTGTCTGGTCCCCCTCCAGGGACCTTTTCCTCTGTCTGCCCATTTCTCATGTCCAACTCTGCTCTAACTCATGCCTCCTCCTCATCTCCTTCCATCCCCACCTCCCTTGCTTCCTGTGACTGAGATTACTCCGCTCAGAAGTTGTCACCAGGCTGGGCTCTAGCTGCCATTACATCACCCAACTCTGGCTGGTGAAGTTACCTATGGGGGGGGTGGGTGGATCACAAGCTGTGGTCCTAGGGAAAAAACCCCCATTGGGGGCCTCGCATCTAGCCTTCATCTAGGACCCTGATGAAGCCACGGATCGGGTCTCCAACCCTCCGTGTAGTCTCTTAGATCTATAAGGAATGGGGTGTTGTGCCAGTCTCCCCTCAGTCCTGCATACACCGATCTCCCATTGGGCCCCCAGAACCCAAGAGGAACCTGAGGGAGAAGTTAGTGACCCCTCAAGGTAGGGCTTGTGCCTGATTTGTCACCACATCCTTAAGCAGGGGGAAGGTCACACATTAAACTCCCCATAAAACATGATCGATTCACAAGAGGCCCTGGGCAGCAGCTTGGCCAAGGAAGGGTCAGGTGCCACCCCTGAGCCTCTCCTGCACCCTCTGTCTCTTCCTGGTTGTGTTTGCAGTGTCCACTCCCTCTTTTCCCCATCCCCTGCCTCTCCCTCCCCCGGCCTTGGCTCCTCTTTCCCCCAAGTGTCCCCAACCACCACCCCTCTCCCCTTAGAACGTGTTTGAGCCAAAGCCATCAGTGCCCGAGTACAAGGTGGCCTCCGTGGGGGGGTCCCGCTGCCTCCTCCTCCACTACAGCGTCCCCAAGGCTGTATGGGATGGCCTCATCCTCCTCGCCACCTTCTACGTCGCGGTCACCGTCCCCTACAATGTCTGCTTCTTGGGCGACGATGACACCCCCATCACTTCCCGACACACCCTTGTCAGTGACATCGCCGTGGAGATGCTCTTCATCCTGGGTTAGACCCTCTGCCCCACACACCCCGGCGGGTGGGCTGGAGGGACCCACTCATCCTGCCCTCGCTTTGTCCTGGGCTGCAGAACCCAGTCATTCAGAACCCATCCATTTCTGGGTCTTGAAGTCCTAATGGTCCATGTGCCCTGACTCCTGACCCCTGCAGCCTTCTGCCTCTAGACCTTTCCTCCCTAAAGATCAGCCAAAAGCCCAATCTGTCTCCCCATTTCTACCTCTAACTCCATCCAGGGTCTCTAAGGCTTGTTCTCAGCCTAGCCAGTTTCTTGGCCCTTGGGCCTGAGTTTCTAGACCAAGACACCCTCGTAACAGCCTCTTGCACCCCCAGATATCATTCTGAACTTCCGCACCACCTATGTGTCCCAGTCCGGCCAGGTGGTCTCTGCGCCTCGTTCCATTGGTCTCCACTACCTGGCCACCTGGTTCTTTGTCGACCTTATTGCTGCTCTGCCTTTTGACCTGCTTTACATCTTCAACATCACCGTGGTGAGTGACCCCCGTCCCACCATGCAGCTAACCTCCCAGCTTCAGCATAGCACCTCCCACTAAGGGATTGACTCCGAACTCAGACGCAGTCCTTCCCATCAACCCATCTGTGACTCCTGGTCAGGCATCCGCTAGGGGCAGAGGCCTGTGCTAGGAGCTGAGAAGGACCTGAGAGGGTCGGTGCGTGTGGGGAGCTCAGCTCACAATCTCTGAGGGAAGCTGAGACAAATGAAAAGCGAAGTCGAGCTACCAAGGCAGCGTTGGCCTGATACCAAATGAGTGGTACTTTTCTCCGTTTTATTGAGCAAACAGCTGATGAGCATTTAGCTGTCTGTAAAGTGCTGTGTGGGGCACGGTCACTGTGGGGAAAAGGGACAAGGATTCAGCCTCCAGGCAGCCAGGCTGGTGAGAGGGCAGGACTGGGGCCAGCAGGAACAGAAGAGGTGGATGAAGTGGAACATGGGGCCCTGGTACTGTGCATGGAGGCTGGCACGGAGCGAGCTGACCTTGGAGCTCCAGACTGGGATATGGGCACGGGTAAAAAGGATCTAAAATCTTGCCAGTGCTGGGGAGGTCAAAGCACCCCAGTTGGGCAGAGGCGAGGGTGGCCTGGGAAGGGTTCCTGAGGGAGTTGAGAGTAGAGCTAGGCCCTAGACAGAGGGTAGGGTTTGGCTGGCAGGAGATGAAGAGAGAGAGCATTTGGGGGGAGCATAGCAAGCCCAGACAAGGAGGGAGAGGTTGTGGGGTGAGTTTGGAGGCAGAGAGCTAAGACCTGTGTCCTCCCAGCTCCCTAGGGGCTGCATGGAATGCTCTCGAGTGGTCAGCTCTGCACCCAGCCAGTAGATAGCAGGTCCAGGGGGAGGGAGTCCCACCCTCTGTCCGCAGACCCCTTGGTTTGGGTGGGGAAGTGGAAGGCGGTTTCCCTGTGTGCTCCTCTCTCTGCCACACTTCGCTATAGTGGGAAACCACCTACATGCAGCCGGATTTAACTAGCTGCCAACAAGCTGTGGGCCTCTTCTCCTGGCTGTGTGCACGTGTATGCACGCTCCCACACACGTGCATGTGTGTGTCTGCCCTGAGGCTCGGGCCATTCCAGGAAGAGCTCCCAAATCCCTCCCCATCCCCTGTACCCACTAGACTGTGCCAGCTGGGCAGACAGCTGTCCCTGGGGAAAGAGAGAGCTACAGAGAGCCCCTTGTCCCTCCTCCCAGGCAGCTCCCCCTCCTCTGGTAGCTTTAGGAGCACTTTACAGTTTACCAAGTTCTTTCACACATCGTCATCACATAGGAACCTCACAATAATCCTTCAGGGCTGGTTCTCTTATCCCTCTTTTTCAGAGATGGATACAGAGGCTCAGAGAGGTTAAGTGGCTTGCTGAAGGTCACACAGCTAGCAGTAACAGGCAGGAGATTGGAGCCAGGTCTCCAGACTCCTAGTCTAGTATTCTTCCCAACATAGCACCCTGCTTCCCAGGAAACCAGGGTACCCGAGTGGATGGTCTGGTATACAGGCGGGTGAGGAGCAGTGCTGGGACTGGAGGGAGGCACAGCAAAGGGAGAGGATGAGGAGGCACTGGCAGAGTGGTGGAATTGAAGGAGCCAGGTCCTAGGAGAGGGAGAGGAGGGTCCCAAGGGAGTGGGGCCCAGGGACAGTGACTGGGGGAAGTCCTGAAGGACTAAAGTCAGGAGCTCTGGGAGGTGAGGGCAGGCATTAAGCCCTGGAGAGGGCCCATATGGGGGGCTCAGGGCCCCCTCCGTCAGCTAAGATGAGAGAGAATGGGTGAGGTTGTTCAGGAGCCTGTAGGGCCAGGGCTACAGGGATGCTGCTGGAGGCCCCTGAGAGGACAGTGAGGGCCTTCAGACCAGGCTACCCACCCCCTGTCCCAGAGCCCCGCCCTAGTGGTGAGAAGATAAGCCTCCACCTGCTCCTCATCTCCAAGGTTGGGAGAGCAACTGAGGCATTAATAACCAAATGGAAACAGTGGTGGTGGTAATATTAGCCAATACTTACAGGAGCCTTACTAGGGGCCAGCAGCTCCACAAACCCCCACCAAGCCCCACGAGGGTGGAAATCTCGAAGCCCAGGCTCCCTCAGGCCCTGATCTTCTTCCCTCAACATTTCATTGGCGGCCGACCCACGAGAGGAGAGGGCCCTAACCCTAAACCTTGCCCAGTCCTAGCCCGTTCCCACTCTGCCGGGCATCCCTCTGTCTCGAGGGTGACTCCCACCACAACTGCTGTCGTCACTAGCAACCACTCTTGTCCACAGCTAATTGTGCTCGGACGCTAGGGGCTTGGTGCAGGCCCAGAGGTCATTCTGTCTATCCCCCTGCCTTTGGCCAGGACTTACTCTTTCCCAGCCCACAGTGCTAAGAGGCAGCATGACCCAAAATGGACTTTGGGGTGAGCCCAGATCTGAGTCCCAGCTCTATCATTTCCTTGGTCTGTGACCCTGAGCAAGTCACTCACCTCTCTGGGCCTTAGTTTATTTATCTGCAAATTGGGAACCAGGATGATAACTGGACTGAAAGCTTAACTTTTTAAATGAGGATTGCAAAACGTAGTGCAGTCCTGACACATGGTAAGTACTTACGAAGTGTTGGCCATTATTCGTTTTCGTACTATTCTCCCATCCCCTGCATTTCCTGGACCCCCCCCCCCCCCCCGTCCAAGAGAGCAGAGATGTTCTTCCTGCTGCAGCTTCCCCTGGCCCCAGGGCCTCTGATGGGGGCGGGACCCGGGGGGCCCTGGAGGCTCTGAGGGGTTGTGCCTCTGACAGCCTCCCCCACACCCGCCCGCAGACGTCGCTGGTGCACCTGCTGAAGACAGTGCGGCTGCTGCGGCTGCTGCGGCTGCTGCAGAAGGTGGAGCGGTACTCGCAGTGCAGCGCCGTGGTGCTCACGCTACTCATGTCCGCCTTTGCGCTCCTTGCCCACTGGATGGCCTGTGTCTGGTATGTCATCGGGCGCCGGGAGATGGAGGCCAACGACCCACTGCTCTGGGACATCGGTGAGCCACTGACCCCGGCGTTCACTGACCGCCCATCCACTGCCCTGTGCACTCAGGCACCCAGGCACCCACGCGGATGCCTTCACCTGTACCGCCACCCACCACCTTCCACCCACATTTCTCTGTTCACCCAACCAACACGCATTGAGCTCCTCCTGGATCAAGCGTGGGAATACTGACTTGTAGACAAGGGCTTTTGCCTTGGGGGGACCTCACAGCCTAGCAGGGGAGCAAGACGGGTGATAGGCAATCAAAATACGGTATGTACTGAACGAGGTGGCGTGCTGGGGCTCCTGGTCTTTGCCGCATGACACTCTCCAGGAGTAGGAGGGTGTTTGGGGCAGAGGGAGCAGTACTCCTCCCTGGCTCCTCCTGGTGGCTCCCTACTGCCATCAAGTCCGCACTCAGTGCACGCCCTCTCTGTCCCTACCTGGCCCCTCTTCACCCCACCCCCCTGTGCCGCAGCCACACGGGCCTCCTCCAGCACCCACGTTGTACTGCTCTCTCCCTTGGGGCCTTGACCCTGTTTTCCTCTCTGGAATCCTTTTCCTTCTGTCTTCCCTCCCTTCACCTAGGTGACCTGTCTGTTCCTTAAAATCTCAGCTAAAATGCTCTGTCCTAAGGGAGCTTTTCAGGGACCATACTCTCCCCCACACATTGTATTGGCTTTCCCTAACCCAGTATGACGCCTAAGATACCCTATTGTTCCCTTTTATTTATTTATTTTTATTTTAAATACATTTTTATTGTTGATAGTATTACAGATTATCTCCCATTTCCCCCCCACCCCACCCCCATTTCTTCTTATAGTTCCTTTTTAGTAGCTCACCTCCCACCTGTAATGATTTATTTCATGTCTCTTTCCCCTGCAGACCGTCATTCCCACCAGAGCAGGCAGGATGTCTGGCTGGGTCAAGTTCCAGCACCCTGTGCACAGGAGGCACTCCATAAACGATTAGAGAGGCAGAGGCCCCCGAACAGTCAGCAGAGTAGAGAGTTGGTAGCCTTGAGCTGCAACTGTAACCAATTCACGGTGGGGAGGCTCAGGCCAAGGCTGCCCATGCAAACCTCCCCTCCCCGCTGTCAGTTCTTGGCTAAAGTGGAATGCAGGCCGCTCAGGGAAGCCCAGTTCTCCACCACCTGCATCCTTCCACCCTCCAGGCTGGTTGCATGAGCTGGGCAAGCGGCTGGAGGTGCCCTATGTCAACAGCTCGGCGGGCGGCCCGTCGCGGCGCAGCGCCTACATTGCTGCGCTTTACTTCACGCTCAGCAGCCTCACCAGCGTGGGCTTTGGCAACGTGTGCGCCAACACTGACGTTGAGAAGATCTTCTCCATCTGCACGATGCTCATAGGCGGTGAGGCCGGGCCTGCCAAGCCAAGCATGCAGATAGGGAGATCGGGGCCCAAAGCAGGCCATCCAGGCAGTCCTGCATTCCTTCATAGACGTTTCCTCTGGCCTACTGCATACCGGCCCTGGGGGACGTCACAAACAGGCATGGTGTCTTGTTTAGGGAATGGGAAACTCAAGTTCATGGCCTAATTGGGGGCAGGGGGGGCGGGTGAGAGACGCATCAGGTCTGACCCCTCTCGGGACCACTCTCTCTTCCCCTCCCAAGCCAGCCCCTGCCACCAGGTAGGCACTTAGGAGCCCACTGGCTCCCCGGCCCTTGCCAGGAACCCAGAGACCTGTCCAGGGCAGGGTGGGTCTGGGAACGGGTGGCCACCCTGACCTGCTGCCCGCCGCCCACGCTGCAGCGCTGATGCACGCCGTGGTGTTCGGGAACGTGACGGCCATCATCCAGCGCATGTACTCGCGCCGCTCGCTCTACCACAGCCGCATGAAGGACCTCAAGGACTTCATCTGCTTGCACCGCCTGCCGCGGCCGCTCAAGCAGCGCATGCTCGAGTACTTCCAGACCACGTGGGCTGTCAACAGCGGCATCGACGCCAACCAGGTAGCGTGCCGGGGCTCCTGGTCTTCGCCGCATGGCCGTGCAACGGGGAAGAGGGCACAGTCTCTCCCTCCGGGTTTGGAATGGAGGCAAAGGGGCTCCAGGGAGGTGAGGTGTTATTCACAAGAGCGTGTACCCACTGAAATCCACATCCCCTTTCCTGCACTAGAATTTGGGACATGAAAGGGAGCTCAGGCCTTAGCTAAAGCCATGTTCCCTTCGGCCAACAATTCCCGAGCATCCGCTGTGGGCCAGCCTCTGGGCTGAACCCAGGGGGCTCCAAGGCCATCACAGCTCTTTCCCTCAGGGAGACACCAGCCTGGTAAGGGAGGCAAACGGGTAAATACGTTACACAGTGAAGGGGACTCTGCTGGAGGGATGTGCCTGCCACTTGGGATCCCCACTGTGTTGCATCTGGGCCTAGAGGGGTCAGGGAAGGCGGCATCGTGAAGGACAAGAAGGAAATGGGCCTGCGACCAGAAGGCCATTCCAGACAGGAAGAGCCAGAGGAGCTCAGGGGCAGAAATGTTGACACAGAAGAGCGGGGTGAGTTCAGGAAATGGAAGGTAGTTCAGTGAGCCTTTAGGAACGAGAGTGTGGGCACCGGGGCAGGTGGAGAGGGAGAGCAGTGCCAGAGACTGGGTGGGCAGGCCCAGGTCACAGATGGCCTTGACTTTAGATGTTATCCTGCAAAATGCTGAGGTTGGGGAGTGGCCTGGGGATCCAGGAGAGATTTCTAAGCGCAGGCACCATGGGACTTGGTGGTCCTGGTTGCAGAAGAGGAGCTCAGAGTGGTTCCCAGGTTTCTGGCTGGGGGCAAGGGGTGCGATGGGGGTGTTACAGGAAGAAGATTGTAGTTGGGGGTAAAAATGGGAGCCCGGTGTGGGGCCATGATGAGAGTGTGGTGCCTGTGGGAGATCCAGGTGGAGTCAGCCCCGTAGGTAGTTGAAAACATAGGTCTGGACCCAGCTGTAGGGCTCTGGGCTCCCAGGGAGTGGGGAAGTCATGGAGCTGGGTTGCTGTGATGCAGGGTGAGTGTGGAAAGTTAGGAGAGAGCCAAAGAGGCACGCTGCAGAAGAGGAACCCGGGGAGACAACGGGGACAAGAAAGAGATCAACAAGCCACAGGGGTTAAAGGCCTCCATAGTGTGCGGATGGAACCGTGAATATTAAGTTTAGCTCTAGGAGGTCATGGATAATATTCAAGATCTGGTGTAACCCAGCAATTTACAGATGGCCCAGAGAGAGGAAATGGATTGCTCAAGGTCCACAGCGATTTAAAAGCAGAGCTGACTTCTAGTCTGGCTTCCAGCTTGAGGCTGACCCACCAGGGATGGTCCTTGCATTTGTGGTGTTGAGGAACCAGGGCATGTGTGAGTGACTTGGTGTGTAACCAAGGTCAGTGGGCAGGCAGGAAAAGACCTAGTCTCCGCCCCAGCAGCTGGGTTGGGAGGTCCACACACAAGTAAAATTGACGTCAGAAATGGGTAACTTCGAAGCAAAGGGCAAGTTGGAGCGATCTCCTTGGAGACAGCTCAGCACGTTCGTAGAAATCAAGTAGCAGCTGCAGGGGGGATGGCCCGCATGACCTGTGCCCCTTATGCAGTTACTGCGTGACTTCCCGGATGAGCTGAGAGCTGACATTGCTCTGCACCTGAATCGGGAGATCCTGCAGCTGCCGCTGTTTGGAGCAGCCAGCAGGGGCTGCCTGCGGGCCCTCTCCCTGCACATCAAGACCTCATTCTGTGCTCCGGGCGAGTACCTGTTGCGCCGAGGGGACGCTCTGCAGGCACACTACTACGTCTGCTCAGGCTCGCTTGAGGTGCTCCGTGACAACATGGTGCTGGCCATCCTGGGTGAGGATACCACCACCACCTACTACCTACCCTGGAACCTTCCCCAGAGGCCTTGTGAGTGGCCAAGAACCTAGGGACTGGGATGCTTTTGGTGGATATCTGGAATTCCTACTGAGGAGTACTCTTTCTTGGTCCCTTCACCCTAATACCATCCCCTCTTGATCGTTCCCCTCAGACTCTCCCCTAATCCCATTGGCCAGACCTCAACCCATCAACCCTTCCTCAGTGACTGTCCCCCAAATAAATTGATTCTTCACCATTGACCTTCCACTCCATTGACCTTACCCTTTAACTGACCCCTCTGGTCATTCTTTATTGATCATTGATCAATTCCATTGGTCATTCCTCCAACCTTACTGACACCCCTCATTAACTGTCTCCCAACTTCACCAGTCATTCTCCACTAATTTTTTCCCAATTCCATTGATCATTTCCACTAAACCCACCTTCAACAATCCTTCAAACACACTGGCCACCCCTCAAATCCATTGACCAGTTATATCCTCTTGGTCCCTCTCCCCAGCCGACTGGCCCCAGCTCACTGTCCCCATCCCTTACCCACAGGAAAGGGGGACCTGATTGGGACAGATACCATTGAGCCAAGACAGGAGCCTGGGTCAGGAGCAGGCCCGAGCTGTGTGCTGAAGACCAGCGCTGACGTGAAAGCACTGACCTACTGTGGCCTGCAGCAGCTGAGCAGCCGAGGGCTGGCGGAGGTCATGAAGCTCTATCCTGAGTATGGGGCTGCCTTCCGGGCTGGGCTGCCCCGGGACCTCACCTTCAACCTGCGCCAGGGCTCTGACACCAATGTATGTAGACCTCTACAACTTCCATCTCCCCTGAGGTTCCTTCCTTCAAAGCAGACCTCCCTCAGCCCTAGAGAGAGCCTCATGCATTGCCTTCTACCCTGAAAACATCCTCAACCCCAGGCACCCCTGTCCATTGCCCCTTCCATATTTAACATCTTCCACTCCCACTGACCCTACCCCATTGACCATCACCCAACCCCATGGACCATCTCTCACCACATTTACTTCCAACTGTACTAACCCAGCTCCTGTTGGCCTACCCTCAGCTTTGCTCCAGAATCCCCAAAGGACCTCCATTTTGGGAACAATCCCCCTCCTGTGTTCCTCATCCATAAAGTTCCTCTCTGGACTGACCACTATCCCCTGGGGCTTCCTCACTCACCAAATGTTTTCTGAGCCCATTTTGGTTTAGGTCTATAGGGTACACCCTAGGCCTATGTCTTTTACTGCTTTTCACATTGACTTTCCACTCAGGATTTCTCTGAGTCAGAGTTGGAGGTACCTCTGACTCAAATCCACAAAAAGGCTCCATATTCTCAAACCCCACAACACTGATGGGTGAGCCGAGGAGGTGTTGCACTAATGGAGGGGGAAGGCGTGAGTAAGGTGATCCCCTCTGTCCCCACAGGGCCTCAGCCACTTCTCCCGATCCCCTCAGCCCTCCCAGGTAACACGGCCTTCCTGGGTGCAGTTGAGGTTGAATGGGGGAGAGGTGGGGAGTGGGGACACCTTCCTTGGCTCCTCTGCTGCAGGGAGAAGGGAGCGGGGATGGGGAGCATCATCTGCCAGTGAAGACTGTTGCTTAGTGAAGGGGGCCTGTTGTTCACTGTCCTGCAACATCAGCTGCTCCCTCTGCCCACAGCCCCACTCCGAAAGCCTTGGCTCCTCCTCAGACAAGACCCTGCCATCCATCACCGAGGCTGAGGCTGAGTCGGACCGTGTTCCCAGGCCCCGCCGGCCCCTCCTGCTGCCCAACCTTAGCCCAGCAAGGCCCCGAGGCTCCCTGCTCAGCCTTTTGGGCGAGCAGCTGCCTCCATTCTCAGCCCTTGTCTCTTCCCCTTCCCTGTCCCCATCCTCATCCCCTGCCCTGGCTGGCCGAGGCCACAGCCCCTCTTCTCATGGCCCCCCCAGGGGCTTTGCTGCCAGGAAGCCCCCTCAGCTTCTTATTCCCCCACTGGGAACCTTTGGAACTTCGGACCTCAGTCCTCGGTGAGACACCAGCCTCCCCTGCCATTTCCATACCACTGCTGGCTTCCAGAACCTTCTCTGGGCTCTGTCCCCAAAGCTCCCACCTGTCTCTGCCCCATGTACCCCCTGTGCCCTTCCTGACCCACCACAGCTTGCAACCCCACCCCACCCCACCCTTTTGACCATTGCTCCTCCCCAGCTCCCTGGCACTGCCGCCCCCATTCACCCTCTGCCTGCGCTGCTCTGGCCCTTACCCTCGCCCCATGGGATTGATGGTCACTGCCTCTGTCCCAGCATAGTGGACGGCATTGAGGACTCCGGCAGCACAGCAGAGGCCCCTACATTCCAGTTCAGCAGGAGGCCTGAGCACCCTAGGCCCCGCTCTCAGGCCTCCCCTACAGGTAAGGACCAGCAGTGGACTTCCACTCATAGTCACCCATTCACCTGCCATTCATTCATTCATTCATTCATCCATCCATGTACCCATCCCACATGTAGTAAGGCCTTACCATGTGCTGGGTGCTGTGCTGGGAATACACAGATAAACCAGGCCTGGCCCACACTCCTAGTGAACTCCCAGTCTAGTGGGGGAGACACACCTGTTACTCAGATCAATGATTCCAGAACAGCGTGCTGAGCACCACAACTGAGACAGGAGCAGGGCTCTGAGGTAGGAAAGGAGAGCTCCCTGGAGGAGGGGGCTCTTGAGTTGGGTCTTAAAGGGTGGGTAGGAGTTTGAGGGGTGGAGTAAGGCAGTTGTTGCAAGACATAAAGGTTATGTTTAGATATCAAAAGGAAGATCCATGCCTAGAGCTGGGAGGACCAAGCTGGGGATACTGGGGAAGTGGTGGGGGATACTGGGGAAGTCATAGGGCTTCAAAACCAGCCTAAGAGTTTGGTTTCCCCATCATCCTGCCCCAGAGCTTCCTTTCCCCTTGCTCCCTGCCTTCCCAGCCACAGGAGGGGGCCCAGTCCAAGCTGTAGACGCATGCTCCCTGCACTCACTGCCTCCCTTTACCCCGTTCTGCCTGCAGGGACCAGGCTCAGCCAGGAACTGGCCGCTGAAGCCGAGGAGATGAAGGAAAAGGTCTGCAGGCTGAACCAGGAGGTTGGTTGGGGCTGGTTCCTCGCCTCCACTTTTGGAGAATATCATTTTGGGAATATCATATAAACCATGTCAGGATTTGGAGTCAGAGTCCTGAATTTAAATATTCACACTAGCCCTAGCTGGTGTGGCTCAGTGGATAGAGCGTTGGGCTGTGGACTGAAGGGTCCCTCCCCTGCTCCCCCCCGCCCCCCCCCTCCTGCCCCCGTTTGATTCTAGTCAAGGGCATGGGCTAGGGTTTCGGGCTCAACCCCCAGTAGGGGGCGTGCAGGAGGCAGCCGATCAATGATTCTCTCTCATCATTGATGTTTCTATCTCTCTCTCCCTCTCCCTTCCTCTCTGAAATAAATAATAAAATAAAATAAATATATGTACACTAGCTGGATGACCTCGGGCAAGTCCCACAACCACTCTGAACTTTGATTTCCTCACCTAAAAACGGGGGAAATAATGCGTTCTTCCCCCTGTGGTTGTGAGGACGCAATGAGAGCGCACACATGCCTGGCTGGTCCCCAGCACAGTCTAAGTCCTCATTGATCGGTGCTTCCCCTCTTTCCCGGCTGGCTCAGGTTGTCCAGCCAGGAAAGAGGGCCTCTCCTCCCTGCACCACCTGGGGATCCTCTCCTGCACAGAATGGCCCCCAACCAAGGCCTTTCCCTCAGCCCAGCCCTCGGAAATGAGAGCTAAGCAAACATGGAGGAAGAAGACAGGGAGGCTAAGGGGCCTTCAGCCTTGGGGGACCTGGAGCCCAATATCTGAATCCCGGTCAGGAAGAGCCCAGATGCTGTATGCGGAGGCTCTGCCTCTGCCTCCTCCCCAGGGATCTCAGAATTGTCTCACAGCGAAGCTGCCCAGCCCTTGGGAGTTGGCCTTCCCTCCTTCAGATAAACATCAAGCTTCCCAGGGGAGCACCTGGGCTGGGGCGGGGCCTGGGGCCGGGGGCGGGGCCAGCCCCTGTTCCGCAAGATTGAGGGCCAGCCCTGCTTCTGCTCACAGTTCTAGGCCAGGGGCTCCACACTTGAGTGTCTATGGGCACCTGGAAAACCTGGTAAAATGCACACTCCTGGGTCTCACCCAAATTGGAAGGTCTGGGGTAGGGCCCAGAAATCATTTTTATAAGTTTCTCAGTTGATTCTGTACTCCCTGAAATTTGAAAAACACTTGAGCTCTTGTGATGAGATCGCCTGACAGTAAGGCTACATCTGCCGCTTCAAAGCCCTGTAACTTCTTTGAGCACATTTTTCTGCATCTTGTAAAAGTGGGGTGTTGGGAGGATGGCAATAGCTGCTGTCCCCAATCCTTTTTGGAAAAGGGCTGGGATATTTACATCTAGACAAAATGACCCCTGCCCTGGCTTCTTCTCCCAGTGGCCATGAGCAGAGAGTGGTCATGAAAGAACTTTGTAACCTGTAGAGGGGTGCACCTAGGAGGGGAGTGATTGTTGTGACACCTGGGAAACAATTGGATGTGTTTTCAACAGATCTCCTGCCTCAACCAAGAAGTGTCTCAGCTCAGCCAGGAGCTCCGGCACATGATGGGCCTGCTGCAGGCCAGGCTGGGTCCCCCAGGCCACCCAACAGCCTCAGCTTGGCCCTCAGACCCTCCGTGCCTCCAGCGGAGGCCTCCATGCATCATCTCTCCCTGTCGGTCGGGACCGCCATCTAGCATCCAGGATACTACTCTCGCTGAGGTCCACTGCCCAGCCACTGTGGGGACAGCAGAGCTGGGGGCTGCCCACCCCAACCTCAGACCCTACGTGTTGTCCCCCTACCCCTCAGAGCCTGACCCTCTGGGACCCTCCCCAGTGCCAGAGGCCTCACTTCCAACTCCCAGCTTCCGGTCCAGGTCAGACACATTCCACTGACCCTGGCCCTGGGCCCAGGCCTGTCTGGGGTGGGCATTGCCACCTGCCATCAGGGAGGGGCTGAGCCCAGGGCCTCCTGCCTCGGGTCAGCAGCCACCAGCCGGTCTGGTTGGCTCTGGATTCTCAGGACCTTTTTCATAAAGCCTGGTCACTTCCGACCCTCTTTCCTTTTCCAAATCTCCTCCTATGCTCCTCCTTTTGGGAGGGGAGTTACCTCAGGCCGTGGAGCCCAACAGGCATGAGACAGAGCACGATGCCCATCAGGCTGGGCAGATGAGATGTCCTGCCTTCTCCCAGGACCTGGAGGCAGGTAGAGCTGGGGGAGCAGACGGGGATGGGGAAGGGCCCCAGATCCAGCCTGGGAAATGAAGAGTGAGGCCACAGCAGGCAGGATCTTGGTGTGTCTACAGCCAGAGGGATAGATTGCAGATCCCACTGCGGAGACAGTGTAGTGATATTGTGAGGTGTCTGTCCCGGCCCCTGGTCTCTGGCGGAAACCTTGAGAGCTATGCTGCCTCAAGAGGGCTAAGTTTCAGAACCTGGCTGGCATTTGAGCAAACCAAGACTTCTTAGGCCTTCTTCTACCAACCCGAGCTGGAGGGGCTCACAGCCCAGACAGGAAACAAAATGATGACCCCCAGATATGCTTTGGCTCTCAGCAGTTTTTCAAAAAATTAATGAGTTGCCAACATTAAAAATCAGGAGAGTATACATAAGAACCGAACTATTCCAGCCTCTCTATGAAATGTCGGGAGATCAGGCAATCCATATGCCATCTGGCAATCATCAGGTGGTGTTGGGTGGCCACTGTCCTCTGTAGATGGGGACTGTGCTCTCCACTTCTTCACAGCCTCCATATTTCTTCATCATCTCCTGATACTCGGCTAACTTCCCTCATTTGGATTATTTGTCTGGTCTTTGTGGGGTTTGAGTTTGCAGTCCTTGCCTTAGAGTGTGTTTCCAGGATCCTGTGTCCCAAAAGGTACTTTTTGGGCTCAGCAATGTCTATTTCTATTCCTGGGTGTGGGACTGTCAACATCTCTGTTTCTCTCTGCAGGCTATCACTGAAGGTGGCCTCTTCTGTTGCCAACAACTTGAAACAGTTCCAGCAGCACTCCTGCCCCTCCCCTGCCTCCAGACTTCAGCCAAGCCTGCTCTCCCCTTTACCAACATGGTCTCCCTCGGAGCCCTGACTTCTCACAGTCTCACCCTGGTCTCCAGTTCTCCTTTACCACTCAACACTTTGGGATAGGAAATAAATTCTTTATTTTTGTAGTTGTTGTCTCTGGCTGTTTCTAGAGGTTGGTTGGAGAGCCCCAGGGCTTTGGAGGAACTACACTGCAGTCACTCCCCCACCATACCCCAGGGCCCTGTTGCTGTGTCTAGAAAGGGCAAAGGCGCCAACCAATTCACTTGGTACCATGTTCATGCCCCAGGGGCCCCAGGGATGAGGCAGAAATCTTAATGAGTCACTATGGACCATTATTCCCCTCCTCTCCCTTCCCCAGTTACAACCATAGATTCAGACACAGTATGTTGGGGGACAGAGTCCAGACTCAGGCTCACCTCTAAGCCTGGAAAGGTGGCCATGGAACTCCCCATTGATCCTGTGCCCATCGCAGGCCAGGTACAGCAGGGACTGGGGGAAGATCTTGTCACCAGCCAAGAACTGCTAGGAACCCTACTCTGCTCCATCCTCTTTGCTCTCCTAAGCCCTTTCTTCCCTCTTAGCTTTCATTTATCTGATGACCATTGCAGGGGTGGATGGGATGAGTGTTAGGAATATTGTTAGAAAGAGGCATCCTGGACACCAGATGGAAAGAGGTGTGAGCAGTTTGTGGCCAGTTATCCCAGAGTTTGATTCAGGCTTCAGCCTATGATTGGTGTTGGCTGGTGTCATAGGAACAATGCCCACAGCTGTCTCTGGGGTGAGCTTTGATTCCATACAGGTTTTGAATCGTGTCCCAAGGGGTGAGATGCAGAAGCAGAGGAGGTATGGTCTTTGTTGGGGAGTAAAGGGTGGGCAGAAGCATAAGTGGTCCTAATCCATATTGAGGGGAGCAGAAAAAATAACAGCCTATGGAGAGGGCAAGGTGGGGACAAAGAGAAGTGGTTCTAATCGGTATTTATGGATGAGGAGAGACAAGGCAGAAGTGGTCCGGCTCTGCTTTTGGCATCAGAGACAAGAGCTGGTTCTGGTTGGGTGTCGGGGCAGGCAAAGGCAGAGGTAGTCCGGGAGTGTTTTGGAGTCTAGCCAAAGGAGGAGGGTCCGAGTTTACCGCTGGACAGTGGCAGGAGCTCTCCCTTTGATCTCACCCAGTAGCCTCCAGAGAACCCTTCCTACAGCGCTTCCATCGCCTTCCCCATCACAGAATGTCCCCAATAATCGAGCTCCCAGAGCTGACTTGGCCCGAAAGTGCAGACGGGCTTCTCCGGGTTAGCGAGAGCTCATGATCGGACCAAGCGGCCCCATTCACACCATGTTTTTCCTCTCCCAATTCTGCAACAGCCTTCAGCCCTTTTCCAACGCTCCGCCACCCGCTTCTCCGTGGGGCGCCGGGAACCCGCGGTGAGGCGGTAGGCAGGCCTGGCCTTAAAAAGTTCCCGGCCGGGCTCCGCCTCGCCCGGAGCGGGCTCCACCCTACGCCCAAGACCCTGGCGGCCACCGGCTCCTCCCAGCGCTGCGAACTACAAGTCCCGGCGTCCCTAGCGCGTGCGCTCCCGCCTCTCCCGCGCCCTCCAAGGGCGCCGCCTGCGAGTCCGCCAAGAATGCCTCTCATTGGTCTCTACGCCCTGTCAGTCACCTGAAGTATTGAGGGGCGGGTCGGAGATGGAGATCCGGATCCGGAGCCGCTGAAAGGCGGAAGTGGAGGCCGGAGACACCGCCGGGGGGAGAGGAGCGGAGCCTGTCCGAGCCCTGGCCCCAAGTAACGCCGCCGCCCCAGAGCCGCCGTGAGTGTCCCCGTCCCGGGACCCAATGTCCCGCTCGCGTTGAGGTGTCTTCGGGGTAGCCCCTTCCTCCCGCCCATTCCGGCTTAGAGGGAGACTGACCCCTCCCCCGACCCGTAGCCCCCTCTTAAGGAGTTCCCCAGGCATCAGGCCAAGAAGGGAGCTCTTCTTTCCCTCCCTTACCTGCCTTTCGTGCGCCTTGGGAAACTCTCCTGGCTCCCCTCTGGCCTGTCCAGTCCAGTTGTGGGAGGGAGAGACCCTAAGTTCCGCTCCAGAATTGGAGGAATCTTTGCCAGGTGTGAAGGAGCCTGTCTCCCTTCTTTTAGAGGTGGTGAGGAGTGCTGTCTGTCGCCGTTTTCCTCTCCCCCTTCCCACAAAAACAGTTGTCTCTCCAACCCTGGAGGAATTTTATGTCAGTTTCCTGGAAGGGCGGGGGGTTGGGGGGTCCTGGGTGAGACCGTCACATCGCACAGGCTCGCACAACTCCTCACTTCCTCTCTTTCCACAAGCCAGGCGCCAACCAGGATCTCAGCAGAGTTCAAGTAGGAGTGAGCTGTCTTCTGGTCTTGCCCCCTCGACCCCAGCCCTGCCCCCTAGTTACGTTGTTCTCTAGTTGTGTTATCCAGTGAGTGTATCTCCCTTCCTGCCTCTGAAAATTTTAGCTGAGGTTTGCTCAATTCTGGCTACAGCTCAGGGTGGATCTGCCCATTCATTATCTTCTCACTCCTCTCCTCCTCCCTCCTTGCTCCAGGCTCAGGACTGTCCTTCCAGAGCACGTGAGTGGTTTTCAAGCTGCTTCACAGGGACTGCTCCTCCTGGGACTGCTGTCTGCTGGTCTTTAGGGAGGAGAAAAAAAAGACAAAAAATGAAGAGCCTGGAATTCAAGGGTCCTGGGCTATCTCTTTCAAATCCCCCGTGTCCCCCCCACATAAAAACACACACACATACCTTCCTTATCAACAGGTAGATGCCACTTCTAGTTCCACATATCTCCAGTCCCTTCTGGGCTTGAACAAATTGTAGATTACAGAAGAATAAATTGAGATCACAGTGGCACCTTTGGGTTCTTAATATGCTAATTTTTGTAGCCCAAACAACGTCCATACATGCCAGAAAGTGCTGACTCCCCCAGCCTTTCCAAGAGACAGCCCATGCTGACATCTGATCCTTGTCTATTGCTTGGGACTTAGGTGTGTGAAATGGCTGCTGTCTCAGATCAAGCTGGGAGGTTCTTTGTGATGTGACCAAAGTACAGGCCAGAGACTGTACCTTAATGAGAGCAGCCTGACTCATTGAGGCCACGGCTGACCCTGGCTATCTACAGCGAAGGAAGGGAGGGAAGGCCATGCAATCTTTGGGAATTTCTTCAGGGTTCTGGGCTATCTTTACTGCCCTTGGATGCTGCTTACAAGTGCTAGTTGTTTGTTTGTTTGTTTGTTTTGCCTTGAGATCTTTTTGACTGCTTCTGAACTGTCACCAGTGTCTGATTCCTACAAACGTTTGAGCTAGACCTTGGATGCACTTATTTCACTTTTCTTTGGACAATAAAAACACCTTCCTTATTAGGATCAACAGTCAGATCACAAGCTCTCTATCCGTCTGGGCTTCTTTGGAGGGTCACTGGAGACTTCTGCAGGCAACCTAGTTTCTCTTAATCTGGTTAGCCTGTGCCTCTGAGAGGCAAAGCCTGGGCGGCCTGACTGCTCACCGGGCCTGCTGACCAAATGTACCTCCTTAGTAGTAGGCTGTGGTTTCTGGAACTCTGGGAGTCTCAGGATGAAGCTGACCAGTCTTCCGAGGGGACCTTCGTTGTCTGGACATGGTCTCCCAGCTCCGATTCTGGAGTAGGCTTTTGACGGAGAAGCTGCCCCTTTCAGAGAGACAGGGAAAGCACCAGTGCTCCGGGTGGTTAGGCAGCCACTTCTGGCATCCAGGAATCTCACGAGATCTGACACTGCTTGGCGGAAAGAGAGAGCTCCATGTGGGATAGAAGCCCCTCTTCTGTGATGCCCTTCCTCTCCCCTCTTGCCTCTTACAACTAGTAAGCCTTTTCCTGCCTTTATACTACAGAAGGGGGGTGACAACTAATTTTCGGACGTTATATTCAAGTTGCAAAGTTCTTTTCACACATGTTCCTCATTAAGAGTCCTGGGAGGTAGTGGGATTTGTACATCCACTTCAGAGGTGCCACTGAAGGAATTTAAGTAGTTTGCCTTGGAACATACGATTAGTAAGTGGTAGAGCCGGGACTTGGGACTTGGGATTAAATGTGCCTCGTCTTCCCTAATAGTGGGCCCTCCTTTGGTCTGTGTTAAAGGAATGAACAAGCAAAGTGAGCAGCCAGTGGCCCAAATACGGACCCTTTAGCATTCTGCATCATGGGGACCCTCTGCTTCTGGTTTTCGTCCTCTCTCCTACCCCACCCTCCTGGCCTCTTTCTCGACCACCTTTTCTTCTGCCTGTGGAGACCATGGCAGTTATGAGTCCTATGTCACCACTCTGTATGGGCCAAGAGTTTGCTGACATCTGCATGCCATCAATTTTATAGGAACCTGAAAGTCATGATGGCTAGAAAATGAAAGTAAAAGTGAGTGGACCCGGGGGTCCCTATAGACCAGTGGTTCCCAGTGTGGGGCACACGTCCCACACGGGGGCAATTTGAGTTTCTAAGAGGGGCAATTCGAGAATGAATTATTAACAGTGAATTTTTTGCATTTCTTATGGTTCTAGGGGCCTCATATACAGTATATAAATATATATTGTGACATATGCATTTCAGTTCTCTTATATGTTTTGAAACTTTATTTGCTATTTTTTCATATCACTTCACATTATTTTTTTTTAACAATTTCTTAGTGGTTTTTTCCTCAGTACTTCAACTGTCCTTTCGTTCTTTTATTTTTCTCTTTCATGGATGCCATGTTCTTTGGAAGCTTGTTTAGAGCACATTAATGGCCTTTTAGGCTTTTGCCACGTGACTAGGAGTTCACTTTTTGAATAATAAGAATTATATGTCGTGGGGGGGGGGGGTCAGGATTTTAGAGATGCTTAGGTGGGGCATGGCCACAAAAAGGTTGGGAACCACCGCTCTAGACAGAGTTAAGGGCGTGGGGAACCAGCAGAGCTGGCTTCTGCTAAGCCCCCTGATTCCCCTTTGGTGCTGCCTACTGCTTGTAAGTGGGAAGAATGTAGCTCTCCACCAAGAGCTCTTTTCACTAGAATTTACATGGAAAGAGAAGAAGGTTTACATAAACTTGATTCAGCCTCAACAAGCAAGTACTTGTTAGGAAGAACTTTCTTCTTCTAACCCTTGCCCTGTAAACAGAGGTAGTGTGATGGGGTGGAAGGCACGAGAGCTTTAGAGTAGTCAGACCTGAGTTGTCATCTGGACTCCCCCATTTACGAGTTGCATGGCCTTGGGCTTGTTACTTGACTTTGCTGAGCCTCTGTTTCTTCTAGTGTCATGGGGATACAAAATATCTTGCAGAATCAGAAACAAGAGGTAACTCAGCTAGTCCAGTTCCTGGCACAGAATAGATACTCAACAAAATAACAAATTTGTGGGTCCATGGGGTTGTTGTTTTTTTTAATCCTCACCCCAGGATATGTTTTTTTCATGGATTCCAGAGAGAGAGGAAAGGAGAGGGAGAGAAACATTGATGTGAGAGAGAAACATTAATTGTTGCCTCTGGAAGGAGCCCTGACTGGGACCAAACCTGCAACCTGGGTAAGTGCTCTGACCAGGAATCAGACCTGTGACCCTTCAGTGCATGGGACAACGCTCTAACCAACTGAGCCATACCAGCCAGGACAGGTCCGTGGGATTTTGAAGGTACATGATAATTCATCCCTACGATTCTGATTCAACATTTGTAACAAGTATCACTGTGATGCTAATCCTTTGCTGGACGGTTTCACATATTTTCTTGTTTCATAGATATTAAACAGAACTGCTGTGGGTTGTATTCCCGTTTTACAGAATACATTGTTAACTAAGACCATGTTTCTCCCACTGGGGTTCTTGGATCCTACTGGGGTCATGTGCTGTGGATACTCAGAGCCATAGACCAGATGAGATCTTGCATCTTGTAGGCACTTCAGTCTTACTCAGTTTTTTGTTTTGTTTATTTATTAATTTGGAAGAGAGGGAGAGAGAGAAACATCAGTTTGTTGTTCCACTTATTTATGCATTCATTGGTTGATTGTTGTATGTGCCCTGACCAGGGATCGAACCCCAACCTTAGCATAGCGGGATGTTGCTCTAACTAAGGGAGCTACCCATCCAGGACCGTTCTTACTCAGTTTTAAACATTTTCATATTAAAAGTCCTGGATCTATTATAAATTGGAATGCAAAGTTTGCATGAATATAGCTAAAACAGGAAACTTGAGGACAATATTTTGGTTACAGCAGACTTCTTTGGATTAGATTCCCAGAATCCTAGAGTGTGGCATTTTCCCCCCCTAACTTGAGTCTGGGTTACATTTGTTGAGGCCATTTGAGAAGGACTGTTTCCAGTATGATTTGTAAATTAAGATGTCCCCCAAATCCAGGTAAGAATGCCTTGAAGAGCCTTGGCAGAGGAGAATTAGAATATTTCTTAGGGTGTCCTCTGCATTAATAGCCTGCTATAATAAGAGATTCGTTTTCAGAATAAATGTCCTCATCTCCTGTATATGGAAACAACAATTCAAGTAAAAGCTAAACTGTTGGAGCTTTATTTCATACTAGAGGCCCAGTGCATGAAATTTGTGCACAGTTAGGGTCCCTAGTGGCTGCCAGCTGCCAGCCGGGGCCTTCCTTCCCCCAGCTGCCTGCTGCTGCTGCCACCACTGGCCAGGGCAGGGCCACAGGCAGTTGGCCACCCGGCCCCACCCCCTGGTCGAACTCCTGGTCGAGGGGACAATTTGCATATTAGGCTTTTATTATATAGGATGTGCCAGGCACTCCAGAGCCATTCCCATGTATTGACTCCTTTGGTCTTCACAATAGCATCAGGAGGAAGGTGCTGCGTTTAATGCCATGTTATCGTGGGGAACTCCGCAGTAAGTGGCAGAGCAGCGGACAGAACCAAAAGTCTGTGCTGGAATTCCTGTGCAGCACAGCCCCTCCTTGCCCACCTCTGTGTGTTCTTCCCTTTGCCTGGAAGGCTCTTCTCCACTTCACCTGCCTGGGAGCCCCACCTCCCTCCTTTCAAAGTTCAGTTAGAATGTCACTGCCTCCATGAAGCCTTCCCTCCCTGAGGCAGGCTAAGGGCTTTCTTCCTCCCTTTGCTTTCCTCGAATTGCACCTTGTCTACCTCCTATCCTGTATGGAGCCCTGTAGGGGCACCGATCATGTCATGTGTTCAGTATGTTCAGCCCTACCATGGTGCTCAGCATTGTCACTCCCAGTGTGGCTGTTTAAGGCAGACATTCCCATCTGCCCTTGAAGCAAATGCCTACCCATTTCATTTAACACACTTCCTAAGTCCACACATCTTGGATGTGGTGACCTGGAATTCACACTCACATCCAGCTGATCCCAAAGCCTGTGCCATTTCTTCAGTCCATCCACCAGAAAGTTGCTCACAGATAGAAGAGCACACAGGTAAATAGGATGAATGTTAGGTCTAGATGACAGAGGAGATGGGGAGGAGGCGGGGCAGGTCACAAACTAAACTCCAGAAGGTGGGGCTTTCCATACCTCCATTGTCAGTGGAAGGCTTCACAGGAGAAGGCTGGTGTGGCTTTAGCTCTCCCCAGTCCTGTTGACTGACTTCTACAGCATGTGGATCTGCTCACTGTGCTTCTGCAGCTGCGTGTGGTGAGGCAGCAGCGACCCCGGGCCAGGACTTAGCAAGGGTCAGTGGAAGTGAATTTAACTCTGGTCTGTGGGTGCTACTTTACACGTCTGCATAAGGCTCATTCTTGAAAGGGTGGACTTAAGAAAGTGGCACCAGCAGCTGTAACCCACCGATGTGGCCTTTAAACTCCCCTGCCATGTACCTGCAGGATTTGGGTATTATCCTCTGCTCACCTCGACTTTGTATATGTATATGTATATGTGTATGTGTATGTGTATGTGTTTGTGTTTGTGTATGTGTATATTTCTCTATATGTATATGTATCTATATATGTGTATATCTATCTATATAGATATAGATACATATATATATACATATACATATATATATGTATCTATCTATCTATATATATATATATACATATAGATAGATAGATAGATAGATAGATAGATAGATAGATAGATAGATATAGATTGATTTCAGAGTGGAAGGGAGAAGGAGAGAGAGATAGAAACTTTAATAATAAGAGAGAATCACTCATCGGCTGCCACCTGCACGCCCCCTACTGGGGATTGATCCTGCCACTCGGGCATGTTCTATTTCTGGTCAGGAATAGAACCATGACCTCCTCGTTCATAGGTAGATGCTCAACCACTGAGCCATGCTGGCTGGGCTGCTCACCTTGACTATTGCTAGGGCTCCCACCAAGCCCTATCTACTTACCCCTCGGCCCAGCTCCCTGTAAAATTAACTCATCTTTATGAACATGAGTTTATGGTAACTAGAGTCTTTGCATCTCCTTTTGTCACAAGATGAGCTCCTGCCTCTATTTTTTTCCTTTTTTTCTTAATCCTCACCTGAGGATATGTTTTTATTGATTTTAGAGAGAGGGGAAGGGAGAGAAAAACATCATTGTGAAAGAGAAACATCTATCGGTTGCCTCCTGTACATGCCCCAACGAAGGATTGAACCCACAACCTAGGTATGTGCCCTGACTGGGAGTCAAATCTGCAACCTTTTGGTATACAGGACGACACTCCAACTCAAACCAGCTGAGCCACCTGGCCAGGGCTGCTTTTTTTTATTATTTTATAATAATAGTTTAATTTCAGAATAGTTTTAGGAAAATTATGAAGGTAATGCAGTTTTCTCACAAACCCCTGTGCCCAGTTTCCACTATTATTAACATCTTACATTAGTATTATACATTTGTCACAATTGATGAACCAATGTTGATACATTATTAATTAAAGTGCATACTTTATTCAGATTTCCTTAGTTTTTATCTAATGTCCTTTTTCTGTTCCAGGACTCATGACCTTTAGCTGTCATATCTCCTTAGGTTCCTCTTGGCTGTGACAGTTTCTTAGACTTACTGTTTTGTTTTGTTTTATATTTGTATTGATTTTTAGAGACGGGGAGAGAGAGAGACATCAGTGTGAGAGCACAACTTCATCAATCAGCTGCCTCTTGCATGCCCTCCACCAAGGATCGAGCCCACAACCTGGGCATGTGCCCTGACCGCACGGGAGGTCCAACCAACTGAGCCACACCGGCCAGGGTGATTTTCCTTGTTTTTTATGACCTTGACAGTTTTGAGGAGTACTAGTCCGGTATTTTGTAGTGTGTCTTTCAATTGGGATTTGCCTGATATTTTTCTCACGATTACATTGGGTTATGACTATGAGTTTCTTGGGAGGAAGACCACAGGTAAAGTGCCTTTCTAATCATGTCCTGTCAAGGGTAAATACAGTCAACATGCTTTATCACTGAATGTCAGTCACCTGGCTGAAGTGGTGCCTGGCAGGTTGCTTCACTGTAAAGTTGCTGTCTCTCCTCCCCTTTCTTACGTCCTCTTTGGATGGAAGTCACTACGTGTAGCCCACAGTTGACGAGTGGCGAGTTATGCTCCTCTCCTTAAGGGCAGAGTATTTACGTGGGTTATTTGGAATTCTTGTTCACAAGAGGTTTGTCTGTTCTCCCTGTTTGTGTGCCCAGTTATTTACATCAGTATGGACTCATGGGTATTTATTTTACACTTGGGTTTATAATCCAATACCACTTTACTTTATTGCTCAAGTTGTCCCAGCTCTGATCATTGGGAAGTCTTTCAGGCCTCTGACTAACCCCCTCATAGTGAGGGCTTTTGGTTTTCATTTTTGAGCACTTCCTTACTTTTCGGCACTAAGAGATGCTCCAGGCTCACCTTGTATATTTCCTGCCCCAGTCCTAGAATTAGCTGTCTCTCCAAGGCCACTGCCTTTTAAGCAAACATTTCCTCTAGGTATGTTAACATAGAGTTATGTGGATGGATTCAAGTTGTTTCTCCTCTTGATGGTTAGTCACAGTCGCTGAAGACTCCAGTGTTGGGTAAGGTGGGGAGATGCACCTGGGAAATCCACTATGTGCACCCTGGCCGGGTGGCTCGGTCGGTTGGTTGGAGTATTCTCCCGTACACCAAAAGGTGGTGGGTTGGGGTGCATACAGGAGGCAACTGATCAATATTTCTCTCTTACAGCACTGTTTCTTCCTCTCTCTCTAAAGTCAATAAAAAATATATCCTCTGGTGAGGATTAAAAAAAAAGAAATCCACTGTGTGAGAATCCTGGGAGTTGATCCCAATAGCAGTCGATTGCTTCTCTGCTCACCCATTCATACTTCTCATGCCCCTGCCTAACGCTTTGATCCAGAAATGGTCAGATTTGGTGTTTACTCTGGAGTCTACTATCCAGTTGGGATGATGAGGTAATAATCGTTCTCTATTTCAGGCACTAAGTTCTCCAGCCAAACCTTCCAGGACTCTGGGTCTCATAAGAGAGTCCATGTAAGTCTGGGCCAGCATTCTTTCCCCGCCATTCAGAAATGGACTGTCCCTTTGGGAGGGTTTGTGCAGGGCTTATGGCTCGCGGCAGGCTGTCACGGTGAGCTGTAATCCTGAGTCATTGACTAGCTTAAATCCTTCTATTGTACTGTCATCCCTCTGAAGGTGTGTAACTTGAGCCCTACTGGAAACACGAACTTGGAATCTTGACTGGAGTTGGTTTACAAGTCTCTTGCCTTCTATTCATAGCTCCGTGTGTGTCCCCTTCAGGTGGCTCTGTCAGAAGCATCCCAGGCACGGGGAGGGCGTGGGTGGCCTCTCTAACCCTGGCTTCTTTCCTAGTCATCAAACCGCTCTTGGAGCTACTCAGAAGACTGGTGATTAATGACGCCAATTTCCAAACCTCTAGTGTTTTCAGCTGGTTTTTAAAGGGAACTCTGGTTTCTTTGTCAGCTGTCCTAGTGCTGTCCCTTCCCCCTCACCACAACTGAACTACTTTTCCCCTTTCCTGAATGAGGCTTTGAGATGAAAGGGAGGGCATTTGGGCTTTAAGATGCTTTATTTTGTGGGGCAGTTGTTTTAAGGGGCTATAGTTTGCCTGGTTTGGGGTTTCAACTCAGTGCTGATTTTTTTTGGATGGTGGTGGTCTCTCCATTTTTTGGCTTTGGAAGCCCGTCTTCAGAGAATACAAGGTTAGGGTTGTTGACAGGACACAGGACATTAGGTGTGACTAGTCCTTTTTCTAGGACACTGGTGAAAGGTGTTTTAGACTGTTAGGGCTGCTATACCAAAACCCCACAGACTAGGTGGCTTATAAACAGGAGATTTATTTCTCCCAGTTCTGGAAACTGGAAGTCCAAGATCAGGGTGCCCGCTTGGTCAGGTTCTGATGAAGGCCCTCTTCCGGTTGCAGACTGCCTACTTCTCACTGTGTCCTCACATGGTGCAAGGGTCAAGGAAGCTCTCTGGAGCCTCCTTTAAAAGGGCACTAATCCCAATCATGAGAGTCACTACCCTCATGGCCTTACCTCTCAATACCATCACTTGGGGATTAGGATTGCAACATGGATTTTAGGTTGACACAAACATTCAGACCATAGCAATTGTCCAATTCAGAATTCTCTCCAAATGAGGGACACTGAAGAATGGAAACAAAAGGAATTCGTGAATAGTACCTGAAGGTTTCGATTGAAGAATCCACTTCTTTCATAGGGACTTGGAGGGGCAGGGGCTTCCGTGCCCTTTGAACATTCATTGAGTGCTTGCTCTGAGCCAGGCCCTTTGCTAAGAGTCTTACATGCATCCTCCTCCAACAGCCCTGGGAGATGGATACTATTCTCTCCATTGCACGTGTGAGAAAATGGGTTCAGTGACACAACACGGGGTCACAAGGTGGCTCCAGGACTTGCAGTTTGTCTGACTCGAGCACTTGTGCTCTTCACCCGTGTGCAGAAGGAAGCTATCCGGGATAGTGAGGTGTCTCCTCTGCTGGGCTGTGGTTCTCTTCGGGGATCTGCACCATCTGGCAGATGGGTGTATATTTCAGCTTTCAACTGCCCCATTTACTTGCCAAACCTAACCAGGCCTATATTTCAGGCTCACTTCATCCCATTTATTTTATTTTTTAAGGAGGGGTATTATTTTTTTTTAATGGATTTTAGAGAGAGGAAGGTAGAGAGAGAGAAAGAAACATCGATGACTCAGGCCTGTGAGGCTCTGTTTGGAGTATCGTCTGGTACACCAGAGGGTAGCAGGTTTGAGTCTTATGATTCCCAGGCGCAAGGCACATGCCGGGTTGTGGCCTTGATTCCCAATAGGGAGCGTTCTTGAGGCAGCCTATGATATTCCAATCCAGGGAAACTGAAACCTGGGCATGTGCCCTAACTGGGAATCAAACCTGCCACCTTCTGGTGTTCAGGATGATGCTCCAACTGAGCGACACTGGCCAGGACGTTTCATCACGTTTATGAGCACCTATTGTGTGTCAGACTTGATGTTATGTGTGCTGTTAAAACAAAAGAAACCCACATAGTCCATCCTTCAAGAATTTTGTTTTGTGACCCTTTTCATCTGCAACAATGTCCTTAATTTCTCTCACCTTCTTACTCCCAAACCTCACAAGTTCTCCAACCCCTCCACTCACAATAGTCTTTTGAAAATTTGTGGCCATGGAAGTAGAA